>NC_090878.1:19109804-19114804 GCF_036669935.1 Montipora foliosa
GGGCATAAGAATGGGACCTAGCTATGCCTTGCTGGATATGTTGACCAATTTTTGAACCAGCACAACGGCCCTAAACCTGAACGAATGTCGGTCGTTTCGTCTGCAAGTCGTTTCGCCTACATAAGTAAAGTCGATTTGCCTACACCAATAAATAAAAATAAATAAATAAATAAATAAATAACCGAAAATCAAAATCTTCGCAATTTTACTAGCCATCAATGACTAGGGAATTTGTCGAAGTTTTTATTTAGCGATGTAAGCGCCAAACAAAAAAAATGTATACGGATAATTTGTTTCATGCGTGACTGGTGATTTTCAAAAACTACGCTCCAATTTAACGGGGACTTTCAACTGAAGGACTTTGATGGGATGCGGAACCTGGTTATGCAATGGAAGAATACATGAGCATACCAAGCTTCCTTTGGCTTCATACTTTAATAGCTATTTCATGTTGGTACGTATATTAATTAACCTTGTTATTAACAACAGTTAGAATAGAATACAATACAATACAATACAACAGAATTCTATTTTTACAATGTATGACTTATCGTTAAAACGCGAACGTGAAACCTAAAATTACCCTAACATTCCTCTAAAAATATCTTCGTAGCTGAGTCTTGTACTTTCAGCGATTGGGGTTGAACTGGCGCTGCAATACAGGCATCGCCAAATAACCTCTAGACCTGATCTCACTGCCTCTCTGTACTGTTCCCTTGTAATGCCAGTCTAGCATCGCCGATGTTGCTACCTGTCGCTACCATCACATAGGAGTGCTTCTTGTCTTGAGGTTACTTCTTCGGCGCAAAATAAACAATAATAGCTGTCCATATCTAATAAGAGTCGTCGCGATCGGGAGTATTCTGAGAAGGTTAGTGGAGTGAATTGAACAAAAATCACGGCCCTTTTATACTGCAATACCCGATCAAGACGGATCGAAATCGCACCTACGTGATTGGAAGATATTGTTGGTGTTAACTTTAATTAAAGTCTTGAAGCAATGTCCTATTGAAGGTAAAACAATCTCACCTCCTTCGGTAAGTGCCGTGCAAGCGACCATAAAGTCTTGAAACAATGTCCTATTGAAATGGGAAAAAATCTCACCTTCTTCGGTAAGTGCCACGCAAGGGACCGTAATTAGAGCTTACTGTGTTTATCTCAGTACATGTAATCAGTAATCGCAGTGTGTTTGGTTAAGTGAAACTGTGCAAGCGCTTACTTTCAGTGGCTTTTACACGTGCGCTTAAATTAAAAAGTTGCAAAAGAAGCATGTAGGCGAATCGACTTTACTTGTGTAGGCGAATCGACTTCAATGTAGGCGAATCGACTTGTAGGCAAAACGACTGGTTTCCAACCTGAACTCTACCGGCCACTACATCGACGTTTGCATCGGCACTATTTCATCCAGCAGAGAAGAACTCGATCAATTTATAACCTCCGCCAATTCTTCTCATCCGGCTCTTAAATGTACCTGGGAAATTCGGAAACTTCATTGGCTTTCCTAGATATCAAAGTTTCTATTAGTGGCAACGTGCTATGTACCAGTGTGCACTACAAACCAACAGATTCGCACAGTTATTTGTTGTATTCATCGTCACATCCAACACACGTCAAGAACTCCATTCCTTATTATCAATTTCTTAGACTTCGACGTCTATTTAGTGATGACTCCGAATTTTCCAGCATTTCAGAGGAGATGTGCCAGTTCTTCGAAAAACGTGGCTATCCTGTCTCTGTGGTCAAAGCGGGCCATCATTGCGCCTCAACAATTTGATCGACAGTCAGCACTACAAACGTCACAAAAAGATGAATGACAGAATTCCATTCACCCTCACTTTCCATCGTCATAATCACGCAGTCCAAAGTATCATTCTTAACAACTTTAAATTACTCCAAAATAATCCCGAGACTGGTAGAATCTTTTCGCAACCTCCACTTATTTCATTCAAACGCGAAAAAAATGTAGGCAACCTTTTAGCGTGCTCAGAACTAACGAGCACCTCGGCACTTTCAAATGCGCGCGCTCACGATGCAAAACTTGTCCTTTCATCCTTAACACTAATAATATATCGGAAACTAATCATATAAGCGAATCTGTTAAGATCACCGATCTTTTTACATGTACCACACATGTCATTTATTAACCTTTACGTTATGCAATAAATTATACATTGGCGAGACAGGTAGACGACGGCGTCCGATTCCGCAAACACCTTTGCGATGTTGAGAAGACTGACTAGAGTGCATCTAAGCCAGTCGCTCGTCATTTTAATCTCCCCAACCACTCCAAAAACCACATGGCTATCTGCGGCCTTTCTCTACATCAAGGTAGGGCTCAAAGCTGCAAGAATCTGGAACGGTAACTTATAAGCTTTAAATGAAAAAGATGACTTACATGTAACCAGTATTCATTTCAGTAACGATACAGTACCAATATCGGAGGAAAGTACGTTCATGTCATCAACAAATACATGTAAGGGCAGAGCCAAATGAGATGAACTAAATAGAACGAATTGAGTTCATCACAAGTACAACCTTTGATTCAATAAAGTTTGACGAGCTGTATTTGGATCAACCAACACTGCATGTTATATCTGTCCACCTTCGATGGACAGAACCTGGGACAAACATCAGACTTCTCATGAGTTGAACCAGACGCCGCCATGAAGTTGAAGCGTGCAACTTGCAACTCTTTTCCTTGGAACAAAGCGGGGGATTTTAGGACACCAATTATATGCCCAAATGTAAATATCCATGGACAAAAAGAAGTTCGAAGCTGTATGCACGACAAAATGCGTAAGCTACGTTACATCCAGACTCAAAAAACCTCAGCTCTTCACCAGAGTTAGACGGTTCAAGGTCATGAACTTCTGGTCAAAATTTCGCTTTTGTATTTGGTTTGCTCTTAATATATAACTTCGATGTTTGACCCAACAATGTAAAAACATTTTAGTTCATCTCATGTGAATTCCCATGTCTGGCGGCTAGGTCCTAACACAAGATCAGTTTGGAAAAATTATCTCAACATGGCTGGCAACAGAGAAGTGTGTCAAATACAAAGAAACAGCAATTTTACTTTGTCTTGGTTTTTGAACTCTGAATAACCAAAACGATAAAAGAAGGGTGTACAAGAAGGCACGCAAGCTTAGAAAACTTAAGGCAAACAAAGCGTTAACGATAGCCAAAGTTAAAATTTAAGTTCTGGCCGCATGATGTTGATGTATTTCTGTTATAAACCAACATGAAGTCTTTATATTTAACTCTTTTAATTTTGATGCTACATTTTGATTTAAAAAAAAAACTCTTTTATGGAATATCACAAAGCTTGGAGACTTGAACAGGCTTGGTTGTTTTAACTGTTCTAATTCTAAATTATTCATTTGTTTACTTATTTAATAGCGGAAGCGACAATCAAGAAAACAAAAAAAAGACCCATTTTCGAATAACTACATATGGCCAGTTGTCAAATGAGCAGTAAGTCACAGGAAAGGTCTATTTTGTCACCAAGGAAAAATCATTTCTGAGACATAGAAAAAGCCAAAAGTCATGATTCGTGAGCTTTTTTGTTCAGATTGAACCAGCCTGAGCTTCTTGACCAATAGAGTAGCAGCATAAAAAGCACAAAGCTTTACATTATTTCTCATACAATCCCTCAATATTAAACAGCTGAAATGCAGTCAAGTTATCTCAAATCAAAAATGCCAGGAAATACCATTCCGAATTCGGAAGCTTTACACTCAAATCAATTAAAAAATAATAATAATGCTACACATGCACTACTGTTACAGTACTTTTGAAGCTGCATGCATCCTTTGAAGAATGAGGAGTACAAGATTACATGCTATTCATATGCCAACAAGTGGATGTGTATTGATTTCTAGAATCTGCACTTGCAGATTTGCCTCAATTTAAGCTTAAAACCCAAGCACTTACATGTACATGTATTACTTTCAATTATTCGTTCATCCAACGGGGAAAATTAAATCATACATGTATCACAGGTGTATGGAAAAAGGGTGTCTTTTACATAAATAATGGCCGTGATCTTTTTCACTGTAACCCACAAACATAACATACATGTATAGCACAAATTTTACGTAATCAGAGCTTGTTTGCATTGTGTGCATGACTACATTGTATACAAAAAAGCTTTAAGTAATGATGAGCAACTTACCACTGTTGGTCCTGAAACAGACTGATGCTCTTTTGTGTGAGCTCAAGCAGTGGCTTCATCAAGGGAAAGAACTCTGCAATGGTGATTTGATGAGGTTATTACACTTGTCTATCAAAATTAGTCTCTGAATAAATACTTCTAAAAGGTTTGACTTTCCTAACAAAAATCATTTACCGGTAAACCCACACACATCACAATGCAAACAGAACATCGTAACTGCGGGATACAGCTGCACCTCTTAAGAGCTAAAGAAAAGTCGCGGCTCTGTTTGAACTGGACTCTGGCTCAGGAGAGTGAGAACGAAATTAAAAACACGGTGAACAGAATCGTTGAAGAAAGCGAAAAGGCTGATAAAACAAACACTGGTTTTCTTCTTAAGAGCTACATGTACAGTAACTGTACACGTGGTGTAAAATTATTACCACCCATCCCTTGGTAGTGTTCTAAGTATCTTATTCTGATTCAGAAGTGGATAGTCGTAGTGGAAAATACCACCCATTCACTTGAAATGTTGTTAAGTATATTCTAAAGCGGATATGCTGATATGCAGTAAAAATAGTTTAAATATCAACATACAAATGGTCAAGTAGTTGGATACACGGACACGCAACATCATGTCCTTATTAATAAGTGAAACTGTGTTTATACACACTTCAAAGAGTATTTGCACCGAAATCAGAAGATGTATCAAGTCATATTTACTGATCAGTTTTGTCACGAGTCACAAGAGGATCAGAAGGGGTACTCTAAGTAGATGGGTTAAGATAGCACTGGATGCTGCTGGCATAGACACAATGCAGTTCAATCCACATAGCACCAGACCAGT
>NC_090878.1:19124804-19129804 GCF_036669935.1 Montipora foliosa
GGCAATACAGTGACAACCAACTCAGACAATGGGCGTCAAAATTGTTGATAAATTGTCCATTCCTACTCCGTATGTCGCATTTCTTCTATCTTTTAGTCTTCTTAGGTAGTCCAATTAGCCCTCTTCCCCTCGCAAACAATGTTGTAGCATGATTCCCGGGACATTTGGGTGCAAATAGGCATCATTGAATGGGGGAGCCCGAGGAGGGTCTTATCAATAAATTAGAGCAGGATTCAAATTATAGTGTTATTTTATACCTAAAAAGAACTGTTTAAACACAATATTGTGTCAACTAATTTTGTCGCTGATTGTAGTTCACAGGCACTACACTTTAAATAATCTGAAAGAAACAATTCAAATTTAACAGAAACATGATTAAGAACCCTAAATGGCCAGAACAGCAAGGGAACCTATGGGTGAATGAACCCCAGCAATACCCGAGACAAGACTACAGTATGTAATGTAAATGCTTTGTTTATAGCGGAAGTGCACTTTGCTATCAAGCTAGTTCACCGGCACTTCACTTTTTAGTAACCTGAAAGAAACAACTCAAACTTAACAGAAACATGATTAAGAAACCCAACTGGCCAAAACACCAAGGGAAGCTACATGTATACATGAACCAACCCCAGTTAAAACACCACGCCAATATTTTGGAGGGTAGGTCCCGTAAAGGTAGCAAGGGAGGAGACAGAACTCTCCTCAGCAGCAAGGAGGTCACCATGGCAACCGAGCCACAGTCCACCTCCCAGGCACCCGTCAACACATCACTGAGAGAAACCAGTGTGTGGAGTAGGAAAGGAGGGAGGGAGGGTAAAGAAGCAAGGAAGCGAAAAGGCAACTCAAGCCAAAGCACATGGCAATGCCCCTGCAAACCTCCCTGCAAACCCCCCCCCAAGTATGCCAGGCAACACTGCTGCATTGGCTTGGTTTTAACTTTGCCTAAATTATATTTAGCCTCATCAATACCGGAAACACCATGAAGTGAACCTCTGACCAGGAGTGCACCATTAGCATGTCAAGCAAGTGTGTAGAATACAATGTAGTAGAATAGGAATTAGGCAGTCACTATCTGCAGGAGTATTATAGCAAGCTGGATAATAGTGGCTATCATGCCCGCTCCATCAAGATGTGAAAGATCTCAGAGGCAGAGAAGTCTACCAGAGAGATAAAAGGACTTTAAGTTGGAATAACAACCTTGTCATTGAGGACTTCACCTCAAACTTTGTGATTTAACATTCCATTACTTTTCTTGTTAAAGACACTCAATTACATCAAGCAATGCAGTTTGATTATATAAAAGACATGCAATGATCACTTCTAGCTTTTGCCTATAACTCCCACCTCAACTACACACTTCTCTCACATGGCTGTTTGTTAGAATCCAAAACTTGTTAAGTATAGCTAATGACAATGACTATTGTTCGAGTACTCTCTAGACTGCCAGACACTGATGTCAATACCTTTGTACAAAGTGAAATTCACTTTTGCCTAAAATTAAAGCAGAAACTTTTTTTGTTTATCGGTAGATTGTAACTTAAACCTTTTTGTCATTAAAAAATTGACAGGTAAATTTCTTGATGCAATATATGCTTATTTTCTTCCTTAAATAACTAACATGCCATACAAGAGTTCTGCTGACTTCAATTTCTGTCACTCTTGAGAACATTAATTTAAACTTTTCTGTTACATTTATAACATACTAGCTAGGAAAAGGGCTACAAACTGGCTGAATACCTACAATCATTCTAATGTGACTACTGATTGTGCATGTTTCCTTAATAAGCATAAAGTTACGAAGATTTATAACTCTTGCAAAACCGTCGAAACACACATTAAGAAAAAAAATTAATTCCTGGACAAAAAGATTTGAGACTTTCCTGTTCTTTTTAACTTCTGGACCACAACTTAAAAAGAAGGCCAACAATGTACTCTTCCCCACCCCACCCAGGACAATGTTGTTTAGGAAGATGAGCAAAGAACCCATCTGTATCTCAAGGCAGTGGCAATTTTAAGAATTAAATTAATTCATGCATAATTTTTTTAGATATGGACCAGGTTCATGTACATGTAGTTAACAATCTTGTCCAGGATTCTTGGTTACCCTCTGCTATTTTAATGTGGCTAAATATAATTTAGGCTAAGTTAGACTCAAACTAATGCAGTCAGCGATTTCACCCCTTACGGTACGTGACCTGCGGGGAGGCCCTTTGGGGATTTGCAGGGCTTTTGTGTGATGTTGCTTTTCTCATGCGTTGTTGCTTGTTGATCTTTGCGGATCAATTGCTCTCTGTTAGCGAATATTTGCGAATTCTCGCCCCTTCCCGGCCCTCCCGCTTCCTTGCTGATCTCTAGGTAAGTATGGGTCAGGTAAGTTGTTTCCACTGATTACTCAGTGTGATGGTGCCAGTTAGCGGCTGCGTGTGGGGGTGGTTCCCACTTCCAGGGTTGCCATGGATACCTCCCCTTTGGCTTACGGGCTTCTGCTCCCCGCTAACCTTCTGGGCACCAGTTCCCAAGCTCATCTATTTGTGATAAGTTTAAACATCCATTTACAGAAAATTAAAAAGAAACAAGGATTCCATTTCCAATACAAGCCCTCAAAATTAAACAGCTTAAGGCACGCATTTACAAGACAAAATGCAGTTGAGTTATCTCAGATCAAATCCAATGTTGGAAGCTACATGCTCATATTGTAATTCAATACCAGGTCACTATTGTAGCAGCACACACTATTCATAAGCCAATCTACATTCACCACAACTAGCTTAACCCTGAGCACTTGAGAGTGAAGTGAACTTTGAATTCTTCGTTCATCCAAAAGGGAAATTTGAATCATATATGGATCACGAGTGCATGGAAAGACGTGTCTTCTACTTGAACAATGGCAGTGATCTTTTTCACCGTAACTTAGAGATAACATAACACAACACAAGTTATACGTAATTAGAGCTTGTTTTCATTGCATGAGTCATCTACAAAATTACAAGAATTTAAGTAATGATGAGCAACTTACCACTGTTTTTCCAAACAGATGCTTTGTCAAGCGACAGCTTCGCCAATCATTGGCAAGAACTCTGTAATAGTGATTTGATGCAGTTAAATAAATTACTCCCACCGAACTCAGAAGATACAGTATTTACTAATCAGTTTTGATTAACCTTTGTGGCTGCTATACAGACACAAACCACGTTAATGCACGCACTTGCTATCTTATGTAATCCATCAAGGCAAGTGTTTTAACTCAGCAGAATTCCAATCAAGATTTTACCTTACATTAAGTCTTGCTTAATTCTTAAATCACTTTGCAATGTTCCTTGTCTGAATAATGAATCCGGCCGCAAATAAATTAAGTGTAAGCAATACAAGAAGATTGTTTGCGTGCCTACGTCACTCACCACTGACTTTACAATGAAAATAAACATACCCGGTAAAAGGAATACCAACGGCTAGTTGTAAAACAGGGAATGGGAAATGGGGAATGGGGAATGGGAAATGGGGAATCTCTAAAAGGAGGAATATCTAAAAGGGGGAATTACTAAAATGGGTAATCTAGGGGGAACTAATAAAGTAGGGAATCTCTAAGAGGGGGAATTACAAAAATGGGGAATCAAGAAGAAAAGGGGGAATTACTAAAATAGGGAATCTCTAAAATAGGGATCTCTAAAAGGGGGAATCTCTACAAGAGGGAATCTCTAAAATGGGGAATCTGCAAAAGGGGGAATCTGTACAAGAGGGATTTAGTAAATTGGGGAATCTCTAAAAGGGGAAATGACTAAAATAGGGAATCTCTAAAAGAGGGAAGTACTAGAATGGGGAATCTCTAAAAGGGGGAATTACTAAAATAGGGAATCTCCAACAGGGATCGCGTTAATGCAGAAATCGTGCATTTTTACGCAAATAAAATCCAAAAATGCATCATCGAAATTTTAATGCGTCTCAGGATGCAAGGCACTGACTTAAATAACTCACACAACTTGCTTTGATTTGTCAGTAGATTCTGTTGTTTGTAAAACTGTTGGAGCGATCTGTGCTCATAATTGAAGTTCCAAGAAATGGGGTTTAAAACATCTAAAAAGGTTAAAACTAAATTTTCGACCGCCTTCTGCGGTCTTCTTCAGAGGAATGTACTCTGCAAGTCACTGAATGCGAATATATAGCAAAAGACGTCACTGTTCGTTGCAATTGCTCCTAAGGGAGGAAACCAGTACTGCATAAACCCTTGGGAAGGGTGCTCTTTCATTAACAGAGTTCTTGTCCAGGAATGAATGTAACAGCTCTAGAAAAAGCCTTTGTCGGCCGGTCCTATGCATATACATGTGCATTATGCATCAATATTAATTCCAAGTTGGTTACTCTCTTTTTCTCATAATTTAAAACATACTCTTTTTCTCGCAGAGGGTCACCAAGATTTTGGGACCCTCAAAAAATGCTTGGGACCCCAATTTGGCTGAACATGCGGGTCCCAGAACCCAGATTGAAAAATCCTAGTGCCATCCCTGTCCAAAATGGGAAATCTCTAAAAGGGGGAATTACTCAAATAGGGAATCTCTAAAAGGGGGAATTACTAGAATGGGGAATCTTTAAAAAGGGGAATCTCTAAAAAGGGGGAGTCTCTAAATTTGGGAATCTCTAAAAGGGGAATCTCTAAAAGGTGAATCTCTAAAAGGAGGAATCTCTAAAAGGGGGAAGTTCTAAAATGGGGAATCTCTAAAAAGGGGGGGATTACTAGAACTGTTAAAGGGCGGATTACTAAAACTGGGATTCACTAAAAGGGGGAATCTCTAAAAAGGGTATCTCAGTCTTGACATCTTTTTAACTCCAGTCATCGATCACTGGGCAGGATATGGCTTTCAAATAGCGCTGCATCAAAACATTAGCAGCTGGCAACTTCTTACTGCAATCGCAAGTCTCTCATACAGTATATTTATTTAATATATGTACCCATATATGCATCAGTGAAGGTTGTTAACACGCCTTAGACCTAGCGATCAGCTCAC
>NC_090878.1:19132304-19134804 GCF_036669935.1 Montipora foliosa
TAGAGATTCCCTCTTTTAGAGATTCCCCCTTTTTAGAGATTCCCTTTTTTAGTAATTCCCCATTTTAGTAATTCCCCCTTTTAGAGAATCCCCATTTTAGTAATTCCCCCTTTCAGAGATTCCCCATTTTAGAGATTCTCCATTTTAGAGATTCCCCATTTTAGTAATTCCCCCTTTTAGAAATTCCCTTTTTTATTAATTCCCACTTTTAAAGGTTCCCCATTTTAGAAATTCCCCCTTTTAGAGATTCCCCGTTTTAGAGATTCTCCATTTCAGAGATTCCCCCATTTAGTAATTCCCC
Organism: Montipora foliosa; assembly: GCF_036669935.1. Lineage (NCBI taxonomy): Eukaryota > Metazoa > Cnidaria > Anthozoa > Scleractinia > Acroporidae > Montipora > Montipora foliosa. Next base: position 19,132,606 of record NC_090878.1, read on the forward strand.
CTTTTAGAGATTCCCTTTTTTATTAATTCCCCCTTTTAGAGATTCCCCATTTTAGAAATTCCCCCTTTTAGAGATTCCCTTTTTTATTAATTCCCCCTTTTAGAGATTCTCCATTTGAGAGATTCCCCCTTTTAGTAATTGCCCCTTTTAGAGATTCCCCCTTTTAGAGATTCCCTATTTTAGAGATTCCCTGTTCCCCATTCCCCATTCCCTGTTCCCTGTTCACATTCTCCGATTCTTCATTCACTGTTTGAGAACTAGCCGAGTACCAACATAGTTGCTAGCTTTAACCAAAATTTCTGAGAAAATAACAGGAAGCGAGTAAAAAGTAAGCTTAATCAAAACTGGTTGATTACGCTTAAATTAAATGTAGTTCTTCTTCTTCACTATAAGAAATGATTATCAATGAGCAACTTACCACTGTTGCTCCAAATAATAATAATAATAATAATTGGCAGTGCTAATCACCCTTTACTTGCATTATTGAGGACTGAATTGCGAAAGGGCGCAGCTCATGATATCGGGCTGAAAGCATACAAAGGCGCCTCTAGCTGCTGCTATACAGTCCATGTTTGATGTTGCAGCACAGCACCACAGCTAGATGTTAATTAGCTGTGAGTCGATTTTGATGAGGGAGGAAAACCGGAGTACCCAGAGAAAAACCCTCGAGTCAGGTTGAGATCGACTGAAACTCAACCCACATGCTGGCCAAGGCCAGAGTTGAATCCCGGCTAGAAGTGGTGGGATAGATAACCACTAAGCCACCCTGACTCCCAAATGAATGCAGATTGCCGTCCGGTCAAGCAATGGCTTCGTCAACGGAAAGAAATTACTCTGCAATTACGATTTGATTTGGTTATTACATTATCAAGTATCACGATAAAACGATCATGTTTAATACGTAGAGGGTTTATCCTTACGCATAACTCAAAGTAACTTCAAAGTCGACGATCAAATTCTGTAACTTTATGAGAGAGTTTAACATGGATCAATGATGTTTCAGTTCTGTCGCAAAGCGAGACATAAGACTTACATATATGCATCTACAATTAGTCTACTAGCTGCTTTGTGGGCGGGACTTACGTACATGTAGTTTTCCAGAGCGAAATTTGTTTAACGTGTTTTGGTATCCTTTCAATTTTCCAACCACAAACTTCCAATCTGTTCTTACTTGCTTTATCTATCACAAATGACGGACAACTGAGAAAAGAGAAACCGAAACGTCTGTGTTGCGATAAACTGCTGAGAGGAATTGCTGAGAGGCACTTCCCACAATAATCCGAGAATAAGAGAGAGCCTGGGAAAGAGATTGGTAGGTACGTCATGTATGGGGACACATGATTTTGTCCCGAAAGTAGGAGGTACTACCATGTACTATTGTAGGTGCAGTAGCAGTGAAGTTGATGTAATAATAATAATAATAATAATAATAATAATAATAATAATAATAATAATAATAATTTAATAACTCCTAGACCGCTATTTACATTCACTGATCAACAGCGTTTTACAACTTAAAAGACTACAATGAAATTCAAATTAGTAAAACTAATTACATGTCTATTAATAAAATACAATATTTATAATGATGATAATAAACTTAATTAGTAATACTAATAAGAGTATATATCAAACAGGATGCGCCTTAAAAGCTACAGGAAATAAGTACGTTTTCAGCTTACATTTAAGAAAACAAAAGGCACTAGTAGTAGCTGTAGTTGGTGTAGTCGGTCTAGTAGCTGTAGTACGTGTACTAGCTGTAGTACATGTAGTGGCTGTATAGGTTTAGTAGCTGTAATAGGTGTAGTACGACCCCATCGTTGCAACCGTTACGTTTTACTTTTCCTGAAACTTGTGTCGTAATGGAAGTTAAACAAAACAGTGTGACAAAGTTTCATGAAACCGACGATGTTACAACACTGTGCAACGCCTGCCGATGCCGTCACAGGCTGCCCAGATTCCGAGGGTGAAAAATTATAAGGATTTGTATGGGAATCTCGATAACAAATAGCCTGCGAACGCAGACGTATTTCCGGCGGTCGTTTCAACCGACAAAAATACGTCTGCGTTCGCACGCTAGATAACAATCTGAAAAAGATATTTACATCTCGCCAATAAAATCAGACTTCTCCGGCATCAGTCACGCTCAAACTCCGTCGATGGCTACACCGATAAATTTACTGGTATTTGACAAAGTTT
>NC_090878.1:19139804-19142304 GCF_036669935.1 Montipora foliosa
AAACCTGAACCCACATTAACCCAAAACCGCAGATGTTTCAATGAGAACTTCTTATACGGTGAAGCCAACTGAAGCAAACCGTCTATCAGCAGCAAAAAATAACTGAAAATAGCAAGCATTTGGGACGTAAAGTGTTAAAATTACGACTGGTGCTTACAATGTAAAGATTGTGACGATGAAGAGGACGGAAAACTCTCTTCTCTGCGAGTTGGGTATCCTACAAAAATCGCGCCTAACCCAGTGCCTACTAGGATTGTCCAGCACTCGCACAAGACTCTAAATTAAGTAATCAGTTTAAGAAAGAAAGGAGATTATTTTTAGGTAACTTCATATAAAACTAAACAGATTTCGTAGAATTATGCAGCACGGTCAACTCTCCGCTATAACGGACACTCTCGTAAGCGGACAGCTAAATTTACGGACACTTTTTTCTATTCCCCTTTTTACCTCCCAGAAAAGCTCTGTATTTACACATTCCCATAAGCGGACACTTTCCCGTAAGCGGACGCGGACACTTTTGAAAATGAATATTGGATTTTTTCTTTTGTTTACTCTCTCTCTCTCTCTCGCTCTTAATCGGACACCCCACGTTCAATAATTGACTCTTGGCAATGAAATTTGTACTTAAGTTACTTCTGCGCAGAACAGGCACTGGAAGTTGTTGGAAGGCTCGCGGCATTTTCTGACTTGCACTGAGGAAACGAGCCGCTAGTCCAGGCAATTACCAAGATCAACGAAATCTTAGAAGAGAAGGAAGGAGGCAGTCAACCATAACGGATTATTTCTCCAAACTGTCATAGGTCCAAGAAAACCTTCTCTAATCACGATAGTACCTTGTTTGTTAATGTTTGAATGTTTTTTTAGCACCAAAGTTACAGGTATATAGACGGAAGCAATAATTCCCGTTTAAGTTTTTGTTGAATATGAATATAGAACAGCTATATTGTATATTTCTTTTTTTTCCGAGTTTTAACATTTAACATCAATAAAGAGTTTCAGTCGCTATGTTTAGCTACCCAATAACACATGTACAATTAACACCCACTAATTAACTCTCCCTTGAGCGGATATCCATCCCCCGATCCTATTTTTCTTTGGTGTCCTCTTATGGACAAAGTTTGATCGGAGTCTTGCAAGGGATATATTTATTTCCCATTACCTACGCATCGTACGCTTCACAAAAGTAAAGAGCGCGTGTTAATTCTCGTGCAAAAGAGATGATACATCTGGAAGACTAACGATTGCGCAATAGTAATGTTCAAGAGCTTCGCATAACATCATCCATTGTTAATTTTAAAATTGAAGCGAAAAAGAGATTCCACGCCTTAACTACCCATAAAAATAATTCAACAAAAACCGTCCCAGTCATTTACAAGTCTTATCAACCACAAAACATGCGCTTAATGCTAGAAGATGTGAAAGAGCGCAACGTTCGTTTTATTGTTGTTTTCAACTTACTTTTAAGAAGCGCAACCAGTTCTTTGAATTAAATCATTACCGCGATATTAATCAGTAGAAAAAAAGGACTCGAATATAAACCCTTTTTCATTGCAACCCGCTCCTTTTTTGTGTCAATTATCTTTTCTCGCTTACTGTTATTGCATTCACGATGTAAGAGATCTGTAGTATTTGTGAACTTGATAACACTCCAGATGAAAGTTGCGGCTCACTCTACCTGTCAACAACTTTGTTGGTCGAAGAGACATTGCCCCTAGCCAAGGAAAAGTAAATCAACATTAATGTGCCTTCTAGAAGTTTCAAGCGTGTACTTAAACGTCAATAAACACCGAAAGGTCCTTGCATTTTTGCCAGGCTTATGCCTCGAACGTCTATGATAACAACCTCAACACATAGACCACCAACACTACAAGTTTCGAACGTCTATGAACGACAGATGAATTGGTCATCAAGATCTAGAGGTACCAGTTTTAATATATGCTCGAGAGCCAATGAAGAAAGCCTACTCTCACTCATGGTACATCTCATGTACTGAATTTTTGAGCCTTTGAATCATGACGATTGAACGCTTGCACTGAGTGTCCTATAAAATGTGAGAGGATTGTAATCATCCGAATGACAGGATACCAAGTGCATGAATCAGTAGCTATACTATCCCGGATGGCACTTTTGAATCCTGCATAACATCAACAGCTTACTTTCCCCCTTTTCAACTACAGGCCATCAAAAATACAAATTTCATCTTTGGCTTCAGTTTGGGGCTGGTTAGATCCCTTTGAAAGCCCGGCCCTTCCTACACGCCTGTACCCTCGTTTAACATTAGGGAGCTTAAGCAACAACAACGGCGACGGCAACAAGAACGTCACTAATTTGCATATTCAGTGGGCAAAAAAAAATACCTTTGCACTCCCTGCACGTTCGTTTTATCACTTCTGTCCATTTCTTTGCCGTCTCAGCAAAACAACAACGTGAAAAAGGCAAGTTGGAGGTTTTATTAAGTGCCGTTCACATGCGTAGGAGTATCACTTTTGAGGAACTACCC
>NC_090878.1:19149804-19159804 GCF_036669935.1 Montipora foliosa
TAGGATATCAGGTAATTTCTACTTTCTTAATTTGTTCAGTAGCTTTAAGAAATTTGCCCCAGTAGTTGGCCATTTTTTTTATTTTGCGTTGGCCTTCTTAAAAAATCTCAGGAAATCTACATTTTAGATTCTTCAGAAAAACTTGCCATTTCTTTGCCTATGGACTCTTTCGCACCTTTTTTTCAAAGAAAGACTAATGAGAAGACCTGGCAACTTTGTCCTAAGTTTTTGCTTTTTTTGGAAAAAAAAGGATGATCATGACATATGACAGCATTGATATTTAACGTTCCCAGTATGAATGAAAAACGGTTCTTCCTGGAAACTCTGTATCGGCCTTCAATGGAAAGTTCACCATATTCCTTTACCGCTTATGATGAGGTTAAATGCTTGAATGCTTACAATAACTCATTTAATTGAAGTAAGGAAAATGATATATTGACGCATTACAGTCCAAGAAGTAGTTATCTCAAGTTTTGGACGCCATTTCTGAAAAAGAAAGTAAGAAAAAAAAGAGAAAAAATAGCGGGTTAAATAACCATTAGGAATTTCATTCTGATTGATAAATGATTTTTAAAGTGCTACTACGACCAAAAAAAAATTCTTTTCCTTTGGATTTCAAAACTATGTTAACTAAACACTAACTAACCCAAGTTTTAAGTTCTGATTTTAAAGAGACACCAGTTTATTTTAACTGGAATTTTCTTATTTATTGGTCCGCCATTACTAACTTTAAGATCTTAAGAGAGCTGGGTCGAGGAAAAAATGACCTCAAAGACTCACTAGTTTAAGAACGCAATGCTTGTGTATGCAGCTCAGGAGTTTCGGGCATTCACATTTTCAAACTCGTGTCTTGCATATATAATAAGTTGCGTTTACACGCTGGAATTTTAAGCCAGTGAGTAAATGACGTCATTTTCCCTAGATCTAACCCTCTGAGGTCCAATCGGTCAGTTGTGAACGTGAGTAATGGCGGATCGTGAAATCCAAATCTTACACTGAAAATAAACAGCCTTTGGATAAACCCCAAAACTCAAAATTTTGCCTGTCAAGCATTAAGCGAACAAGCTTTAAAAATCTGAAGAAAAAAAGGAACGATTTTTTGATCCATAGTATCACTTTAAAACAATTCGTTTCATCCATGAAAGCGATTTTACATTGATAAGATTACTTCATAGCAACAATTCATATTTAACCAAGTATAACTGTGACATGATGTAGTCTATAAGCCCTCAATAGGGAGCTTAAGCATGCGCTTTTTTAGGACACGGACAGCAACCGCAAGTATCTTTAGAGATTATTAGCATAAAAATCTGGGAGACACCAATGTCCTTGCGCGAGATGTTCTCTCACTGTTGCCGTTCGCGCCTCAAAAACGCACGTGCTTAAGCTCCCTATCTAATTATAATTTACTGCGGTAACCGGCAATAGGCCTTACGCAACAAACGATCATATATGGTACAAAATCCGCCATGCTGTAGGGCAAGCTCAGTTGGCTAGTGCGCGGCTTTCGAAGCGAGAGGTCCCAGGTTCGATCCTCGGTGACTTAAACGTCTGTTTCGACTTGCCTCTGTTCCTTGTAACTATAGCTTTAAATACCCGTAAAACGGAGTACTGACAGAGGGAGGGAGGGGGGTAAAGGGCGCACCGTCGGCTTCCATTGATATCAGCCTCGCAGCTGAAGGAACTACCGACGTTAAATAAAGTTACTTTACCTTTACCTTTTACCTAATTATTATTCCCGTACTGGGACATTAAAACAAAGGCAAGTCAAGCTTGACTGGTTCAGGTCTCTTTGTTTTAATGTCCCAGTGCGGGAATAATAATAAGCTTGCCCTCCAGCATGGCGGATTTTGTACCTGTGATCGTTTGTTGCCAAAGGCCTGTTAGTGATTTATTTTCAGTCCATTGCACTGTTCAAACAGTTACGTACAGAAAAGAAAGTACCTGACCCGGTGAATGGGTAGACTTTCAAATACCGGACTAAAATGACAGAGGACATAAGAACCATTGTCATTCCGATTAGGCCTTGCTAATTAGGTATTGATATGTTCCCTCTGTTCTTTTGTTTCACGAACATTAATTATTTCGGATCCGGTATGTAAAAGACACGCTGGTGAATGAAAATTAAAATTTATTTTAGTCCTTAGCCAAAGCAGTTCGTAAAAGAACTACATTGACGACCGATTTGAAAACTTTTCTCCATAAGGAACTTACCTGCCCTGGGTGCCAGAGGTTTTTCTTGCGCTGTTTCCGGTGTCAGTCATGTCTCTATTCTGACCCGCTCGTCTGCCGCGAGCAAGAAAAAACCTCTGGTACCCAGGGTAGAACCTACCTTTTTCTCTCGACATTTTTCCGACACGAAACCTGTACATCATATTTCTTTTCAGTAATTAAAATCATATTCGAACAGCACTTACCATTCTTTTCGAGTTGTTGTAGCCCAAATTCAAACGAGACATCATCTCCAATTAGAACAAATGGCGCCCAGTATTTAATGGCGGAATACTCCTTTGTCTCCCGAAGAGATTTCATGGCATGGTGAAGAGCTAAACTTGCACTTGTTCTATTTGCCAAGTGTTGGTAAAAACTCCTCATGAACAGGAAGGTCGCCTCATCATCAATTGCCCAGAGTGACACCAAAACAGACCGGGCACCAGCACACAGGAAAGCCCTGGCTATTCCAACCACACCCTCTGATTTTACCTCTCCCTGACCACTATGACAGCAACTCAGTACAACCAGCTTTGCCTGAAGACGAACTGCATGAACGTCGCTCATCGTTAACATGTAATCTTCCTCTTTGAGGATCTGTGATGTGCAGTCGGGACTTGGGGCCAAAAGAATTTCTCCATATTCGTCATCTCCATGGGCAGCAATGTGGATTAAAGCAACCGACTTCATTCTCTTCAGCACCTCAGCTTTCGTTGCGTTTTCGCCAGTGAGAGGCGTGGTCTGCAGAAGTTCTCCAATCATCTCCACCTCTTTTTTCGCGCATGGCAACTGTTTATAAATGGGTCCACCGGTGCCCCAAGTGATTTCCTTCAAGCACGGATCGCCCACAAGTAGCGCTTCACTCTTACTATTGAAGTCGTCAAGTGCACTTGAGATCAGTTTCAAAGCGGTCAACGAGGGAACAGTACGGATCCTAACAGAGTTACTCAATGCAGAATAAGGAGCCAAGCAAAATGGTCCATCCGAAACAAAGATCAAGTCATCACCTTGGAGCAAGTCTGCAATAGGACTAATTAAGAAATCATATAAGGACTGCAAGGGGTTGTCGGACACGCTGAAAGACTGAAAAGATTCCTCAACAACTTCTACACTGCAAGAGAACCGACTGCGATGTCTGTGTACCGAGCGATTCTCGCATCGGACAACAGCCCCCGCGCCAATCTGTTTCAAAGTAGTCTTTATCAGTGAGTCAGCACTTCCATTTTTGATTTCCTTTTCCCTACAGTTTATTCCGCTTCCTCTTCTCAGAAGCCAAAAACTGATAGTGTTCCCTCCAAGTGCTATGAAAACTGTTTGTAAAGGCAAATATTTCATAAGAGCGGAGATAGTTTCCGTCCTTGCAATTGCGGAGGAAGGTTCTTCATCAACGCCAAATCGCACCTTCAAAATGTCTGTCAAAGCCTGTGCTCGTCCTTGTTCAGCAGCAAACAAAGCCTCATCAACCTCTCCATTCTTCAAAAGTGCTGTCCACAGAGCTGTGTACGCCCCTTTTTTTGTATCACGAAAGCTTATTTTCCATGCATCTTCTGACTGCAGAAGACGCCTTGTTTCATCGAAATGTTTTATGCTTAGACGATAAAAATTAAGGGCTTTGCACAACGAGCCTAAAAATTCATGAAAAAGACCAAGGTGATAGCAAGCGATCCCCTGCCCTAGAGGATCCTCTGTTTCCTTGGAAATAGTAAAATGTTGTTCGATAAAGAGAAGAGCATTTTCAAGCTCACCCATTTCGCCATAAGCGTTGCCGAGATTGCCATAGGCACTTCCCTCCCCGGCCCTATCCCCTACTTCTTTTGCAATGCTAAGATTTCGTTCATGATGCTCAATGGCTCGCTTAAAATTGCCTAGGCTGTAATAAGCGGCGCCGAGATTACCATTGGCCACTCCCTCCCCAGCCCTATCCCCTACTTCTTTTGCAATGCTAAGATCTTGTTCGTGATATTCTATGCCTCGCTTAAAATTTCCCAGACTGAGATAAGCGTTGCCGAGCTTACCATTGGCTTTTCCTTCCCCGGCCCTATCCCCTACTTCTTTTGCAATGCTTAGATGTTGTTCATGATACTCTATGGCTTGCTCAAAATTGCCCAGACGTTGATAAGCGGCGCCGAGATTACCATTGGCCCTTCCCTCCCCGGCCCTATGCCCTACTTCTTTTGCAATGCTAAGATGTTGTTCATGATACTCTATGGCTTGCTTAAAATTGCCCAGACGTTGATACTTCCCTCCCCGGCCCTATCGCCTACTTCTTTTGCAATGCTAAGATCTTGTTCGTGATACTCTATGCCTCGCCTAAAATTGCCCAGACTGAGATAGGCGTTGCCGAGATTACCATTGGCTTTTCCCTCCCCGGCCCTATCCCCTACTTCTTTTGCAATGCCAAGATCTTGTTCGTGATACTCTATGGCTCGCCTAAAATTGCCCAGACTGAGATAAGCGTTGCCGAGATTACCATTGGCTTTTCCCTCCCTGGCCCTATCCCCTACTTCTTTTGCAATGCTAAGATGTTCTTCATGATACTCTATGGCTTGCTTAAAATTGCCCAGACTGAGATAAGCGTTGCCGAGATTACCATTGGCTTTTCCCTCCCCGGCCCTATCCCCTACTTCTTTTGCAATGCTAAGATGTTCTTCATGATACTCTATGGCTTGCTTAAAATTGCCCAGACGTTGATAAGCGGCGCCGAGATTACCATTAGCCCTTCCCTCCCCGGCCCTATCCCCTACTTCTTTTGCAATGCTAAGATGTTGTTCGTGATACTTTATGTTATGGCTTGCTTAAAACTGCCCAGACTGAGATAAGCGTTGCCGAGATTACCATTGGCTTTTCCCTCCCCGGCCCTATCCCCTACATCTTTTGCAATGCTAAGATGTTGTTCATAATACTCTATGGCTCGCATAAAATTGCCCAGACCGTCATAAGAGTTGCCGAGATTACCATTAGCCCTTCCCTCCCCGGCCCTATCCCCTACTTCTTTTGCAATGCTAAGATGTTCTTCATGATACTCTATGGCTCGCTTAAAATTGCCCAGCCTGCGAGAAGCGTTGCCAAGATTAGAATTGACCCCTCCCTCCCCGGCCCTATCCCCTACTTCTTTTGCAATGCTAAGATGTTGTTCATAACACTCTATGGCTCGCTTAAAATTGCCCGGCCTGTCATAAGTGATGCCGAGATTACCACTGGCATTGCCCTCCTCGGCCCTATTCCTTACTTCTTTTGAAATACTTAGTTGCTGCTTGAAGTACTTTCTGGCCTTTTTGAAATATCCCAGACTGTGACAAGCATGGCCTAGATTGCCACAGGCGTTTCCTTTTCCAGCACTGAAACCTATTTCTTTAAAAATCCTTAATGCTTCTGTGTAATCCCTCTTGGCCTGTTCAAAATAAGCCAAGCCATAATAATAATTGCCTAAATTCAAATATGCAATACCCTCCCCTTTTCTGTTTCCCTCTTTTCTGGCAACGCTAAGCTCTTGTATATTGCTCCCGAAAACGTTCATCATTTTGTCTGCCATTCTTGATTACAAGAACTCTTAAGAACAAGGAAGGTCGTCTTTGAAAGTGAGGGCGCTCCTTGAAAAATAGAAAAAAAAGCATGAGAAGTTCAATGCACTGACCACAAATGCTGCAGGTACGTAGCCAAACCAACACAAAAGAGACCGCATGTCATTATGGGTCTAGCAAAGACAATAGACCTAATCGGCTAATTCAGTGTTGTACCCAATTCAAATCACCCGGGATTAAGATTCTTTGTGCATTGTATTTGGATGATAATGTATCCTTCATATTTAAATGATATGAAAATACCTGGAACAGAACGTTTTGTTCCCAAAGGGTTTGAATTGGGTAAAACATTGAGTTAGCCGATTAGGTCTTTTTTTTTTTTTGCTGTTGACGTCAAACTCTTTACTTTTTTTGCTGAGGCCTTTGTTTGATTTCAACTGAATTTTTAAAGACAGAATTGACCGCACAAAATAGGCATATTTAAATGGCAAAAATTTGTCCCATATTAGTCAAAGTAATACTATTGTCTTTTGTCATCATATTTTCCTGATCAAATCAAATTGCTCGTGTGATACGACTGTTTGAAGCTGGTGGTCAAGCACTGTTTATGACATACAGACTGCTCTAAATGTCCCCTGGAATTTCAAAGTTGCTCTAGAAAGTAATTATCTATAACCGTCGGGTAAGTAGCTTAAATAAATTACGTCACATTTATCACGTTATACTTTACACTAAGTTTATGTTTTCTCTACATTGCGTATTTACTATCTCTTTACCACTGATTGACCTGCACAAGAAGTCATCTGGCGCTTGATGGCGGAGAACATCTCATAGGTGTGTGTTTATTTATATTCTAAGGCCTTTGTTATGGTAGATAAAAAAAATTCTGTTTTATAAATGTGAACACTAAAGGGTCCATTACGTTGCCGTAATTTGTTTGGTTTAACGGTCATTAATATACGCACCCGAGCTCCGGGAGGATACATTCTGGTTTCCTCATTTTTGTTATTCTATGTTCATGACTTCAGTGATGTATTCAAACTACCAGACCTGATCGATTTTATTTGCAACTGCTGATATGACGATGCTTGTCTCTTATGTCTAGTTATTTGGTACCTAGTTGAAGGCAAAGAAACTTGCAGAAAACTAATTCTTTATTCTATTTAAGCCTCGAGAGAAAAGACATCATCTTTTAACGGAAATCTGCCAAAATGATTAAAGAATTGAACAGATCGTAGAATGGCCTTTCTTGGGGTTGTGCTTGACTAACATTTTTCTTGGAAACCCTGAATTCCTCAATTACATAATCTCTGAAGCTATAGCATTTAATTTCAGGTATAATTCTTTTACTAAATTGTGTTTCAGAACTCTGTACTGCTGTTTAGTTTATCCTTATAGTCATTATTGTATTATTGTGTATGTACAAATCCAATCTTCGTAGTCTTGTCTCTGCGAAGAGTACCATCAAAATAATTCCTAAATCAATCACTCAGACCCAATCTTCAAAGAATTAGAACTATCAAATTTTCGAATATTAGATTACAAGAACTGGGTAAATTTATTTATACTCATGAACATTCTCCTCCACTGTCTAGGTTTTATTCAGAATTTTCTACTGAAAACCACGCATATGACTTTTTCACTAGATTTGAAGAATGATTTTCGCGTTCAACTCTGTAAAACTATTCTTCCAACTTCAGTTAACGTCTAAGTACTAGAATGCTTGTGGCAGAAGAAAAGCGGTTTAAACTGATGTATACTTCCTTTTTTTGCTCTGGAAACACGAAATAAACAAACTAAAGCCTTAGAATACCCTTCAGATTTATCAAATTGCATGGCACCCACTTTGATATAGGGAGACGAGTATGGCTTCGAGAACGCTATCTAAAAATAATTTCGTGAGTGTTCCAAGTCGTTTGGCGTGAAAAATTCATCGTCAGGTGCTCTCGTCCTCCACAAGACCTCAAATTTGATCATTTCACGTCGTTTTCAAGACGACAACGGCAAAGAAATGTATCAAAATGAAAAACGCACGTGCAGTGCGCGCAAAACTATTGTTTTTGCTCATTGAACATACTGTTTATGTTGCGTTCTCGCAGCCGTTGTTTGTCGTCGTCGCTAAAGAAATAATATTGCCCTTGGCAGCCATAAGGAACTGAGCTCGATCTTGCTAAGTCATCCGGATAAGAAAAAAAATTCCAGATTTAGCGTCCACAAGGTTCGAAATTCATAGCGGATGAAAAATATCCACTCTGGAGAGCGTATTCAAAAAATTCGGTGTAAGTTCAGGAACTATTGGACTGTCACATCATAGGAGAGGTCACTGGGCCCGCACCATGGGTGACCCTAAATGTAATAACTCCAAAGGCGGATGGTGACATTCATTTGTGCATCGACATGAGGCGAGCAAATGGGTCAATACACCATACCAACATTAGATGAGTTGCTGCACAACATGAATGGTACAAAAGTTTCCAGGAAGCTAGTGGAAATACCACCAGCTGGAACTTCAGCAGTCAAGGGTCACGCCAGATCACTTCCCTCGAAAAAAAACAAAAGGCCGTACACATAAAAGTTTTAAATGTTCGGCGTAACTTCAGCAAGTGAGCTCCACCAACATGGGATATCTATTGCTCAACATGAGATATTTACGCGGCTCTGCGCAAGACCATGGAATGCCTGAAACAGCATGTCTTGCCTTTCAATGTTGACAAATGCTTGTTTAGTGTGGACAGGTTTAACGTGTTTAAAAATACTTTAAAGATTAAAAAGAAAAAAAAGACATACCCTCTTTTATTATAAGAACCCTTTTTATAAGAAGGTTGTGGCTGAAATAACCATAATTTTAAGAACGTATTCACTTTCTTAACACAAATCTGAGTAGATCTGGATTGAAAAACTGAAAAGTTCTTAAAGGGAATCTCCACTCCGACCAATGAATAATTTTCAACCTAACAAAATAGTGTTTGCAAACAAATTTGCTGACAATTTTCTCCAAAATAGTGTTTGTTTAGAATCACTTATTTTCACTTTTTTAAAGTGAAAATAGGTGATTCTAAAGTTCATTGTAATACTAATGGACCAATAAAGCAGGCTGGTCACGTCTACATTGATTTTCTGAAATACTATACAATGTAAAGTTAACAACATCTTAAGAACGTTTTCAGCTTCACATCGCAAAAATATATAAGAACGTTCAGCCTCAGCTCCAAAATTAGACGTTCTTACTAAGAGAATTAGTGTATGTAATCGGAGCTGGTTTGCATCGCCTGAAAAATATATTCATAAGATAAGGCTTTAGGAGCAATGAGGGACTTACCAGTGTTGGTCCAAACGGATGCTTTTCAAAAGCAAAAGTTTCGTGTGAGGTCAAGCAATGGCTTCGTGACCCTGAAACTTTAAATTGACGGGGTTATTTCTTTATCAAACCTCTCCGTATAACATTACCTTATAGGAAAAGTGTTAACTTCTTAACCCAAATATGAGTAGATGTGGAGTGGAAAACGGAAAAGTTCTTAAAAGGAACCTCCACTCCCACTAATGAATAATTTGCTCGACAATTTTCTCCAAAAAAGTGTAAAGTGTTTGGATCGAAAAAAATGAACTTTCAGTCATTCATTTTCACCTTAACTTTCCCTGGTGCCGCCATCTTACATAACTGTGACGTGTTGCGGTTTCCCTTATTGTTTGTACGACTTTAAGATCTGCGACGGCAACGTCGAGGAACACGTCACCTCAAAATAGAAATCTGCACTGTCGTAAAGTCTTTCGCAATTATTCCATCTCGTTCACGTCGTACAATGTGGGCGAAGTATCCTAAAAATAAATTGATATGAGCGGTTTCAGAGTAAAAATATAAAATAAAAAGTTTGCATTTGTACACTCACGTTCTCGTTAAAACCTCAAATTTGGCGATTTCACGTCGTTTTTGAGGAAAGTACCGCAAATATATATGCTAAAATGTACTTGTGTGGTGTTTTAGTCACAATCCAAAAACACATGCTAAAACGCGTGCCGCACGTGCAGCACGATTATTCGTCCTCTTTTAACCAATGATATTCCTGTTTTGTGGCCTTCTCGTTGACCACCGCGTCGTAGATCTCTAAGTCCCTAATAAGGCAACCACGACAAGTCACCATTCATTCATTCAAGATGGCGGCGCCCAGGAAATTTGAACACAAAGACAAGTCTTTTTGAAATTCATTTATTTAGATACAAACGCTTCGGACAATTTTTATTGTAAACATTATGTTCTGGGGTTTAAAGTT
>NC_090878.1:19167304-19172304 GCF_036669935.1 Montipora foliosa
AGTATCGACTCAACCAAAACACTGGTGCATGCATTAGTAACGTCTCGCTTAGATCATTGTCATGCGCTTCTCTATGGCCTACCTGATTATCTTATTCAAAGACTACAATATGTCATGAACGCGGCGGCCAAAGTTATCACTTGCAAGCCAAAGTTTGATCATGTCACATCACTACTTATTGAGCTACACTGGGTCCCCGTCCGTCAGCGTATTGTTTTTAAGATCTTACTGTACACCTTTAAAGCACTCCATGGTGCGACTCCAACGTACCTGACTGAGCTCATCAGTCCTTATATCCCCAGGCGAGCTCTTAGGTCTGCTGACTAACTTCTATTGGAACAGCCAACGCACAAGCATAAATTGATCGGGTTAAGGGCTTTTTCAGTGTGTGCGCCTTATCTCTGGAACTCGCTTCCATTTGAGATTAAGGACGTTCGCGCGAAAAATTTTCAACACTGATTTTTTTCTGAAACTTTTACCACTGTAAGATGATGAGTTAGTTATGTCAGAAATGTAAAAAAAAAAAAAAGGGGGGTCACTGACTTCGTTTTGGAAAGAACATGCCCGGAAAGACACCCAAAATGTGACAAAATCGGGCTTCGTTAGCGAATAAGGCCAGTGTCTGTAAACCCAAATATATAGCAATTACATCTTTGAAGTGAAATCGTCTCTGCCAAATATTGTTTAAGTGGACTTATTAAGTGAATTTAGTCAACTGGTGAGGTTCCTTAAAGATCAAGTTCGCATTTAGCGACCACAGTTTCACGCGCCTTGCAGCCGCAAGATGGCAGGATTTGATGTCCCGTGAGCAGAAATCTTGAAATTTTTTTAACTTCCCACATTGATTTTTTGTTCATTTTTGGACAACGTGGAGATAATTGTAAATAAAATCCGTTTCTGGAAAGAAAAATAGGGGTCACCGACAGTCCAAGACTGTTAAATCCAGGCAAAACTATAGCAATGGCCTTTTGCCCTGTCATTTCTCATTTTATTTCTTAGCGCGCGCGCTCGTGTATGACGTGGCGAGTGCATTTGCGTGCGCAGTAAGGATGCGCAGAAACAATTGGCGCGAACGTCCTTAAAAGCAGCGCGTCTGTCTTTATCTGTAAAGCTAAGCTTAAGACCTATCTTTTTCGACAAGCACATTTTTAGACTTTCATTTTTACACTTTTGATTTCATCGATTCTTGGATTTTTTTTATATTTACTATTTTTTAGGATTTTTTATATTTATTATTTTTTAGTGTATGGATTATAATTTATTTGACACTGTAAAGCGCATTTGGACATTAGGAAAATGCGCTATAGAAATAAATTATTTATTATTATTATTATTATTATTATTATTATCATTATTATTATTATTATTATTATTTTACTACTAATATTATCAGACGCAGACAAGGATCAGGAATAATTAATAGGAATCTCGTTTATTAACAGCTATCATGATGCGTTAATACAAGGGCAGTAAAAATACAGAATATACAGGCGGCGTACATCGGAGACTGCAAAGCTATACTGTAAATAACAAGTATACAATGAAAAGTATTCTGAACATTTCTGGAGGAAAGAAAATATAGCACAACTTAGAAAAGCTTACAACAAAAGTTTATTATAACGCTCATATCAATACTTCTCGAATGAGCAAACATCATCCTGACACCCTTGATAGTCGGGACGGATTACATCACATTAGCGTACTAGTACGAATGTCAAAAAGGAAATCTTACAGAAAGGTAGCGAGAGATGCCGTCGAGTGACCTTGAACTGCGAGAAATGTCTGCATATATCCGGCTACAAATAGTCATGCGCACTACCAGACTATACACACCTAAGTGTGAATACCGAAACACCCGAGCTACAAGAGCGTACATTTGTCGCAGAAACCAAATACACTCTTGCGCGACTATACGAATTCGTTTATCAGCTAATGAATTAATACAGGATTATAGGCAAGCTTGAATTTTTTGGAGGAGAAAAATAAAGTGGTGAAAAACCTGTTCACTGCTTGTTTGAAAAGTCAACAAAATACTCTCCTTTGTAACTACGCTCAAGTTGCCATTTGCGCGGATTATATCGACAGACAATAAAATGGACATCGTGATCTCCTCGCAATTCTCTGTAAGTAAAGCACTGGTGAGTCAGTTTTCTCTTTTAAACCGCGTTAGAGTTTTCATGTGCTATTTACAAATTAACTAGACTATGACTAAATCACCTCCAATTTGTCAATAATACTTCACTTCACCGCCCGTTTGAATTAAGAGGTTTCCTAGTTAGTATGCACTGGTCAATCTATGCATTGATCGTAATCTCCGAACAAGTTCGCATTAAAAGCTCAAAAGGCCCATTTAAACGGTTTCAACATTCATTCAACAAAGTTGAAAGGATGTTGAGCAAATGTTGGAAGCAAGTTGTGCGGAGGTCGTTCAAATGGTCTTAACATCGCGCCAAAAATTGAGCCAACCTTTGGTCGTCGAGGAACTAAGAACAAGAAACCAGACTCTCGCGTCCACTTACGGCCACGTGTGAGCATGCGTGCGTTCTGCAAAATGTTGAACGAACTGTTTAAACGGCCTCAGCTCCATCCAACATTTTCTAAAACAAAATAAATGTTGAATGAAAGTATAAATCAGTTTGAATTTGATAAAACACTCTTTCAACAAGCTTTCAACATTTTTGTTGAAGGACCCCTGTTCAAACACTCCTAACATTTGGTTCAACAAAATGTTGAATTCATGTTGAAGCAAAAGTGGAAACCGTTTGAACGGGCCTTAAAACTAAAGGCCGAGATACTCTGGGCGACAAGTCGCAGCGACAGGTCTCTGGAACAAGCTGCTCCGTGTTTATTACTTGCAAAACAAATCACTGCGACACAACGTCTGTTCGGTGCACAAGCAGTGATCTTGTGTGAGGAGGGATGTGAAATAGTTTTCTCATTCAATATGACGGACCATATGGAGCTCACTCATTGATTCATTCATATTTGTTGCAGGAAGTGTACACACGGTGCAACAACCGCTGCTTTCGCTAATTTTGTCGCCGCGATCAGTCGCACGAATTCAAACTGGTTTGAATTCGTGCAACTGATTGCAGCAACAAAATTCTGCTGCCGCGACAATGATTTTCACAAAATTAACGCGTGTCACTCGTGGCGAATTGTTGCGGCGACTTGTTCCTAAGACGTGTCGCAGCGACTTATCGCCTAATGTGTCCCGGCCTTAAAGAATCAAACATTTCTTCTCATTATAATTAATGGGTTCACACTAGGCACTAAGTCTGTCTTAGCCTAAGTCCGCTTAAGCGTTCAGACATATCTAGGAGACAAATTCTTTCCGTGCAGAGCTGTCATCATTAACGATAAAAATAACAGATAAGGTAACTAACATCATAAATGTGAAGAAGTATAGATCAAAATGAGACCGAGAAGCCGTAAAATCGCTGTAATTGCGACTGTTGTCTGTTTATTAAATTTACAAAGGTTGAGAGAGTAAGTGAGTGACAGGCCTGCACGGAGTCCTCGTGTGGTTTTGGCGGTCGCCTCTCATGATAGCCTTACAGTTAGATTTTTGATCTAACAAGCGTATCCTTTAGAGATTTACCTCTTTTGTATGATATTATCGGAGGTTTCAAAAAAATAGTTTTCAGCAAAGACTGATTTTGCATTAGACTTCAGGTTTCTTAAGTCAGCCTTAAAGGTCGGCACACACTGTGGGACTTGTCGCAGGGACTCGTTGCAGGGACCAGTTCTTGTACAGTTTAGACGGTGGGACCAACTGCGGCGACAAATCCCTTTGCAATGGTGGCATGATACAAAAAAAGCAAAGTTCGAGGCGTTTATCCTCTAGTAAGACGCAGCGCAGGAGCGGTCTCAAATGAATCGCAAATCGTTAAAATTACTCAAATTTACTCAGCGGCCAAATATTGTTATCGATACAGTTAACTGGTGATCGGGATTCGGCTGCACTGAAAAAAGAACAAACTGTTCGATCAAGAACTCGAATGTAGTAAAATACAGCGGTCAGCGGTCAGCTAAGATGGCGGATGCAATACTATCAACTGCGTTCAAACTCCTTGTCTTGTCACTGTTTTTCCGCCTAAAACTTAATAATTTCTATATAACATCATCAATTAACATCAATTCCACCGACTGGTCAAATTCAATCAGCTCAACAAGACCAATATCCATAGGATTGGAAGCTTATCGATCTCGACGACGAATCAGCCAAGCAGGCGCCATTTTGGATTCATGCCCAGAACTCGGCTCTCCTCGTCAATTACTACTTAGTCTACTATTAATGGCTGGCGATATCAGTATAAATCCAGGGCCGCAGTGGAAGTTTCCTTGTGGGTTCTGCTCAAAACCGGTTAAGCGAAATCAACGAGGTATTCAGTGTGATAATTGTGATCGATGGTTCCACACTCGATGCTGCAAAATCGGCGATGAAACGTATAAAACTCTTGGACTTTCATCGTACATATGGATATGCTGCGACTGCAATGCTGCTAAGTACTCAACTGCACCATGCAATTCTTTGCTGGACTCATTCAACTCACCTGGATACTTTTCTCCAATTGCAAATCTACAACAAACTGAAACCTCAACTACACATGTAAACAATCAACAGACTGGAACTACATCTCCACTCGCATTTCTACAACAAGCTAAAACAACACCTCTACGCACATATAAGCCAAAAGATCAGGCTATCAAACAAAGAAAATATCCCTGTGGTATCTGTAACAAGACAGTGACATGGAAACAAAAAGCTATTAGATGTGAAAACTCAAGCTGTGGAAAATGGTACCATACAGATTGTCAAAATGTGTGCTCTATCGATCATGAACATCATCTTGACAACACATGGATATGCCCAGATTGTGCTTTGCCAAACCAAAGTGCAAGATTGTTTGACCTCCACCTATCACAAACAACCTTTGAGAATTCTTCGTCAATGTACAACGCAGACGGAGATTCCTGTAACAGCTCCTTACTCTTTC
>NC_090878.1:19177304-19179804 GCF_036669935.1 Montipora foliosa
TGTCTTCCTTGACCGTTTATGAGGTTTAAATGCTTTAACGCTGTCAATAACTCATATAATAATTGAAAAAAGGAAAACGACATACTGACTCATCGGAGTACAAGAAGTAGCTTTCTCAACTTTTGGATGCCGTTTCTGAAAAAAAAAAGGTAAGAAAGAAGAAGACAAAAAATAGCCGCTTCGACGGTAATTAGCAATTTCGTTGTTTAATAAATGAATAAAGAAATTGTTTCCATCGATAGCAATTTTTGTACATAATTACATGTGATATGATGAAATGGACAAGTGGTCCTTTCACCTATCTGGACAATTCTAACTCCTTCACATGCAGGAGCAATTAAATGAGCCCAACAAAATGAACTGCTCCAAAATGTGTGGCTTCATAGCTCAGTTGGTAGGGCATTGCACTTGCATCGAATCCTGTTGGAGCATTCTGAATTTTTCAGGTGTCTGCTTTATAAACAGACAATTGCTTAAATAGTACAGATATTAAGTGCAAGGATCACTTCTCCCTTCAAAATATACATTTCTCAGTTTTATTCATTCATAATTACATGTCCTTATAGATAATAGCAACAATTCCTTTTCTCAACTAAGTGTCACATGTAGGCTACAGGCCTTCAATATCAAACTTCACTTTACACAGGTAACCGGCGATCACTAAATTATTTCGTTTCAGTGCATTGCATGGCTCAAACAGTTATCTGCAGAAAGCAAAGTTCCCGACCCAGTGAATGCAGGCATTACTTACTTCAGTGGCTAGCAGTTACATGGGCGACCAATTTTAACCATTTCTCTGTGAAGAAATTACCTCTTGACAACCTGCTGACTAAAAACCTCTACAATGTAATGTAATTCCTTTCAGTAATTAAAATAATATTCGAAAAAACACTTACCATTCTTTTCAAGCTCGTGGTGCCCAAATTCGAACGTGACATCATCGCCAATTAGCACAAATGGCGCCCAGTCTTTTACGGCAGAATACTTCTCCGTCTCCCGAAGAGATTTCATAGCATATTGAAGAGCTAAACTTGCACTTTTTCTATCTGCCAAGTGTTTATAGAATTTTTTCATGAACAGCAAGGTTGCCTCATCATCGATTGCCCAGAGTGACACCAGAACAGACCGGGCACCAGCACAAAGGAAAGCTCTTGCTATTCCTACTACACCCTCAGAATTGACCTCTCCCCGGCCACTGTGACAAGAGCTCAGAACAACCAGTCTTGCCCGAAGACCAACTGCACGAACATCACTCATTGTTAACATGAAATCTTCCTTTTCTGGAATCTGGGATGCGCGTTCAGGATTTGGGGCCAAAGCAATTTCTCCAAATTTCGAGTCTCCATGTGCTGCAATATGGATTAAAGCAACTGACTTCATTCTTTTCAGCACCTCAGCTTTCGTTGCATTTCTTCCAGTGAGAGGAGTGGTCTGCAGAAGTTCTCCAATCATCTCCACCTCTTGTATAGCGCACGGCAACTGCTCGGAAATGGGTTCACCATTTTCGTCAGTGACTTCCTTTAAGTACGGATCGCCCACAAGCAGAGCTTCACTGTTACTGTAGAAGTTGTCAGGTGCACTTGTGATGAGTTTTAAAGTGGTCAACGAGGGAACAGTACGGATCCTGACACAGTCACTTAATGCAGAAAAAGGAGCCAAGCAAAATGGTCCATCAGGAACAAAGATTAAGTCATCACCTTGAAGCAAGTCTGCAATGGGACTGATTAAGACATCAAACAAAGGCTGCAAAGAGTTATTATCGGAGAGGGTCAAAGACTGAAAGGTCTCGGAAAGAGCTTCCCTTCCGCAAAACAAGTGTCTGCGTAGCTTGTCAAGTGTGCGATTTTCGCATCGGACAACATTCCCCGCGCCAATCTGTTTCAAAGTAGTTTCTATCAGTGAAGCGGCACTTCCATTTTCGATTTCCTTTTGCCTAAAGTTTATTCCACTTCCTCTTCTCAGAAGCCAAAAACTGATAGTGTTCCCTTCAAGTGCTATGAAAACTGTTTGTAAGGGCAAATATTTTATAACAGTGGAGATAGAATCCGTCCTCGCAACTGCCGAGGAAGGTTCTTCATCAACTCCAAATTGCACCTTTAAAATGTCTGTCAAAGCCTGTGCTCGTCCTTGTTCAGCAGCAAACAAAGCCTCATCAACCTCTCCATTCTTTAAAAGTGCTCTCCACAGAGCTGTGTACGCCACTTGCTTTGTGTCACGAAAACTTATTTTCCATGCATCTTCTGATTGAAGGAGAAGCCTTGTTTCATCAAAATGTTTTATGCTTAGACGATAAAAACTAAGGGCTTTGCATAACGAGCCTGAAAATTCATGAACAACACCAAGCCGATAGCAAGCGATTCCCTGTCCTACTGGATCCTCCGTTTCCTTGGCAACAGTAAGCTGTTGTTCGTAAAGGAGAAAAGCAGGCTCACCCATTTGGTGATAAGCGTTGCCGAGATTACCACTGGCCTTGCCCTCCCCGACCTTATCCCCTACTTCT
>NC_090878.1:19184804-19197304 GCF_036669935.1 Montipora foliosa
AAATTGAATGATAGATGTATATGGATCACAAGTGCAGGAAAAAAGGGTGTCTTTTACATGAATAATTGCAGGGATTGTTTCCACTGTAACCCACAAACATACCATCTAGCAAAAGTTATATGTAATCAGAGCTTGTTTGCATCACGTGGGTCATACATTTTAATATATTGTACATACATGTATACAATAAAACTTTCCGTAATGATGAGCAACTTACCACTGTTGGTCCAAACAGATGCTGTTTTGTGTGAGCTCAAGCAGACTGGCTTCGTCAAGGGAAAGAACTCTGCAAAGGTGATTTGATGAGGTTATTACACTGTCTTGTCTATCAAAATTAGTCTCTGAATAGAATACTTCTATAAGATTTGACTCTCCTAACAAAAATCATTTAATCCCACACACATCACAATGCAAACATAGTGTAATAACTGCGGAATAAAGCTGCCACTCTTAAGAGATACTGTACTACAGTAACTGTAAACGTGGTGTAAAATTATTACCACCCATCCCCTGGTAGTGTTCTAAGTATCTCATTCTGAAGTGGATAGTCGTGGTGGAAAATATCACCCATTCTCTTGAAAATAATGGCGTTGAGTATATTCTAAAGTGGATATCCTGATACAGCTTATGCAGTAAAAATAACCAACAACCACAACATTTTGGCCTATCTCCTTCAGTTAAGTCTCGTTAGTTATTCAGTTTAAAATTACAACAAACTTTTTCTTTTTCATTTTTACCGGCTTTGTTAAGACAATAAGTATCTAAGTATGTAAGCTATATAAAAGAATCCATTTAATTTGTTTTGCGTTTTGCGTACAGTGTAAGTATATCAATTCAACCATTGTATTTTTCTTATGAATAGGTTTCAATTCAAATTGTAAAACTCATCACAACTGAAGATGGCATAAGTATGACGTTGAAACATATCTTGTCAAAAATTTTAAAATGTTTTATTTCTTCAAAAATAGTTTAAATATTACGTAACGTTATGCTGAAACTGTGTTTTTACACACCTCAAAGTTAAGAGTATTTGCACCGAACTCAGACACTTATGCCCAGAAATGCACCTAATTAGATGCACATCCAATTTTGACATCCGACACGAAGTGTCCCTTTAAGTCTAGGCAATTGCTACCTATTTTCAACAACAAGGTAAGGATAAAGGTTAGCATTATTTTTAGCTTAGGGTAAATGCAGCAGTTAATCTTTACTTAAAGAACAGCATTTGGGGGACATTTTGTGACATTTTTTGTCCATATTCCATAACATGAGTGATGTTGAAGTCAGGGAGAAGAGCAAGGGGACACTTTGTGACGCTTATTGAAATCCGCGTGCATCTAATTTGGGGCATTTCTGGACATATCTGAACTCAGAAGATACAGTATTTACTCATCAGTTTTACAAGCATTACAAGAGAATCAGAAGGGATACTCTGTAGTTGGGTTAAGATTTCACTGGATGCTGCTGGAATAGACACAATGCAGTTCAATCCACATAGCACCAGAGCAGCCTCCACTACTGTTAGCTAGAGGGAATTCAGTCAGCCTGCAAGAGATTCTTAATACAGCTGCTTGGTCTTCTATGACCACATTTCTCGTTTTTATGACACATGTAAGCCTATTGATCAAGCAAAAGTTTGCAACAGGTGTTCTTAATGTTGCTGTTATGAAATTAATAAGTAATCGTTGTCTGTAAGGGATGACATGGTAATAAACAACTGCACTGTGGAGTTTGACTTCATGTGTCTGTTGTTTTGAAATCTCATGTAAGCCACAAGCCACTGGTAATGAAGTAGAATGTAAAAATTAAAAGAGACTTAACTGTAAGGTGAAGTTTGATTGGAATTCTGCCGACTTACAACAGTGCCTTGAGGGATTACATGCAGGGTCCGAAATCAACTCTTTGGTGCAGGCGCCAGCTGGCAACTAAAACAATTTCAGTTGCCAGATGCATATGTTTCATCGCAAAAAGTGTCCATAATTTGTAGTTGCTTCTGATCATAGACAGAAAACATGAATTTCTAAAATACATTCTTAAGCAGAGCTTCAGGTATTTGTATTTCCTACTTTGCAAATGATTGAAAAAGGATCAAAGACTGCACTTAGACCTTGCATTGGGTTTCCATTGAAACAAAATCGAAAGGTGTCGAAGTTTGAAGCTTGGACATAACACCTGTTTCCTTGGGCATGTACTTTACTTACCCAGTACAAAGACGGGCTGCATGAATTACTAGCGTCACTCACAACTGATTGACTGTGGTATAACATGTGAAAGGAATACCAACAAAAGTTTTCTAGTTGCTATAGTACAACAAGTTGCACAATTGTGGACACACTTTTATTAAAAAACACGTACTTTTCTAGCTTCCAATACCCACCGTATCTAGAATTTAAACCTTTCCCACTTCCCCTCCCCTCTCCCCCTTTCAATGTTGACTGTTTAAGTTTTCAACAATTTTTTTTTGATAAGGGGGGGAGGGACGGGTGGGGGGGGGGGGGGAATTGAGCTGCAGTGTGAGAGATAATAGGTAAATTAATAACGCCCCAGGAAGGTGAAGTGTCTCCACTATTTTTGCAACTTGTTGTCTGATTGATTCCAATAATTTTGCCAGTCTGGATTTGAATCCTATAGGGAAAATTTTCAACTTAAAAAAGCAGGAACTAAAGAAACAATTGTTAGATATTGTATAAGCTCTGAAACATTCCAGAAGTTTGCACGCGAATTGCAAAGCACATTTTATCAAACACGAAAGGATATTAATTATTGACATACGGTGGCATCGATTTTCAAGTGTTGGGACTTATCATCTGCTAACTGCAGATCTGATGCTCCAAAAGTTATACATGGCTCATATTACGTAACACAATACTATTTTATTGTGTTCCTAGGTGACGTCAATGGAGCTGGTGGCATTACAGTTGAAAATCGTGTCTTCCAGGAAACAGCACAATTCAACTGGTACTTTCTTTTCCACTCAATCCAATACATTACCACATGATTTACAATAAAGTTCACACAGTTAGAAATCCTGTACATAATTTATCATGTATTTCATTTTTCAACGGTCTACCATCCAAGCACAGTTTACCATCGCAACAGCAAGAAATATGATATCATGTTATTTTCTCAGTGAAAAGTTTTGGTAGACCGTTTCATATAATGTGTAGCTGGTACAAACTTGTTCACTTTTGTATCGCATTGTAAAACAAATCTAAAGACTTGCAAGGGATTTAACACAATCGGTGGTTCCTTTTGAGCATTCTGCTCAGTCGGTCATTGCAAAGAACACGAAATAATTAGCCTGTACCCAACACGTCACTTAGAAGACGCGAAAGCAATTAAGTAATGCAATGTTACAACCTCTATGAATATGCATCTTGGTATAACAATCTTAACTGATTAGAGTGTAATGTGAAGTTCTAGTTTTCTACCCCATATGAATCATGTGAGCGTTAGCCCTACTAATGGAAATGGACACACACAAGGACGGAGAAAAACTCTGACCAGGGTGAGAATTGAACCCATGACCTACGGGTTGGATCAGCGCTGCTCTACCGACTGAGCTAGGGGGAGGGGAAAATGGCAATTTTAAGACTTAATTCATGCATAATTTTTTTAGATATGGACCAGGTTCATGTACATGTAGTAAACAATCTTGTCCAGGATTCTTGGTTACCCTCTGCTATTTTAATGTGGCTAAATATAATTTAGGCTAAGTTAGACTCGAACTAATGCAGTCAGCAGTTTCACCCCTTACGGTACGTGACCTGCGGGGTGGCCCTTTGGGGATTTGCAGGGCCTTTGTGTCATGTTGCTTTTCTCATGCTTTGTTGCTTGTTGATCTTTGCGGATCAATTGCTCTTGTTAGTGAATCTTTGCGGATTCTCGCCCCTTCCTGGCCCTGCCGCTTCCTTGATGATCTCTAGGTAAGTATGGGTCAGGTAAGTTGTTTCCACTGATTACTCAGTATGACGGTGCCAGTTAGCGGCTGCGTGTGGGGGTGGTTCCCGCTTCCAGGGTTGCCATGGATACCTCCCCTTTGGCTTACGGGCTGCTCCCCACTAACCTTCTGGCACCAGTTCCCAAGCTCATCTATTTGTGATAAGTTTAAACCTCCATTTAAAGAAAATTTTAAAAAAACAAGGATTCCATTTCCAATACAAGCCCTCCAAATTAAACAGCTTAAGGCATGCATTTAGGATAAAATGCAGTTGAGTTATCTCAGGTCAAATCCAATGTTGGAAGCTACATGCTCATATTGTAATTCAATACCGGGTCACAATTGTAGCAGCACACACTATTCATAAGCCAATCTACATTCGCCACAATTAGCTTAACCCTGAGCACTTGAGAGTGAAGTGAACTTTAAATTCTTAGTTCATCCAAAAGGGAAATTTGAATCATATATGGATCACGCGTGCATGGAAAGACGTGTCTTCTACATGAACAATGGCAGTGATCTTTTTCACCGTAACTTTAGTTAGAGATAACATAACACAACACAAGTTATGTGTAATTAGAGCTTGTTTTCATTGCATGAGTCATCTACAAAATTACAAGAATTTAAGTAATGATGAGCGACTTACCACTGTTTTTCCAAACAGATGCTTTTTCTTGTGATGTCAAGCGACAGCTTCGCCAATCATTGGCAAGAACTCTGTAATAGTGATTTGACGGGGTTAAATAAATTACTCGCACCAAACTCAGAAGATACAGTATTTACTAATCAGTTTTGATTAACCTTTGTGGCTGCTATACAGACACAACCCACGTTAACGCATGCACTTTCTATCTCATGTAATCCATCAAGGCAAGTGTTTTAACTCAGCAGAATTCCAATCAAGATTTTACCTTACAAGTCTCGCTTAATTCTTAAATCACTTTGCAATGTTCCTTGTCTGAATAATGAATTCGGCCGCAAATAAATTAAGTGTAAGCAATACAGGAAGATTGTTTGCGTGCCTGCGTCACTCACAACTGACAAAATAAACATACCCAGTAAAAGGAATACCAACGGCTAGTTGTAAAACAGAGAATGGGGAATGCGGCAATGGGAACGGAGAAATGGGAACGGAGAACGGGGAATGGGAAACCGGGAATCTCTAAAAAGGGGAATTACTAAAATGGGGAATCTCTAAAAGGGTGAAGTTCTAAAATAAGGTATCTAGGGGGAATTACTAAAGTAGGGAATCTCTAAGAGGGGAAATTACAAAAATGGGGAATCAAGAGTAAAAGGGGGAATTACTTAAATAGGAAATCTCTTAAAGGAGGAATTACAAAAAGGGGGAATCTCTAAAAGAGGGAATCTCTGAAAGGGGGAATTACTAAAATAGGAAATCACTAAAATAGGGAATCTCTAAAAGGGGGAATTACTAAAATGGGGAATCTCTAAAAGGGGGAATCTCTAAAAGAGAGAATCTCTAAAATGGGGAAGCTCTAAAAGGGGGATTTAGTAAAATGAGGAATCTCTAAAAGGGGAAATAACTAAAATAGGGAATCTCTAAAAGGGGGAATTACTACAATGGGGAATCTCTAAAAGGGGGAATTACTAAAATAGGGAATCTCCAAAATGGGGAATCTCTAAAAGGGGGAACTACTCAAATATGGAATCTCGAAAAGGGGGAATTACTAAAATGGGGAATCTCTAAAAAGGGAAATTACTAAAAAGGGGAATTACTAAAAGAGGGAATCTCTAAAAAGGGGGAGTCTCTAAAATGGGGAATCTCTAAAAGGTGAATCTCTAAAAGGAGGAAGTTCTAAAATGGGGAATCTCTAAAAAGGGGAAATTACTAAAACTGGGATTCTCTAAAAGGGGGAATCTCTAAAAAGGGGTTTCTCTTAACATCTTTGTAACTCCTAAGAAAGTGTGACAGTCATCAATCACTGGGTAGGAAATGGCTTTCAGATAGCGCTGCATCAAAACATTAGCAGCTGGCACCTTCTTACCGCGATCGCAACTCTCTCATACAGTATATTAATATTTATTTAATATATGTATCCATAAATGCATCAGTGAAGGTTGTTGACACGCCTTAGACCTAGCGATCGGCTCACTTGGCGTTGTTTCTCCACCGCTAGCCTTATAACGAAAGAGGGGGCTCCACAGAGGACAAAGTGTTCACAAGCCAACATCAGTGGCAGTGGGATTCGTATTAGTCGGCCTTCACAAGCTAACAGATTGGCCTTGCAAATTAGCAATGTATAATTCTTTGCAATGAACACCGCTCCCCTTTTTGCTGTGTTAAACATAGTCAAGTTTTACAGCCACCATCCGCAGGCATCTCATGTCAGGTAGGGTAACAAATAATTAGATTGCCTGTCTGCAAATAGAAATGGTGGGAAAACATGATGGTATTTACTTTTCTCTGACGCATACAAAAAAAGCCATTCATGCAACAGTAGTGTACAACTAAATTCAGTAGTAATAAGAATTATGTAGAATCATCACCATCCTTGTGTTATATTGTTGGCTTTTCGAGTAATTTCCTTAATTTTAAGACCAATTAAAGCAATACTAAATTCTCCCAAAGATGTTCGAGATGGCGGGAAACCATAAACAAATTTTTTTTCGCGACACGCAATGTTTTGCTTTTCTCAGCCAAGTTGAACATGGCTGAATTTCACTTTATCTTGGCTTTTGCTAGTAAAAGGAAAAAGCTTGACGGATTTGCTGGTTTACTGAAGTTTCGGTGGGAAGACCTAGTCGGCCAAGAAGTGATAGGTCAAGGGACCTTTGGAGCCGTGTTTTTGGTGTTTTCAAGCTGAAGGAAAGCCCACAGAAAATGTTATTGTAAAAAAGCTGTTAAGTACAGCTCAGGATTTTACGGCTACATTTATCAAGGAGGCCAAGATTTTAAAGGATTTACAGCACAAAAACATTGTTTCATGTTTACAGTGCGTTATTAAATTCCTCTCACGGCTGATATCCCACAGTGCATCCAAATGTCAAAAATAAGATTATTCTTTTGCTTCTTCTTTTGCTTGACTGTAATGGTGAATTGTCAAAGGTGCTTAGAAGGACTCGCTTCTCTACTCCCCTTGCGTTGTATGTTTTTTCAAAATGTAATGAGCAAGGTTTTCTGACTTTAAAGCCATTAATTTGTCTTCCAGCTTCTGTTCCAGCTTTACAACTTTCATATTGTATGTTTCCTTCATATGTATGTTTCGTCCGCACTTTTAAGATAGAAACAGTACTTTGTTGATATTTTAATAGCAGGCATTTCTGTGTGAATTGCACCCACGGTCAAAAATTGCACTGTTCAAAAGGATGCTTGTCATTAAAATCAATGGATCAGACCGCTCTTAATTTTTGCGGTCTTGAAGATTCCCCTTTTTAGTGATTCCCCCTTTTAGAGATTCCCCATGTTAGTAATTCCCCCTTTTAGTGATTCCCCCTTTTAGAGATTCCCCATGTTAGAGATTCCCCATTTTAGAGATTCTCCATTTTAGAGATTCCCCCTCTTAGAGATTCCCCCTTTTAGTAATTCCCCCTTTTAGAGATTCCCTATTTTATCAATTCCCCCTTTTAGAGTTTCCCCATTTTAGAAATTCCCCCTTTTAGAGATTCCTCATTTTAGTTATTCCCCCTTTTAGAGATTCCCCATTTTAGTAATTTCCCCTTTTAGAGATTCCCTATTTTATTAATTCCCCGTTTTAGAGATTCTACATTTTAGAGATTCCCCCTTTTAGTAATTCCCCCTTTTAGAGATTCCCTATTTTATTAATTCCCCCTTTTAAAGATTCCTCATTTTAGAAATTCGCCCTTTTAGAGATTCCCCATTTTAGTAATTCCCCCTTTTAGAGATTCTCCATTTTAGTAATTCCCCCTTTTAGAGATTCCCCATTTTAGAGATCCTCCATTTTAGAGATTCCCTCTTTTAGTAATTCCTTCTTTTAGAGATTCCCTATTTTATTAATTCCCCCTTTTAGAGATTCCCCATTTTAGAAATTTGCCCTTTTAGAGAATCCCCATTTTAGTAATTCCCCCTTTTAGAGATTCCCCATTTTAGAGATTCCCCCTCCTAGACTCCCTATTTTAGTAATTTAGAGATTCCCCCTTTTAGAGATCCCCCTTTTAGAGATCCCTTATGTTAGTAATTTCCCCCTTTCAGAGATCGACTGAAACTCAACCCACATGCTGGCCAAGGCCAGAGTCGAACCCCGGCTAGCAGTGGTGGGAGGCTCGATAGATAACCACTAAGCCACCCTGACTCCCAAATGGTCAGGTCAAGCAATGGCTTCGTCAACGGAAAGAAATTACTCTGCAATTACAATTTGATGTGGTTATTACATTATCAAGTATCACGATAAAACGATCATGTTTAATATGTAGAGGGTTTATCCTTACGCATAACTCAAAGTAACTTCAAAGTCAACGATCAAATTCTGTAACTTTATGAGAGAGTTTAACATGGATCAATGATGTTTCAGTTCTGTCGCAAAGCGAGACATAAGACTTACGTATATGCATCTACAATTAGTCTACTAGCTGCTTGGTGGGACTTACGTACATGTAGTTTTCCAGAGCGAAATTTGTTAAAGGTGCTTTGGTATCCTTTCAATTTTCCAACCACAAACTTCCAATCTGTTCTTTCTTGCCTTATCTTTCACAAATGACGGACAACTGAGAAAAGAGAAACCGAAACGTCTGTGTTGGGATAAAACGCTGAGAGGCACTTCCCACAATAATCCGAGAATAAGAGAGAGCTTGGGAAAGAGATTGGTAGGTATGTCATGTATGGGGACACATGATTTTGTCCCGAAAGTAGGAGGTACTACCATCTACTATCGTAGGTGTAGTAGCAGTAAAGTTGATGTAATAATAAAAATAAAAATGATAATGATAATAATAATAATAATAATAATAATAATAATAATAATAATAATAATAATAATAATAATAATAATACCGAAACTTCGTAGCAGCACCAAGTAAGATATCGCTTTGATGATCCATATGATGTTTTTGAAATTCATCTTTAATCAAGACATGTTTCGGATGAAACATCATCCATCGTCAGTTGTACAATGAGAAATAAACTAAAGTTGAGCAATAAATAGTGTAACAAAGTGAGATATAACATGAATAATTAAGGATGAAGGTTGTGTTCAAATTAGTAAAACTAATTACATGTCTATTAATAAAATACAATATGTATAATGATGATAATAAACTTAGTTAGTAATACTAATAAGAGTAGATATCAAACAGGATGCGCTTTAAAAGCTACAGGAAATAAGTAAGTTTTTAGCTGACATTTAAGAAAACAAAAGGCACTAGTAGTAGCTGTAGTTGGTGTAGTCGGTCTAGTAGCTGTAGTACGTGTACTAGCTGTAGTACATGTAGTGGCTGTATAGGTTTAGTAGCTGTGATAGGTGTTGTACGACCCCATCGTTGCAACCGTTACGTTTTACTTTTCCTTAAACTTGTGTCGTAATGGAAGTTAAACAAAACAGTGTGACGAAGTTTCATGAAACCGACGATGTTACAACACTGTGCAACGCCTGCTGATGCCGTCACAGGCTGCCCAGATTCCGAGGGTGAAAAATTATAAGGATTTGTATGAGGCCCCCTTACAACGAATTTGGACACGGCAAGTCAACGCCTCACTTGAGCCTCGATACGGTGAGAGCACTGAATAAGTGAACGGTTGACCAGCCGTGTCCAAATTCCTTGTAAGCGACACTCGAAGGATTTTGAAATTTTGGATATTTTTCGGGAGAGGAACTCTCATATAGAAAGGGGAGGGATGCTCTTCGTCTCGCTTAGGGGTGTAAATTTCGGATTTGGTCTCACTTAGGGTGTTCTGGGCAAAAAACAACTTGATGTAGCCGTAAAGGTCTCCTTTAGGGTTGCGCGCGAAGAAATATAAAAGTGTGTATGTGTTTCAGGTAGGTGAAAGTATTACATGATAATGTCTTTGTCGTTATAAAAGTCACGGTATTTTTTTGTTTCTCTGTGTTTTAATATGGTCTCCTTTAGGGGTCAAAAAAAGCCTGAGCCACGCCCAAATTGGTCTCCTTTAGGGGTTTGATTTAAAATTTTCTACGAGCATCCCTCCCCTTTTTATATGGGAGCCCCCTCCCCCCCTTGGGCGTGTGGGGTAGGGGTGAATCTTTTCGGAAGGAATAAATAGATTGGAAATATTGGGTGGGGCAAGCTGATTAGCAACATCATGTACCAAAGAGGCAACCAATTTAAAATAAAACAGTTTCACTGATAAGATTCAGGAACTAACAAAAAGAGGAACAGTGTGAGATTTGTAGTCTGAAAAATGCATTAAGCGAAGAACCCGCTTTTTTAAAATGACAATTTTGTTTACGTAAGTATTTGTAGCTTGATCCCAAGCAACGAGACCATAAGAAATATAGGGTTCGATTAGCTAGCGGTAAATATTTAAAAGTGTAGTAAACGGCACCAGATGCCTAAGCCTAGAAATAACGCCAATTCCTTTGCTTATTTTCGTCGAAATATAATCAATGTGGTGCTTCGAAGAAAGAAAACCATCAATTAGAACTCCAAGGTTCTTCACACATGTTTGACGTTAGAGAGATACTAATTGTTTAGAATTGTTATCAAATATTTTAAGGTTGACTTCTTCATGGCCTAGTTCTCGATGGTAAGGATGGAAAATAACAAAGTTAGATTTAGCCGTTGTTTGAATGTAGCCACTCATACAATTTAAACAATTCCTCATTAACAATGATCTCGAGATTGTTTAGCAGACTAACCCTAACCCTAAGCGCAGACTATTCTTTCTTTACCAGAAACAGAAGAACCAATTTGCGTTGATTGTGTTCTGCCTGACAAATATTACGAGAACCAGTAATTGATTATTCCTCTAATTCCATAGTGGTGCAGCTTGTGTAACAATATAAGGTAATAAGGTAGTAGTTAGGTAAGGTAATAGTTTATTTACGCATTTAAAAATGAATTACAATGTGTATTTACAATAAAATTATTAAAAACATATTGAATATACACATTATATCAAAATATAAATTCTAATTATTATTATTAAAAGAAATTATTGCACTAGGGAAAAAGTTTCTTTTAAACCGCTCCCTTCTACACTTATATAGGGTTCTGTGGGTAGGGTTTCTCATCGTACGTCCATGCGCGCTCACCCACTTCATTGGCAGGTGCTTTGAGAGAGCACCCGTCCCGTCAATTTTCTTTAAAGTTCTAATACAAAGATCATTGCGGCGTACGTCCAACCTTGGGCAGTCAGCAAGTTCACGTGCCCTGCTATAGGTTTGTTTGGGAAAGATAAGGCCAAAAGCTCTTTTCTGGACTCTTTAGAACTGTTCAGACAAATAGAAAGGAAAAGCATAATGCCAAACTACGCAGCTATATTCCTAAATAGAGCG
Source organism: Montipora foliosa (assembly GCF_036669935.1). NCBI lineage: Eukaryota > Metazoa > Cnidaria > Anthozoa > Scleractinia > Acroporidae > Montipora > Montipora foliosa. Next base: position 19,196,175 of record NC_090878.1, read on the forward strand.
AATCAAAGACACGTAAATTGAGACTAGGTCAGCTGCTGGGACAACGCCCCGACGTAAAACACGTGGAATATGCTCGTGTTTCGATACCTTAGCAACTACTGATGCAATGTGCTCATTCCACTTTAAGTCATTCTGAATAATAAGCCCCAGGACCTTATGTGCGCTAACCACCTCTAACGGTTGATCATCAATTGTTAAGGGGGCTAACTGGGGTTTTTCCTTGAAGAAACACAATCGCAACTCCTTGCATTTCTTAGCGTTAAGACGCATCCAGTTGCCAGAGGCCCAGCTGTTTATATAGTCGAGTGTAGCCCGGGAGAATGATAAGCTACACTTACTAAGGTTCCCTGCTTTAACGGGAAGCCATTTCGAAAATGTCTGATTTAACTTAACGCGTTGTTTTCTATCAGATAGAAAGTTGATGATCCAAGGGATCAGACAAAGTCTGTCGTTAAGGTTAATAAGCTTTTGGACAAGGATGTTATAACCTATACGGTCAAAAGCTTTTAAAAAGTCCAAAAAGCAGACAGATATTCATTAGAACTGTCTAGTTGTAAAAGCCAATTATGGACCATATCTAACAGACAGTATGATGTGGATGTACCTTTTAGGCAACCAAACTGCATAGGGTCAATCTTACCCCTGACATCCTCAATCAACAATGAAACCACAAAGTCTTCTAAAACTTGGAAAGGCAGGGTGTAAGTGAGATTGGGCTCACATGTGGGCTTTGTGATATTAGGGACTGGGATGCTATTAAATTCCTTCCACGAGATTACCATAACCCCAGACGACAAAGATACATTCAAAATAGTAGCAGCTGGAGTTGCTAATTCAAAAGCAAACTCTTTAAAAATTCTGCTAGGAATATTATCGGGCGCATGTGCTTTATGGGGCTGAATTGCAGTAAGTTTTTTACATACTTCGTAAGATTGTACAATAGGTAACGTATCGCCCGTGGGCAGGAAAGCTGGAAGCAAAGACAAATCAAGCGGGGGATGTCCGAATTTACAGATGTAAAGAACTTATTAAGCGCGTTGGCTAATTCAAAATCAGATGGATGGACTTCTCAGATCTACCAGACATCGTATTAACTATCCCCCACCACGTAAGGCAGTTATATTTTTTCA
>NC_090878.1:19202304-19214804 GCF_036669935.1 Montipora foliosa
TGCGTTGGCCCCCTTAAAGTGCGACCAGGAAAACCGTGAACACCTGAAATATGTCAGGAATGTTATTTCTGTCCAATCACCCGTTCAACCGCAGAGTGTTTATTCACTGTTGTTTGCGCGGCAAGAACTGTATCGGCTTTAGATTTAACGGGTAATGGATTTAATTTGACCAGATATTACAGGTATTTACGACGGCGCCACATGCTCAAAAGCTCCGAGACTACTTATAAAGAAACAAAAGTGCCTTCATTCAATGGCACTCTGAAGCAATTGTTGCTTTCAACATGTGGCGCCGTCGCAAATACCTGTATTATCTGCTACAGTACTAACAACGTTTATTCAGTTTGCGGTTTGGGCGTGACAAGTACTCAAACATGATTGGCTTATGAACAATAAGCATTCTTAATATATTTTAGGTGTTCACGGTTTTCCTGGTCAAACTGTAAAAAACCTCATAAAATGTACATTTTAGAGTCTTGAAAAATTTGTCATTGTCATTTCTTTCTTTATGCACTTCTTTCGCACCCTTTTGCACGGAAAGATCCTAAAGTGCTTAAACTTAAAACGCCTACTAATTAGAACATCAGAACTTTAAGTTTTTGTTTTTGTGTAAAAAAAAAAAAAAAACAAGAGGAAGAAACCATTGACATTTGGTGTTCTATTATACGAATGAAAAATGGCTCTTCCTCGAAACTCTGTCTTTGCCTTAAATGGAAGTTCGCATGAGGACCTTAAGATGAATAATTGTCACCAGTAAAATAAGTCTGAAAACACACTTTTAAACAACATTTACATATCTTTTGTCTTCCTTCACCGCTTATGACGTTTGAATGCTTTAATCTTCTCAATAACTCATATATTTGGAGTAACGAAAATGACATGTTGACGCATCAGATTCCAAGTAGTTTTCTCAACTTTTGGACGACGTTTCTAAAAAAAAATGAAGAAAGTAAAAAAAAAAAAAAAGAAATAGCGGGTTAAATGGTGATTAGCAATAATTTCGTTGTGAGTGATAAATGAATAAAGAAATTATTTTATCCCTGAAACCGTTTGCACAGACATGTGTTTAGTTAATAGCAACGAGTATGACTGTGACATGTAGACTACAAGCCCTCAATATCTAACTTCACTTTGAGCAGGTAACCGGCAATTAGTTATTTCGCTTTAGTCCATTGCAAACAGTTCTTTGCAGGAAGGAAAGCACCCGACTCGGTGAATGCGAACAAAAATTATTTTACTCGCTAACCAAAGCAGTTCGTAAAAGAACTATAGTAAAGAAACAGTAAGTATATTGTAAGTATATTGGCGACTGATTTTGAAACCATTTCGCTGAGAAAAACGTACCTTTTTCTCTTGAGCACGTGCCGAATTACAAAACTGTTCAACATCTTTCTTTTCAGTAATTAAAATTATATTCGAACAGCACTTACCATTCTTTTCGGGTTCTTGAGGCCCAAATTCAAACGTGACATCATCGCCAATTAGAACAAATGGAGCCCAGCATTTAATGGCGGAATACTCCTTTGTCTCTCGAAGAGATTTCATAGCATGATAAAGAGCTAAACTTGCACTTTTTCTATCTGCCAAGTGTTGGTAAAAACTCTTCATGAACAGCAAGGTTGCCTCATCATCAATAGCCCAGAGTGACACCAAAACAGACCGGGCACCAGCACACAGGAAAGCTCTGGCTATTCCCACCACACCCTCAGATTTTACCTCTCCCTGACCACTATGACAGCAACTCAGCACAACCAGCTTTGCCTGAAGACGAACTGCATGAACATCGCTCATCGTTAACATGTAATCTTCTTCTTCGGGGATCTGTGATGTGCGGCCGGGATTTGGGGCCAAAACAATTTCTCCAAATTCATCATCTCCATGAGCAGCAATATGGATTAATGCAATTGACTTCATTCTTTTCAGGACCTCAGCTTTCGTTGCATTTTCGCCAGTGAGAGGCGCAGTGTTTAGAAGTTCTCCAATCATCTCCGCCTCTTTTTTCGCGCATGGCAACTGTTCATACATGGATACACCGGTGCCCCAAGTGATTTCCTTCAAGCACGGATCACCCACAAGTAGCGCTTCACTCTTACTGTTGAAGTCGTTAGGTGCACTTACGATCAGTTTCAAAGCGGTCAACGAGGGAACTGTACGGATCCTGACAGAGTCACTCAATGCAGAATAAGGAGCCAAGCAAAATGGTCCATCAGGAACAAAGATCAAGTCCTCACCTTGGAGCAAGTCTGCAATGGGACTGATTAAGAAATCATACAAGGACTGCAAAGGGTTGTCGAACACGCTGAAAGACTGAAAGGATTCCTCATCAGCTTCTCCAAGGCAAGAGAAGTCGCTGCGATGTCTGTGTACCGAGCGATTCTCGCATCGGACAACAGCCCCCGCGTCAATCTGCTTCAAAGTAGTCTTTATAAATGAGCCCGCACTTCCATTTTCGATTTCCTTTTGCCTATAGTTTATTCCGCTTCCTCTTCTCAGAAGCCAAAAGCTGATAGTGTTCCCTGCTAGTCCTATGAAAACTGTTTGTAAAGGCAAATATTTCATAACAGCGGAGATACTTTCCGTCCTCGCAATTGCCGAGGAAGGTTCTTCGTCAACGCCAAAGTGCATCTTCAAAATGTCTGTCAAGGCCTGTGCTCGTCCTTGTTCAGCAGCAAACAAAGCCTCATCAACCTCTCTACTCTTTAAAAGTGCTGTCCACAGAGCTGTGTACGCAAACTGATTTGTGTCACGAAAACTTATTTTCCATGCATCTTCTGACTGAAGAAGACGCCTTGTTTCATCAAAATGTTTTATGCTTAGACGATAAAAATTAAGGGCTTTGCACAACGAGCCTGAAACTTCATGAAAAAGACCAAGATTATAACAAGCGAGTCCCTGCTCTACTGGATCCTCCGTTTCCTTGGAAATAGTAAGATGTTGTTCGTTACAGAAAAGAACATTTTCAACCTCACCTCTATCGTAGAAAGCAGCACCGAGATTACCATAGGCCCCTCCCTCCCCGGCCCTATCCCCTACTTCTTTTGCAATGCTAAGATGTTGTTCGTGATACTTTATGGCTTCCTTAAAATTGCCCAGACTTCGATAAGCGTTGCCGAGGTTACCATAGGCCTGTCCCTCCCTGGCTCTATCCCCTACTTCCCTTGCAATGCTAAGATGTTGTTCGTGATACTTTATGGCTTCCTTAAAATTGCCCAGACTGTGATAAACGTTGCCGAGATTACCATAGGCATTGCCCTCCCCGGCCCTATCCCCTACTTCTTTTGCAATGCTAAGATGTTGTTCGTAATACTTTATGGCTTCCTTAAAATTGCCCAGACTTCGATAAGGGTTGCCGAGGTTACCATAGGCCTGTCCCTCCATGGCTCTATCCCCTACTTCCCTTGCAATGCTAAGATCTTGTTCGTGATACTTTATGGCTTCCTTAAAATTGCCCAGACTGTGATAAGCGTTGCCGAGATTACCATAGGCATTGCCCTCCCCGGCCCTATCCCCTACTTCTTTTGCAATGCTAAGATGTTGTTCGTGATACTTTATGGCTTCCTTAAAATTGCCCAGACTTTGATAAGCGTTGCCGAGATTACCATAGGCATTGCCCTCCCCGGCCCTATCCCCTACTTCTTTTGCAATGCTAAGTTGTTGTTTCTGATACTTTTTGGCTTCCTTAAAAATGCCCAGCCTCCGAAAAGCGTTGCCGAGATTACCACAGGTTCCTCCCTCCCCGGCCTTATCCCCTACTTCTTTTGCAATGCTAAGATGTTGTTTGTAATACTTTATGGCTTCCTTAAAATTGCCAAGACTTAAATAAGCGCTGCCGAGATTGCCATAGGCATTGCCCTCCCCGGCCCTATCCCCTACTACTTTTGCAATGCTAAGACCTTGTTCGTGATACTTTATGGCTTCCTTAAAGTTGCCCAGCCTCCGATAAGCGTTGCCGAGGTTACCATAGGCCTGTCCCTCCCTGGCTCTATCCCCTACTTCCCTTGCAATGCTAAAATGTTGTTCGTGATATTTTGTGGCTTCCTTAAAATTGCCCAGACTTTGATAAGCGTTGCCGAGATTACCATAGGCCCCTCCCTCCCCGGCCCTATCCCCTACTTCTTTTGCAATGCTAAGATGTTGTTCGTGATACTTTATGGCTTCCTTAAAACTGCCCAGACTCTGATAAGCGTTGCCGAGATTAGCATAGGCCTTTCCCTCCCCGGCCCTATTCCCTACTTCTTTTGCAATGCTAAGATGTTGTTCGTGATACTTGATGGCTTCCTTAAAATTGCCCAGACTCCGATAAGCCCTGCCGAGATTACCATAGGCCCCTCCCTCCCCGGCTCTATCCCTTACTTCTTTTGCAATGCTAAGATGTTGTTCGTAATACTTTATGGCTTCCTTAAAATTGCCCAGACTTTGATAAGCGTTGCCGAGATTACCATAGGCCCCTCCCTCCGCGGCCCTATCCCCTACTTCTTTTGCAATGCTAAGATGTTGTTCGTGATACTTGATGGCTTCCTTAAAATTGCCCAGACTTTGATAAGCGTTGCCGAGATTACCATAGGCCATTCCCTCTCCGGCCCTATCCCCTACTTCTTTTGCAATGCTAAGATGTTGTTCGTGACACTTTATGGCTTCCTTAAAATTGCCCAGACTCCGATAAGCCCTGCCGAGATTACCATAGGCCCCTCCCTCCCCGGCTCTATCCCTTACTTCTTTTGCAATGCTAAGATGTTGTTCGTAATACTTTATGGCTTCCTTAAAATTGCCCAGACTTTGATAAGCGTTGCCGAGATTACCATAGGCCCCTCCCTCCCCGGCCCTATCCCCTACTTCTTTTGCAATGCTAAGATGTTGTTCGTGATACTTGATGGCTTCCTTAAAATTGCCCAGACTTTGATAAGCGTTGCCGAGATTACCATAGGCCATTCCCTCTCCGGCCCTATCCCCTACTTCTTTTGCAATGCTAAGATGTTGTTCGTGATACTTTATGGCTTCCTTAAAATTGCCCAGACTCCGATAAGCCTTGCCGAGATTACCATAGTCATTGCCCTCCCCGGCCCTATCCCCTACTTCTTTTGCAATGCTAAGATGTTGTTCGTAATACTTTATGGCTTCCTTAAAATTGCCCAGACTTTGATAAGCGTTGCCGAGATTACCATAGGCCCCTCCCTCCCTGGCCCTATCCCCTACTTCTTTTGCAATGCTAAGATCTTGTTCGTAATACTTTATGGCTTCCTTAAAATTTCCCAGACTGAAATAAACGCTGCCGAGATTACCATAGGCCTTGCCCTCCAAGGCCCTATCCCCTACTTTTTTGGCAATACTTAGTTGTTGCTTGAGGTACTTTCTGGCTTTTTTAAAATTTCCCAGACTGTGATAAGCGTTGCCGAGATTGCCACAGGCGTTTAACTCTCCATCACTGAAACCTATTTCTTTAAAAATCCTTAATGCTTCTGTGCAATCCCTCTTAGCCTGTTCAAAATAAGCCAAGGCATAATAATAATTGCCCAGATTGAAATAAGCAATACCCTCCCCTTTTCTGTTTCCCTCTTTTCTGGCAACGTTAAGCTCTTGTATATGCTCCTCGAAAACGTTCATCTTTTTGTCTGCCATTCTTGATTACAAGAACTCTTGAGAACAAGGAAGGTCGTCTTTGAAAGAGAGGGCGCACCTTGAAAAATACGAAAGAAAGCATGAGAACTTCAATGCACTGTTCACAAATGCTGCAGGTACGTAGCCAAACCAACACTAAAGAGACCGCCGGTCATTATGAGTCTTACAAAGACAATTTTCTGCTGTTGACGTCAAACTCTTTACTTCTTTTGTTGAGCCCTTAGTTTGATTTAAACTGAATTTTTAAAGACAGGATTGACCGCACAAAATAGACGTATTTAAATGGCATAAATTTGTCTCATATCAGACTTAACTCAGCCAAAGTAATACTGTTGTCTTTTTGTCATCATATTTTCCTGATCAAATCAAATTGCTCTTGTCATACCACTGCTTAAAGCTGGTGGTCAATCACTTTTTATGACAAACAGACTGCTCTAAATGTCCCCTGGATTCCCAAAGTTGCTCTAGAAAGTAATTATCTACAACCGTCTTGTAAGTAGCTTAAACTAGAAGTTACTTATATCAAGCGATGTGCTGCGAAGTGAGTTATAAAAATAAAGTTAACAACAACAAAGATGATGACTGATGTTTACAATAACAATTTATTCCCGGACATTTTGTTGTGCATTGAGTGAAAGTAATGCCTCAATATGAAAAATGAAGAAGGCTAGTGATAGCAAGGGAAGGAAAGGGTGTAAACATAATAGGTAATCAACAGAATGCAACTATAATAACTTGTTTTTTTCCACATATTCTCCTAGTCATGTAATAACAATGTAACAGAAAGAAAACGTGGTATCAATGTTCTCCAAATAGACAAAGAGTTTTTCGAAACACAATGTGAACAAATGTAATCATACTGAGGTGAGTGTTCTCCTTAAAATATGAAGATACCAGATACATTTGGAAATAGAAGACACCCTATCATTTTAAAATACAAGTTGAAAATGTAATCACAGTGAGGTCAATGTTCTCTTTTAAAGGGTAATGTTGTGGACATTCATAAACAGAAGAGACATTTTTAAAACACAACTGTAACAATATAAAAATAGCGTATGACAACGGGCGATTGTCTTGAATTGTTTGCCTCAGAAGGCGATTTTGTTACCTCAACGGGCGATTGATTTTGTTCTGTGACCTCAATGGCGGGCGATTGAACTGTCGAGCGAGCTTGATTTGGCAGGTAAATCAGGGACAACGTGTTTGTATCTGGAATTCTTTGACTTTCAAGTGCATTCAACTATACATCCTGTCTCCTTCGATTAAAATTTGGTCAGCTGTATGTAGCAGTATCCCAGTGCTGCACTGGAAACGACTGTGCACACAACAGCGCTGAAAACGCATAAAGCAGCATTGCCTCCCCCTGGAAATTTCACTAAAACGTTCGTGACCTTGATGACTACTTCCAGCGATCGATAAAATTGCGTTTAGCATGATAACACTGCGTTTAGCATGATAACACTGTTGAAAAAGCTATAATAAACTCACCTGATCGACGATAAACCAGTGGGCAACCAGTGGGCTGAGCACGCACAATTCGGAAACTACTGCCGCTGATCCACCGTACTGCAGCTACTCAAAATCATCGCCACCGAAAGATAGATCACAGATTATAAAGCGCCTAGGCCCCACACGGTCAGTCAGACATAGTGTTGCTGCTTCGCTAAGGCTTCGCAACAATAAGTTACGTCACATTTATCACAGTATACATTACACTAAGTTTATGTTTTCTCTACATTGCGCATTTACTAACTCTTTACCACTGATTAACCTGTACAAGAAGTCATCTTGCGCCTGACGGCAGTGAACATGCCATAGGTGTGTGTTTATTTATATTCTAAGGCCTTTGTTACGTTGGATAAAATAATTCTGCTTCATAAACGTGAATATTAAAGGTCCATTACGTTGGCGTAATTTGTTTGGTACGTTTCACGTCCATTGATATATGTACCCACTCTCCGAAAGGATCCATTCTCGTTCCCTTATTTTTCTTATCCTATGTTCATGACTTCAGTGATGTATTCAAAATACAGACCTGATTTTATTTGCTATTGTTGATATGACGATGCTAGTCTCTTACGTCTAACGAGATGCTTCTGTGAAGCATACACTGGGTTGCCTGTGGTACGTCCTACAGAAAATCAGAAGGCACTGAATTGTGTGGTATTGAAATACAGCATACCAGTCTCTGAAGAATAACAAATAAAAGAGAGCGAGAAACATTGGCCTCTGGGCTGACATGTTGATAATTTTCAAGTTCCCTCACAACTTCTTTTCACCACAAGTGTGCCCTCTGAGCATCTGACAGCTTTGTAATACTAAACTTCACTGAAGTCAAGCCCTGTTTCGCGGGGTTAGTGTTAGGATGGGAGACCAAAACAATAAACCCCTCATAAAAAAACAGAAACATCTGACCGAAAATACTATTAACGATAACAACTGCGAACTCAGCAAGGTACAGATTCTGTTAGCTTGCTTTATGCAAAACAAATATTGATGAAAAAGCAAATAACTATTAATACACAGTTTTCAGAAAGACCAGAAGGAAGTTTCCCGGACGGTCGATCGAAAATAAAATATTTACGACATGAAAACAACATTAATTTTGAACCGTGAATATAGAATATAAAAAGTTACGATCAGCGACAAACATTTTGGGAGATTTTTGCTACGTTCAAGTAAATTGCAAAATCGAAAGTGACATGGCCGGAATTCAGCGGGCGTCGTGATTAAGTTACCGCGGCATGTTTACTCGCCAAACAGTGAAGCATGTGTGTCAAATGATGGCAAGATACCGGGTTTTTGTAAGTTTCTTTTTCCGTCAAGTGTTATAAAGTTTGACAATGAAATGAGCGAAGTCAAAACAAAGATCACAATCGCCCAACTCTTGTTTATGCAAAGTCAAAATTTACTCTCCAAGACGCGTACGACGTTATTTATCACCAGGTAATTCCATCATTTAGGCAATAGCAGCTACTTTATTATTCATCTGCGTCACAAGTTTTCACTGATTTTGGGGCTCAATTTGTTGAAACTCAAGCACGCTTCCAACAGGCCTGTGAACCCTTCTTGCTTACAGAGCAATACTAAAAAACTTCTCCCATATCACATTTCAACCTTAAGCTCGAAAATTCAATACACAACATGATATTATAATTCACAAAGGCAGAAAATACCACAGAATCCTTTTCCAGCGAAATATTTATTGAAACAACAACATATTTGCTCTTAGAGGCGAAACCCTCTTCCTATTTCATTGCGTGCGTGAAGACAAGAAACTCAATCGTGTCAAATTACCATGTACTTCAGGTAAATACAGCTCACTTTGATTTCGTCTCGACGGGCGATAGATTGTTGTCGAAGTCCAGTGCTCGTCGCTTTTGAGATTCCTGCCTATTTTATCCAACTGACTTTCCATTATTGAGCTCCATAAGGGTATATTTTGTTTAAGGATCCACTAAAACGCCATTCGCGTTGCATGACTTTCGGCGCAATTGCAGGCTAAGTTAATGATTCTACTGTGTCCACCAAAGAAATCTACGCAGTTCCACTAACCTCAAGATCCTAAGAAAATACGCGCAGAAGGCTCTATACACAAAGACACCACTTACCAGGGGAGTGACAGGCAAGACTTTTACCGACACGGGAAAAAAAAAAAAAATAAATAAATAAAAAATAAAAAAATAAAAATAATAAAACAAATAAATTAAACGCAGATCTCGACTGGGTTTGCCCATAGGCAACCCAGTAATTAGAACAATTGCTGATATGACGATGCTAGTCTCTTAGGTCTATAGTTATTTGGTAACCTAGTTGATGACAAAGAAACATCCACTAAAAACGTATGGAAAACTAATTCCTTATTCTGTTTAAGCCTCGAGAGAAAGACGTCATCTTTTAACGCAAATCTGAAAAAAATGATGAAAGAATTGAACAGATCGTAGAATGGCCTTTCTTGGGGATGTACTTGCCTGACATCTTTCTTAGAAACCCTGAATTCCTCAATCGGCTTACAAAATCTCTGAAGCTATAGCATTTAATTTCAGGTATACTAGTTTTTCTAAATCTTGTTTAAGAACTCTGTAGTACTGTTCAGTTTATCCTTCCAATTATTACTGTATTATTGTTGTGCATGTACAAATCCGATCTTCGTAGTCTTGCTTCTTTGCAAAGCGTACAGTCAAAATAATTCCTAAATCAATTACTAAGACCCATGCAATCTTGAAAGAATTAGCACTATCAAATTTTCGGATATTAGATTACACGAACTAGGTAAATTTGTGTATTCTTAAGAACATTCTCTTCCACCATCAAGGTTTTATTCATAATTTTCTATTGAAAACCACGTCTATGACTTTTTCACTAGATTTGAACAATGTTTTTAACCTTAAACTCTGTAGAACTATTCTCCGCAACTTCCGCTACCTTCTAGCTAAGTACTAGAAAGCTTGTGGCAAAAGAAAACAGGTTTAAACTGATGCATACTTCCCTTTTTTTGCAATGGAAACACGAAATTAACAAAACTAAAGCTTTGGAATACCCTTCCGATTTATCACATTGTATGGCACCCACTTTGAAAAAGGGAAATTAAGGTTTTTAATTTCACACAGAGTTTGTTTCATTTGTTAACCTTATTGTGGGGTTGAGAGTTTGCTTTGTGAATTGCTCCCCCCGAATTTTACAGACTCACTAACCCTAATTTTTATCTATGATTTTTCCTCAACTCACCATCCACACACACAATATTCCCCACAAACTACTTGCTAATTAATGAATGTTCTGGTTAGTGGAGAGGAACCCCTTCTTGTAAGGCGGAATCTTTTGTCAACACTATTAAGGAAGCCACAAAGGTTGCTATTGAAACTGCTGCTGCTATTATTTGTAAATAAACCACTCCCAACTGGACACTCTATTTATGGTCATTGTTAACAGCTGTTATTATGAGTTCCTGATCATGGCATCAACCACCAGTGAGAAAGTAATTGACAATGTAGAAGATAATTTTAGCCACCATGGTCTTCCCTTAACATTGAAGTGACACAATGAACCTCTATTCAGCTCAAATAATTGCCACGAATACTGTAAGCAGAATGGAATTGTGCCCCTTGCAACGAGCTGTCGCGATCGTAAAGGGCCGTGACAGGGGATTTCCCCCGGCTACTTTAAAATAGAAACAAATCAAAATAGCTTCAAGAAAGTCTGCATTGAGAATAAAATATCTTTGAAAGAAAATGAGTGAACTGAAATTTCTGGAGCACGCGAAACTTCTGCTTTACAATAAACTTAATGCAAGCTGGAATTCGTCCACAAAAGGTTTAAAGACCTTCGAGAGGTTTCCGTTGTGAAATGTCAGCGACAATGTAGGCGCACAACTCTCAATTGTCAATTTCAATATGTCAAGAATTGAGGCAGAAGAAACTAGATACCTTTTTTTACGAGTGCAGCCTCAAGTTAATCGAGTCAAAGAAATGTAGACCCCAATCTCTGCCCATTTAAGTATGATCATTCGGACTCTTGTTTCTTCCTTTCCTATTTCTATCGAGCAGAAATGCATCGCGCCGAGCGGTCAGGAAAAACAGAAGTGTCATTTTTCACTTCACACGTATACGTCACTGTAATACGTCTACGCTCGCGGGCTAACAGAGGGGCACGCAAAATTTCGGCATGGAATGTTCTGGTGGCGCAATGTTCGTGTTCAAATTATTATAATTGGGAAAAAACCATGCTAAAAAAATCAAGGACAGCGTGCAACTTGCAACTCCTTTCCTTGGAACAAAGCTGGGGATTTTAGGACACCAATCTTATATCCAAATATAAATATTCATGGCCAAAAATAGGATCGAAGGTGCACGCACGGAAAAATGTGAGCTAGTTGTTACATCCAAAAAACTTCAGCTCTTAACCAGAGTAAAATGCTTCAAGGTCATGAGTTTCTGGTCAAAATTAACTCATAACTTCAGAATTTGTATGATAATGTATGTTTTCGCTTTTGTATTTGGTTTGCTGTTAACTACGATGTTTGACCCAACAATCTTCATTCACTTTAGTTCATCTCATGTGAAGTGCCATGCCATGAAGTTGCATGGCGGCCAGGTCCTAACACAAGATCAGTTTTGAAAAATTATCTTGTCATGGCTGGTAACTGAGAAGTGTGTCAAATACAAAAAAAAAAAAAAATTTCCTTTGTCTTCGTTTATGAACTCTGAATAACCAAAACGATACAAGAAGTGTATACAATTAAAAAGGCACACAAGCTTAGAAAACTTAAAGTTAAAACTCAAATTCTGGCCGCTATGTTGATGTGTTTCTGCTAAAAAACCAACATAATGTCTCCATACTAAACTCTTTCAATTTTGATGGCACATTTTGATGAAAAAAACCCGTTTTATGGAATACCACAAATCTCTGAGACTTGAACAGGCTTGGTTGTTTTAACTGCTCTAATTCTAAATTATTTATTCATTTACTTATTTATTAGCGGAAGCGACAATCAATTACGAAAACAAAAATAGACCCATTTATGAATAACCACATAATATATGGCTGCTTGTCAAATGCACAATAAGTCACATGAAAGGTCCATTTTGTCACCAAGAGAATCATTTCTGAGTCTTAGAAAAAGCCAAAAGTCATGATTCGTGAGTTTTTTGTTCAGAATCATCCTGAGCTTCTTGAACAATAGAGTAGCAGCATAAAAAGCACAAAGCTTCACATTATTTCTCATAAAAACCCTCACAAAATTAAACAGCTGAAGGCACGCATATATGAGATGAAATGCAGTCGAGTTATCTCAAATCAAAAATGCCAGGAGATACCATTCCGAATTCGGAATAAGCTTTCACTCAAATCAATTTAAAAAAAAAATGCTATACACGCACTACCGT
>NC_090878.1:19222304-19232304 GCF_036669935.1 Montipora foliosa
CCAAGCAAGTGTGTAGAATACAATGTAGTATAATAGGAATTAGGCAGTCACTATCCACAGGAGTATTATAGCGAGGTGGACAACAGTGGCTAGCATGCCAGTAAAACCGGTCATGCCAGCTCTATCAAGATGTGAAAGACCTCAGAGACAGAGAAGTCTACCAGACAGATACAGTCAAGGACTTTGGGTTGGAATAACAACCTAGTCATTGAGGACTTCACCTCAAACTTTGTGATTGAACATTCCATTACTTTTCTTCTTAAAGACACTCAATTAGATCAAGCAATGCAGTTTGATTAAATAAAAGACATGCAACAATCACTTCTATCTTTTGTCTATAACCCCCATGTCAACTACACACTTCTCTCACGTGGCTGTTTGTTAAGAATTCAAAGCTCGTTAAGTAAAGCTAATGACAATGACTATTGTTTGAGTCCAGTCTAGACTGCCACACACTGATGTCAATACCTTCATACATGTACAAAGTGACATTCACTCTTGCCTAAAATTAAAACAGGAACTAACTTTTTTTGTTTATCGGGAGATTTTAACTTAAACCTTTTTGTCATAAAAAAATTGACAGGAAAATTTCTTGATGCGATACATGTATATGCTTATTTTCTTCCTTTAATAACTTACATGCCATACAAGAGTACCGCTATAACTTCTATTTCTGTCACTCTTGAGAACATTGTTTTAAACTTTTCTATTACATTTAACATACTAGATAGGAAAAGGTGAACCAATGTACATTTTCAAATTCCATTACGTTTGAAGGTCGACAAACTGGCTGAATATCTACAATCATTGCAATGTGACTACTGATTGTGCATGTTTCCTTAATGAGCATAAAATTACGAAGATTTATAACTCTTGCAAAACCGTCCAAACAAACATTACAAAAAAAAATTAATTCCTGGACAAAAAGATTTGAGACTTCCCTGTTTTTTTTAACTTTTGGACCACAACTTAAAAAGAAGGCCAACAATGTATCCTTCCCCACCCCACCCACAACAATGTTGTTCAGGAAGATGGGCAAAGAACCAATCTACATCTCAACAATGTGGTGGGAGGGGGGGAGGGGGGAAGGGGGCCAGGTGGCAGTAGCAATTTTAAGACTTAATTCATGCATAATTTTTTAAGATATGGACCAGGTTCACGTACTGTACATGTATTAAACAACCTTGTCCAGGATTCTTGGTTAACTTCTGCTCTTCCAACATCCATTTAAAGAAAATTTATTTACAGTCGAACCTCGATTATCTGGACCTCGATTATCCAGACTTTTCGATTATCCGGACTTCTTCTCTGGTCCCGTTTTTTTCATGAATATTAATAAGGGAACAAATTTAGTACTTGAATTTGGCATCAGCAAGCAACAGATCTCCGATGTACGCAAGAACAAGGACAAATGACGAATAGGTTTTCATTTATAACAGAATAGGTTTTCATTTATAAACAGTGTACATGTACATGAGTGTAGGGGCAGTTCATAGAAGAAAAGACTTTTGTAATTAAAAATGCGCTATATTTCTTTTGTTTCCATTGTTGCCTCATTAATATCCATATTTTCGATTATTCGGACTCTCGATTATCCGGACTTTTTACTGAGGTCCCGACGAGTCCGGATAATCGAGGTTCGACTGTAATACGTGCAGCTGTAGCAGCATAAAAAAAAACCAAGGTTCCATTTCCAATACAAGCCCTCAAAATTAAACAGCTTTTTAAAAGGCACGCATACAGTACCTCGGTACCTCAAATCAAATCCGAGGTTGGAAGCTACATGCTCATAAATATTGTAATACAAACCGGGTCACTATAATTTGTATTCATGTAGCAGTGACCTTTGAGGAACAAGGAATATATAGTAACAACACATGATATTCATAAGCCAATCTAGATTTGCCTCAATTAGCTTAACCCTGAGCACTTGAGAGTGAAGTGAACTTTGAATTCTTCATTCATCCAAAAGGAAAATTTGAATTATATGTGGATCACGAGCGCATGGAAACATGTGTCTTCTACATGAACAATGGCAGTGATCTTTTTGACCATAACTTAGAGATAACATAACACAACACAAGTTATATACGTAATTAGAGCTTGTTTTCATTGCATGAGTCATCTACAAAATTACACGAATTTAAGTAATGATGAGCGACTTACCACTGTTTTTCCAAACAGATGCTTTTTCATGTGATGTCAAGCGACAGCTTCGTCAATGGCAAGAACTCTGCAATGGTGATTTGATGCAGTTAAATAAACTACTTGCACCAAACTCAGAAGATACAGTATTTACTAATCAATTTTGATTAACCTTTGTGGCTGCTGTACAGACACAACCCATGTTAACGCATGCACTTGCTATCTTGTGTAATCCATCAAGGCAAGTGTTGCAACTCAGCAGAATTCCAATCAAGACTTTACCTTACATTAAATCTCTCTCTTCATTCTTAAATCACCTTGCAATGCTCCTTGTATGAATAATGAATCCACCCGCAAATAAATTAAGTGTAAGCAATACAGGAAGACTGTTTGCACGCCTGCGTCACTCACAACTGACTTTACAAAATAAACATACCCGGTAAAAGGAATACCAATGGCTAGTTGTAAAACATGAAATGAGGAATGCCCAGGGTAATAGGAACGGGGACCGGGGACAAGGAAACAGGGAACCTCTAAAATAGGAAATCTCTAAAAGGGGGAATTACTAAAATGGGGAATCTCTTAAAGTGGAAATAACTAAAATAGGGAATCTCTAAAAGGGGGAATTACTAAAATAGGAAAATCTTTAAAATAGGGAATCTCTAAAAGGAGGAATCTCTAAAAAGGGGAATTACTAAAATGGGGAATCTCTAAAATAGGGAATCTCTAAAAGGGGAATTACAAAAAGGGCGAATCTCTTAAAGGGGGAATTACTAAAATGGGGAATCTCTAAAAGAGGGAATTACAAAAATGGGAAATCTCTAAAAGAGGGAAATACTAAAACAGGGAATCTCTTTAAGGGGAAATTACAAAAATGGGGGTTCTCTAAAAGAGGGAATCTCTAAAAGAGGGAATTACTAAAATAGGTTAACGCCCACGTCGCCAGTGGAGGGTAGGTGCCCAGGAAGCCTGGGGGCTGCAACCGCAGTCACATCCCCAAGGCGCTAGAACACCCGACTGGCCTGCCCAACCCGCAACCAAGCCACGAGCCCCCCGCGCCAGGCCCCCCTAAGGCACCCGTCACACTTGAGCCAGATAGCTCAGTGGAATAATAATAATAATAATAATAATAACACAAAAAAAAAAAGAGCACAAAAAAAAAAAAAAGAAAGGGGGGGAGAGGGAGGGAACGCCGAGAACCACTAAACTCCTAAACCGACTCACAACGCCACGCCAACAGAGCAACAAACACGCTGCAAGCACATTGGACAACGCATGCACTACGCAGGAATACCGCTGAACCATGTCAGCCCCAGGGCTCCCCCAACCTAAAGAGTGCTGCAAACGCTACAAAAACGCATAACAACGCTAACAAACGCCTGCAAAACGCTACTGACTGGACTAGCTCCCGGTCGTGAACCATGTAACTATAACAAACGCTACAGAACGCACCAAAACGCTGAACAACGCTACCAGACGGCCAAGACACTAACAACCGCCTGCGCAAAACACTACTGACCAGACTAGCTCCTAGTCGTTAACTATGTTAAATTTTATTTAACTATATGGATCTCTTCAAGGCTGTTGCCTAACAGGAGCCCGGTAGCCTGGGGCTCCCAAAGAATAGCTCTGGGCGCCTTAATTTTTCACAGCAACACCTTTCACTTCACATGTTGGGCTCCTAAGTTCTCAGCGTTTAGCTCTGAGGGCTCCTTTAAAATTTTCTTAGGCAGCAGCCTTGCTCTTAAAGGGAGAATTACTAAAATGGGGAATCTCTAAAATACATGTAGGGACTCTCTAAAAGGGGGAATTTCTAAAATGGGGAGTCTCTAAAAGGGGGAATTACTAATATAGGGAATCTCTAAAAGGAGGAATTGCTAAAATGGGGAATCTCTAAAAGGGACAATCTCTAAAAAGGGAAATCCCTAACATCTTTTTAACTCCTAAGAAAGTGTGACAGTCATCAATCACTGGGCAGGAAGTGGCTTTCAAATAGCGCTGCATCAAAACATTAGCAGCTGGCAACTTCTTACTGCGATTGCAAGTCTCTCATACAGTAAATTTATTTAATATATATAACCATAGATGCATCAGTGAAGGTTGTAAACGTCAAGCCTTAGGTCTACCTTACGATCGGCTCACTTGGCGTTCTTTCTCTACCTCTAGCGGTATATATAATGAAAGAGGAGGCTCCGCAGAGGACAACATCAGAGGCAATTTTGCTTCAACTTGAAAGAAAGTCAGTGTAAAAAAACAACATATTTCTTAGGTCACTGAAGGATGTAGCGTCCCTTTACATGTCCGTTTCAAGGGATTCATATTAGTTGGCCTTCATGAGCTAACAGATCAGCCTTGCAAATTAGCAATGTATAATTCTTTGCAATGAACACCGCTCCCCTTTTTGCTGTGTTAAACATAGTCAATTTTTACATCCACCATCCACAGGCATCTTATGAGGTAGGGCAACAAATAAATTAATTATTGCCTGTCTGCAAATAGAATTGGTGGGAAAACATGATGGTGTTTACATTTCTTGGACGCATGCATACAAAAAAAGCCATTCACACAACAGTAGTGTACAACTAAACTCAATAGTAATGAGAATATGTAGAATCCAAAGCATCCTTGTGTTATATTGTTGGCTTTTCGAGTCATTTCCTTAATTTTAATTCCATGGTACTCAAGTTGATGATACCTCATCATTCACTTGCACACAAACACATAAAGGGGAAATCTGAGCAGTGCATGATGAAAAGCATGAAAGACCAATTAAAGAAATACTAAATTCTCCCAAAGATGTTGGACATGGTGGGAAAACCATAAAAAAATATTTTTTCGCGACAGGCAATGTTTTGTCTTTTCTCTGCCGAGTTGACATTAAGTAAACATGGCTGACTTTCAGTTTCCCTTGGCTTTTGGATTTGCTAGTTTGCCGAAGTTTCAGTGGGAAGACCTAGTCAGCCAAGAAGTGATAGGTCAAGGGACCTTTGGAGCCGTGTTTTTGGTGTTTTCAAGCTGAAGGAAAGCCCGCAGAAAATGTTATTGTAAAAAAGCTGTTAAGTACAGCTCAGGATTTTACGGCAATGTTCATCAAGGAGGCCAAGATTTTAAAGGATTTACACCAAAACAAACTTTGTTTCATGTTAACAGTGCGTTGTCAAATTCCGCTCATGGCTGATATCCCACAGTGCAACCAAATGTCAAAAATAAGATTATTCTTTCGCTTCTTCTCTTGCTCGAATGGTGAATTGTTAAAGGTGGTGTATATGGAAGGACTCACTTCTCTACTCCTCTCACGTTGTACGTTTTTTCAAAATGTAATGAGCAAGGTTTTCTGACTTTAAAGCCATTAACTTGTCTTCCAGTTTCTGTTCCAGCTTTACAACTATCACATTGTATGTTTCCTTCATATGTATGTTTCGTCCGCAGTTTTACGATAGAAACAGTACTTCGTTGATATTTTAATAGCAGGCATTTCTGTGTGAATTGTACCGGCAGTCAACAATTGCACTGTTAAAATGGATGCTTGTCATTAAAATCAACCAATCAGACCTCTCTTAATTTTCGCGGTCTCGGAGATTCCCCCTTTTAGAGATTCCCCCTTTTAGAGATTCCCCATTTTAGGAATTCCCACTTTTAGAGATTCCCCCTTTCAGAGATTCCCCATTTTAGAGATTCCCCCTTTTAGAGATTCCCCACTGAAGCAGTGTTCCAGATAAGAGTCAATAACCCGAAAAAGAAGGCTTCCTGACTCGACAGATGAAATTTAAATATTCAGTTAAATATTACAACAAAATGTCTGGGTGACCCGTCAAATGGTATAAATAATCCCCCAATTGAAAAATTTAACTGGAACTCTGTTTAGAGATTTCCCCTTTTAGGGATTCCCTCTTTACAGATTCCCCCTTTTAGAGATTTCCCCTTTTAGAGATTCCCCCTTTAAGAGATTCCCTAAAAATTTTTAGTAATTCCCCATTTTAGAGATTCCCCCTTTTCGAGAGTCCATATTTTAGTAATTCCCCCTTTTAGGAGATTCGTTATTTTAGTAATTCCCTCTTTTAGAGATTCCCTATTTTAGTAAGTCCCCCTTTTAGAGATTCCTCATTTTAGTAATTCCCCCTTTTAGAGACTCTCTATTTTAGAGATTCTCCGTTCCCTATTTCCCATTCCCCGTTTTAGAACTAGCCAAGTACCAACATACTTGCTAGCTTTCACCAAAAGTTCTGAGAAAATAACAGGAAGGGAGTAAAAAGTAAGCTTAATCAAAAGTGGTTGATTACGCTTAAATTACACGTAGTTGTTCTTCTTCATTAAGAAATGGTTATCAATGAGCAACTTACCACTGTCGCTCCAAATGGATGCAGAATGCCGCCAGGTCAAGCAATAGCTTCGTCAACGAAAAGAAATGAGTCTGCAATTACGATTTGATGTGGTTATTACATTATCCAGTATCACGATAAAACGATCATGTTTAATATGTAGAGGGTTTATCCTTACACATAACTCAAAGTAACTTCAAATTCGACGATCAAATTGTGTAACTTTATGAGAGAGTTTAACATGGATCAATGATGTTTCAGTTCTGTCGCAAAGAGAGACATAAGACTTACTGAAGCATGTACAATTAGTCTACTAGCTGCTTGGTGGGACTTACGTACATGTACATGTAGTTTTCCAGAGCAAAACGTGTTTTCGTATTCTTTCAATTTTCCAACCACAACTTCCAATCTGTTCTTACTTGCCTTATCTATCACAAATGACGGACAAAGTTCTGAGAAAAGAGAAACCAAAACGTCTGTGTTGCGATAAACAGCTGAGAGGCACTTCCCACAATAATCCGAAAATAAGAGAGACCCTGGGAACGAGGTTGGTAGGTATGTCATGTGGGGACACATGATTTGGGTGACCCTATTTAATGGCTGAATGATAGAATGGAATGGGGGAATTGCAGAATTCTAAAATATGGAATACATGGAATATTCTAAAACACGGAAAATATTGAATATTTTGAAACGCGGAATATACAGAATATTCTAAAAAGCGGGATGAGAGGAAAGTCTTTTAAGAAAGGAAATAAATAATTCATTTTTTGCCCGTGAGTAGTGTGCGTAGGATAAAGAAACTTCGCATGATAATTTTACATTTCCTCGCGAACAAGGGTATAAAAACGTGTTAAAGAAGAGATCATACAAAGTGATTCACCTCTGGGCGATATGTTTCCCCGCTTCCGTTTTTGTGCCTCTCGGACTGTGTCGAAACATCACAGGCGCACTTTCTTACACTCAGAGAAGGAAAAATGGAGAAAGACGTTGATAAGTGTCTCAATTGCCTTAAAAACATAATGTACGACATGTTATCGTTTCTTTTTCAGGATGATTTGCTAAATCAATGCCTTTTTGAAGGTCTTTGTTACAAAACCTGCTTCGTTCATACACGAATTCCCTGGCAGATGTTGTCACCTTCAGTCGTTGTTGTTCTTATCGATCTGTAGAAGGATAAATACATTACAGCGGTTGCGATTTGGTCGGCAATAAAGTTTGTGTGTTATTTTATTTTTATTTTTATTTTTTTTGGTCGTTCCGAGCTGTTTTGGGCGTCATTTACGAGATCTTTTCCCGACCACCAGTTAGACAGTCAAGAAAATTGACAAGTCAGGTAATACCGAGCCGCCGGCCAGTGACCTGTCTTGTTCAAGCGGGAACTGACGCCAAACCAGTGAAATTTTCACGTTAAAAACACCAGCAACCGATCGATTAGGGATGTCCTCACACCTTCGCTGAATTTGAGCTTCAGTACAACCCGACTGTTGCCAAGCGTTGGCAAACCAACGGTCGTGTTGCACCGATTGGTAGATTTGAATAGACTCAAATGCTTCGAATTCCTTTGATCTGATTTCTTGCACCAATCATGCTGAGAAAGCATTATTATGGATTTCAGGATCGCCTTTCTCGGTGAATTTTCGAAAGATGACGCCCAAACTCGACGAAGGTATGAGAACATCTCGCGAGGACATGTCGTGAGGAAATGTAAAATTATCATGCGAAGTTCGTTATCCTATGCAGACTACTCACGGGCAAAAAATGTATTATTTAAATCCTTTCTTAAAATACTTTCCTCTCATCCCGCGTTTTAGAATATTCCGTATATTCTGCGTTTCAAAATATTCAATATTTTCCGTGTTTTAGAATATTCCATGTATTCCGTACTTTAGAATATTCCGTGTATTCTGGAATTCCACCATTCTACCAAATAGGGTCACCCCATGATTTTGTCCCCAAAGTAGGTGGAAGTAGGTGTAGTAGCAGTGTAGTTGATATAATAATAATAATAATAATAATAATAATAATAATAATAATAATAATAATAATCGTAATAATAATAATAATCATCATAATAATTTAATAACTTCTAGAGCGCGATTTACATTCACTGATCAATAGCGCTTTACAACTGAAAATACTTACTTACTTACTTATGCTTAGTACCCCTCCTGGGGCATAGGCCACCTACAAGAGTTCTCCAGCTATCTCTGTCCTGGGCTTTCCTTATTAGCTGACTCCAGGTCAGCCCCAATCTCTTGATATCCGCTTCCAAGTCCCGTCTACACGAGTTCCTAGGCCGTCCCCTTTTCCTCTTGTCTTGTGATGTTGGTAGAAGGCTTTCGGAGAGTGTGGCCTATCCATCTCCAACGTCTCATCATGATCTCAGCATCTGCAGGCCTCTGCTTGGTTCTTTGCCATAGGTCTTCGTTGTTGATGGTGATCGGCCAACGTATCCGCAAGATTCTTCGTAGACATGAGTTGATAAAGGTCTGCACCTTCTTTGTAGTTGCCACTTTTGTTCTCCAGGTCTCTGAGCCATATAGTAGAACAGGTTTGACATTGCTGTTAAAGATCCTGATCTTAGTCTGAAGTGTCAGATCTTTGGAGCTCCACACGTTCTTTAACTGCAGAAAAACTGCTCTTGCTTTGCCAATTCTGGCTCTAACGTCAGCTTCTGTGCCCACCTGGATGTCAACTACACCACCCAGATAGGTAAAGGAGTTTACCTCTTCCAACAAGTCGTCATCCGGCCGCCATGGCCGGTCCCAAGCCCCGGGGAGAAAGGATGAGAGTTGGGCCTGAGGCTAGCAACCTCACCCCGTAAAACACCTGCTTGCTACAGAAACAACTGAAAATACTACAATGAAATTCAAATTAGTAAAACTACTTACTTGTCTATTAATAAAATAGAATATTTATAATAATGATAATAAACTTAGAATATCAAACAGGATGCGCTTTAAAAGCTACATGAAATAAGTAAGTTTTCACCTTACATTTAAGAAAACAAAAGGCACTAGTAGTAGCTGTAGTCTTTGTAGTCTGTGTAGTAGTTGTAGTACGTGTGCTAGCTATAGTACATGTAGTGGCTGTATAGGTTTAGTAGCTGCAGTTGGTGTAGTCGGTCTAGTAGCTGTAGTACGTACTAGCTATAGTACATGTAGTGGCTGTATAGGTTTAGTAGCTGTAGTAGGTGTAGTATGACCCCATCGTTGCGACCGTTGCGTTTTACCTTTCCTTAAACTTGTGTGGCAATGGACGTTAATTAAACAAAACAGTGTAACAAAGTTTCATGAAACCGACGATGTGATAATGTGCAACGCCTGCTGATGCCATCATAGGCTGGGAGGGTGAAAAATTATAAGGATTTGTATGGGAATCTCCATAACAAATAGCCTGCGAACGCAGCCGAATTTCCGGCGGTCGTTTCGACCACCGAAAATACGTCTGCCTTCGCAGGCTAGATAACAAACTGAAAAAGATAGTTATATCTCGCCAATAAAATCACACTTCTCGGGCATCAGTCACGCTCA
>NC_090878.1:19237304-19252304 GCF_036669935.1 Montipora foliosa
CTCGACAGCTACTACACATTTTTAACGCGAAACGACATGAAATAGTTTCGTAGCGATATGAATAACGCGAACTCGTATTTTTAAATGAGTCCTCGTAGCCGTCGTCGTCCTCGTTTCGTAAGTTCCCTAGTTCCCTAATGATAACGGCGACGGCAACAAGAACCTCACAAATTTGCATATTTAGTGGGCAAAAAAATTGCTTTGCACGCCCTGCACGTGCGTTTTATCACTTTTGTCCATTTCTTTGCCGTCGTCAGCAAAACAACAACGTGAACAAGCGAAGTTTGAGGTTTGGTGAAGGACGTCAGCACTTGAGGATAAATTTTCATTTTCTTCCCTGAATTAAGTGCTATTCAGACAGATGTCACTTTTGAGGAACTACCACGCCCTTGTCAAATTTAAAAAAAGTTAAAATAGTCACGAAGCGATTAAAATAACGCGAATTTGTATTTTGAGATGACGTTCTCGTACGTTGCTGTCGCCGTTATCGTTGCTTAAGCTTTCTATTGGAGGGTTTCGTCAAGAGATAGCGTCAGAAAGAGGACAGGCCAAAGGATAATTGCCGGTGGTTAACTAGCAGTTATGGTTATGGGACAAACAATTCATTTGAAGCGGGGCGTCAAGATAGATACCAGCGGAGCCAGACCTGGAGGTGAGTTGGGGGCCCGCTTTCAAACATTGTGTTTTTGCCCTTTCAAATTTTTGGTGTCTTATGGTGTTTTGGTGGCTTTGGTCCAAGAATAACGGGGGGCAGCGTCCCTGCTCTGGATCCACCACTGGATACTTGAGTAAAATTGAGCAGTTCAAGTTGACTCTAGCGGGGATAAGGGTAACAAAATTGCAGCAATCAGTTCTCCGTGAAGACCACAACAGAGACCAGACAAATTACACCATGTGTAGTTGTACACACGGTCTTTAATACCCTTCCTGGCAAATGGACAGAGCTTCCATGCAATATCCGCTCAGTCCCTGAAATTTCAGGTGGAAAATTTTCGCATATCTGTAGTTCGTCAATCTAAAACTGGATGTGAAACTTTTTCTCTCGTGACCACCATGACTTAGTTGTCGAAAAACATGGGATAATATTTGAATTATTCAAAGTGTAAGTTCATAACCATTCACTTCAATAAGTAATATAGCTCTTATAAGATCTAAGTTTACCGCAGATCGCAAACAAGAGTTTCAGGTTTGACGTTAGGTGTTTGAGTTTGAAACAGTTTCGGTGCATTTAGATTAAAGTTAACAAAAGCCACGCTCCGTGTTTCAGGTGGGAAAAATATAACATTATTCCCTTTTTGATTGCCAAATTGTTTGGAAAAAATACTTAATTGATTAAACTGGGATGGTCCTCTGCGATGCGCTTGGTTTCATGCATTTTTCTCTTTGTGGTTTCGGCAAAGAAACAGTTGACACTGGGCCAGCATGGTAACTTCACTCCGTGATCGGATCTTGTACAATAACCTTCACTTTCTTTATTTCTCTCCATCGTCATAAAGGAAGTTAAGCTAAAAGTGAATGATAATTGCATAATACGCACTGTTAGAAACACCAAATTTCCAGTGTAAACAGTGGGTATTTAAGGTGACTTACTGGTTTTACATTGCGCAACCCTTCTTGCATCATTTCCGTGAGCACAAGCTCGCGCACATTGATAAAATGGCGAATTTTCATTGACGCCAAGCTTAATCCGTCAAAGAATGGCTATTTTCTCCTGTACGAACGCAGTAATCACCATTTTGCTGAGAATGGAGCCTTCATGGAGTAGTGAAAAAATCAGCAAAGATCTATGACCAGTTTTGTGGTTGCCTCCCACGCAGACACTCTGAGGGCTTCGTCCCCTCGTTGGGGAGGAACGCGTGACGAAGCCCTAAGAGTGTCTGCGTGGGAGGCTAGCATTTTCCCGATCGTCCCAGACTTTGCCCACATATCGGCAAATTGCCAGACGCTTGACCTAGCTTCTCCCGATATTGACTTCGGCGGAAAATGGAAAGTGTGCCGAAAATTGAAACATGCAATTTAGAAGATCGATAACGAACTAAAACCATCGGCGACGTTCCCGAAACTACACAATTACTGGTACAAAGGATAAAAAGGCAAATGCAGAATCAGAATTTAGTACATGAAAACCAGTCAATCATTTCTATGTTTTAAAAGAAATAACCACTTATGGAAAGACCAGCTGGAGTGTCAAGACACCGAAAACAAAGCATATTTACAGAGGTGGACAGAATCAAGGAATTTGTAGTTATTGATGGAATCCTCCAATCCTGCGATAAACTCATCCCACCAGCTACGCGAGCGATGGGAAGAATGGAAAACTAGTTGATTTGTGACGGGTGAAGGGACAGTCTTAGGCAGGTGAATTATGGGATATAATACGAACTCGCTAGTGACCAGGGGTCCATTTCTCGAAAGTCCCGATAACTTTTCGGCCACAGTGATAGGTAGAAAAACTGTTGACTGCTTGTTTCAAAAGCGAGTCAATGTAGAGTGTTTTCACGTGATGTCACGGCAGCCATGTTGGTGTACCTAAACAATAGAACGGAGGCCATGTTGATGTACCCAACTAATCCTCTGGAAATTGATCTCTGTTATCGATCAGGCAAACGTTTTCTCTTGCTTCGGTTGAAAACCAAGGTTACGATCACGTGAGTGAAAACACTCTATAATACTCTCCTCTGTAGTTTCGGTAGCCAATCTGCGCTCAAATTGCCATTTTCCACGATTGTATCGACGGACAATAAAATGGACAACTTAATTCTTCTCCTCGAAATTCTATGTAAGTAAAGCACTGGTCATTCAGAGTTTTCGTTTGTCAATCACATTAGACGTTTCATATGTTTATTTACACAACAAAGAGACTATGACTATATGAGTCTTGCATATGCCTAAGATTGTTCATTACTATAACACCGACCGTTTGGATTAAGGGGTTTACCACTTGGTATGCACCAATCAATCAATGCATTGATCGTAATCTCCGAACAACTAAAAGAGGAAATATTTCTACAGTTTAAACTTTCAACGCATGCTAAATAAGATATGAAACATCACTCTTATTTCCTAGTTATTGACCTTCTTGAAGTTTCTCTAAGAAATTGCCCAAAGAGATCGCTCAAATCCTGAAGTTCATTTCCTAGTCTTTTACATTCTAGAAATCTGCCTAAGAAATCACCTCTGTGGCAATATCTTAGAAAATCCGCGTTTCTGAGAAATTTCGTATTTGTTTGATTCTGGAACCTTTTTCAAGCAATTTCTTGAATAGAAAAGTTCGAGTCTTAAAACCTTTATGTATATTAATTAGGACATATATTTATTAGGACATAAGGTAATTTCTCCTTTCTTAATTTGTTACCTTCTAGGAATTTGCCCCAGTAGTCGGCCATTTTTTAAAATTTTGCGTTGGCCTTCTTAAAAATTCTCAGGAAATCTACATTTTAGATTCTTTAGAAAAACTTGCCATTTCTTTGTCCATGGGCTCTCTTTCCCACCTTTCTTTTTACAGAAAGACTAACGAGAAGACCTAGAAACTTTGTCTTAAATTTTTGCTTTTTTGAGAAAAAAAGGATGGTCATGACATATGACAGCATTGATATTTAGCGTTCCCAGTATGAATGAAAAACGGTTCTTCCTGGAAACTCTGTCTTGGACTTAAATGAAAAGTTCACCATATTCCTTCACCGCTTGAGAAAAAAAAGGATGATCATTACATATGACAGCATTGATATTTAGCGTTCCCAGTATGAATGAAAAACGGTTCTTCCTGGAAACTCTGTCTTGGGCTTAAATGGAAAGTTCACCATATTCCTTTACCGCTTATGATGAGGTTAAATGTTTTAATGCTTGCAATAGCTCATTTAATTGAAGTAAGGAATATGACATATTGGCGCATTTCAGTCCAAGAAGTAATCTCAAGTTTTGGACGCCATTTCTGAAAAAAAAAGTAAGAAAGAAAAGAGAAAAAATAGCGGGTTAAATGACAATTAGGAATTTCATTCTGATTGATAAATGATTATTATAGTGCTACTACGACCAAAAGACAATTCTTCTTTTTCTTTGGATTCCAAAACTTTGTTAACTAAACATTAAGTGACCCAAGTTTTAAGTTCTGATTTTAAAGAGACATCTGTTTATTTTAACTGGAATTTTCTTATTTATTGGTCCGCCATTACTAACTTTAAAATCTAAAGAGAGCTGGGTCGAGGAGAAAATGACGTCAAAGACTCAATAGTTTAAGAACACAATGCTTGTGTATGCTGCTGAATTAATATGCAGCAGGGGAGTTTCAGGCTTTCACCTTTTCAAACTAGTGTCTTGCAAATATGATAAGTTGCGTTTACATGCTGAAATTTTAAGCTAGTGAGTAAACGAAGTCATTTTTCCCTAGATCCAACCCTCCGAGGTCCAATCGGTCAATTTTAAACGTGAGTAATGGCAGACCGTGAAATCCAAAACTTACACTCAAAATAAACTGCCTTTGGATAAAAGTCAAAGCTCAAAATTTTGCTAGTCAGGTGTTAAGCGAACACGCCTTCAAAATCTGATCATAGATCACTTTAAGACAATTCGTTTCATCCATGAAAGCGTTTTACATAGATAAGCTTAGTTCATAGCCCTCAATAGCGAGCTTAAGCACGCACGTTGTTGAGACGCACACAGCAACCGGAAGTGAAATGTTTTCCGCTTTAACTCGTCTTCACACAACCACATTTACATTCCTAAGTACCTTTAGAGGTTATTTGCATAAAAATCTGGGAGACACCACTGTCCTGGCGTGCGAAATATTCTCTTACAGTTGCCGTCCGTGGCCCAAAAACGAGCGCGCTTAAGTTCCCTATCTAACTTTACTTTACGGTAACCGGCAATTAGTGATTTCTTTTCAGTCCATTGCACTGTTCAAACAGTTAAAAAGTACCCGATTCCGTGAATGGGGTAGACTTTCATATACCTGAATAAAATGGCAGAGGACAAAAGAACCATTGTGATTCCGACTTGGCCTTGCTAATTAGGTATTTTAATGTTAGCTTTGTTATTTTGTTTCATAAACACTAATTAATTCGGATCCGGTATATGAAGGACCAGCCAGTGAATACAATCAAAATTTACTGTAGTCTTTATCCAAAGCAGTCCGTAAAAAGACTACATTGATCACCGATTTGAAACCATTTCTTTTCAGTAATTTAAAATTATATTCGAACACTTACCACTCTTTTCCAGTTCTTGTGGCCCAAATTCAAACGTGACATCATCGCCAATTAGCAAAAATGGTGCCCAGTATTTAATGGCGGAATACTCCTTTGTCTCCCGAAGAGATTTCATAGCATGGTGAAGAGCTAAACTTGCACTTTTTCTATCTGCCAAGTGTTGGTAAAAACTCTTCATGAACAGCAAGGTTGCCTTGTCATCAATTGCCCAGAGTGACACCAGAACAGACCGGGCACCAGCACACAGGAAAGCTCTGGCTATTCCCACCACACCCTCAGATTTTACCTCTCCCTTACCACTATGACAGCAACTCAGCACAACCAGCTTTGCCTGAAGACGAACTGCTTGAACATCGCTCATTGTTAACATGTAATCTTCCTCTTCGGGGATCTGTGATGTGCGGTCGGGATTTGGGGCCAAAACGATTTCTCCAAAGTAGTCATCTCCATGAGCAGCAATGTGGATTAAGGTACCTGCCTTCAGTTTTTTCAGCACCACGGCTTTCGTTGCATTTTTGCCTGTGAGAGGCGTGGTCTGCAGAAGGTCTCCAATCATCTCCACCTCTTCCTTTGCGCACGGCAACGGTTCAAACATGGGTCCACCCGTGCCCCAAGTGATTTCCGTCAAGCACGGATCGCCCACAAGTAGCGCTTCACTCCTACCATTGAAGTCGTTAGGTGCACTTGCGAGCAGTCGTAAAGCGGACAATGAGGGAACAGTAAGAATCCTCAAACAGTGACTCAATGCAGCATAAGGAGCCAAGCAAAATGGTCCGTCAGGAACAAAGATTAAGTCATCACCCTGAATTAGGTCTGCAATTGGACTGATTAAGACATCATACAAGGGCTGCAAAGTCTTGTCAGTGACGCTCAAAGACTGAAAGGTTTCCTCAAGAGACCCTCTATTGCAAGAGAAGTCGCTGCGTTGTCTGTTTACCGAGCGATTCTCGCATTGGACAACAGCCCCCGCGCCAAGCTGCTTCAAAGTAGTCTTTACAAGTGAGTCAGCAGTTCCATTTTCTATTTCCTTTTCCCTATAGTTTATTCCGCTTGCTCTTCTGAGAAGCCAAAAACTGATTTTGTTCCCAGAAAGTGCCATGAAAACTGTTTGTAAAGGCAAATATTTCATAAGGGCGGAGATAGTTTCCGTCCTCGCTATAGCCGAGGTAGGTTCTTCATCAACGCCAAATTGCACCTTCAAAATGTCTGTCAAAGCCTGTGCTCGTCCTTGTTCAGCAGCAAACAAAGCCTCATCAACCTGTCCATTCTTTAAAAGTGCTGTCCACAGAGCTGGGTAGGCTACTTGTTTTGAATCACGAAAGCTTATTTTCCATGCATCTTCTGACTGAAGAAGATGCCTTGTTTTATCAAAATGTTTTATGCTTAGACGATAAAAATTAAGGGCTTTGCTCAACGAGCCTGAAAATTCATGAATACGACCAAGCCAATAGCAAGCGATTCCCTGCCCTACTAGATTCTCTGTTTCATTAGAAATAGTAAAACATTGTTCATTAAAGAGAAGAGCATTTCCAAGCTCCCCCATTCTCCCATAAGCGTTGCCGAGATTGCCATAGGCTTCTCCTTCCCCAGACCTATCGCCTACTTCTTTTGCAATGCTAAGATGTTGTTCGTGATACTCTATGGCTCGCTTGAAATTGCCCAGACTGAGATAAGCGATGCCGAGATTACCATTTGCATTGCCCTCACTGGCCCTATCCCCTACTTCTTTTGCAATACTAAATTCTTTTTTGTGATACTCTATGGCTTGCTTAAAATTTCCCAGACTGTGATAAGCGATGCCGAGATTACCATTGGCGTTGCCTTCCCCGGCCCTATCCCCTACTTCTTTTGCAATGTTAAGACATCGTTCGTGATATTGTATGGCTTGCGTAAAATTGCCCAGACTGTAATAAGAACAGCCGAGACTACCATTGGCCCTGCCCTCTCCGGCCCTATCCCCTACTTCTTTTGCAATGCTAAGATAATGTTCGTGATATTCTATGGCTGGCTTAAAATTGCCCAGACTGTTATAAGCACTACCGAGACTGCCATTGGCCTTGCCCTCCCCGGCCCTATCCCCTACTTCCTTTGCAATGCTAAGATGTTGTTCGTGATACCCTATCGCTCGCTTAAAATTGCCCAGACTGCGATAATCGATGCCGAGATCACCATTGGCCCCTCCCTCCCCGGCCCTATCCCCTACTTCTTTTGCAATGCTAAGATGTTGTTCGTGATACTCTATGGCTTGCTTAAATTTGCCCAGACTGCGATAAGCGTTGCCGAGATTGCCATTGGCCTTGCCCTCCCCGGCCCTATCCCCTACTTCTTTTGCAATGCTAAGATGTTGTTCGTGATACTCTATGGCTCGCTTAAAGTTGCCCAGACTGTCATAAGCGATGCCGAGATTACCATTGGCCCTGCCCTCTACGGCCCTATCCCCTACTTCTTTTGCAATGCTAAGACATTGTTTGTGATACTCTATGGCTCGCTTAAAATTGCCCAGACTGCAATAAGCGTTGCCAAGATTACCATTGGCCCATCCCTCCCCGGCCCTATCCCCTACTTGTTTTGCAATGCTAAGATGTTGTTCGTGATACTCTATGGCTCGCTTAAAACTGCCCAGACTGCGATAAGCGTTGCCGAGATTACCATTGGCCCGTCCCTCCCCGGGCCTATCCCCTACTTCTTTTGCAATGCTAAGATCTTGTTCGTGATACTCTATGGCTCGATTAAAATTGCCCAGACTGTGATAAGCATGGCCGAGATTACCACTGGCCTGTCCCTCCCCGGCCCTATCCCCTACTTCTTTTGCAATGTTAAGATGTTGTTCGTGATACTCTATGGCTCGCTTAAAATTGCCTAGACTGCAATAAGCGATGCCGAGATTACCATTGGCCCCTCCCTCCCCGGCCCTATCCCCTACTTCTTTTGCAATGCTAAGATGTTGTTCGTGATACTCTATGGCGCGCTTAAAATTGCCCAGACTGCGATAAGCGTTGCCGAGATTACCATTGGCGTTTCCCTCCCCGGCCCTATCCCCTACTTCTTTTGCAATGCTAAGATGTTGTTCGTGATACTCCATAGCTTGCTTAAAGTTGCCCAGACTGTAATAAGCGTTGCCGAGATTACCATTGGCCTTGCCCTCCTTGGCCCTATCCCCTACTTCTTTTGCGATGCTAAGATCTTGTTCGTGATACTCTATGGCTCGCTTAAAGTTGCCCAGACTGCGATAAGCGTTGCCGAGATTACCATTGGCCTTGCCCTTCCCGGCCCTATCCCCTACTTCTTTTGCAATGCTAAGATCTTCTTCGTGATACTCTATGGCTCGCTTAAAATTGCCCAGACTGCGATAAGCGTTGCCGAGATTATTATTGGCCCTTCCCTCCCCGGCCCTATCCCCTACTTCTTTTGCAATGCTAAGATTTTGTTCGTGATACTCTATGGCTCGTTTAAAATTGCCCAGACTGCAATAAGCGTTGCCGAGATTACTATTGGCCCTTTCCTCCCCGGCCCTACCCCCTACTTCTCTTGCAATACTTAGTTGTTGCTTGAAGTACTTTCTGGCCTTTTTAAAATTTCCCAGACTATGATAAGTGATGCCGAGATTGCCACAGGCTTCCCCCTCTCCAGCACTAAAACCTATTTCCTTAAAAATCCTTAATGCTTCTGAGTAATACCTCTTGGCCTGTTCAAAATAAGCCAAGCCATAATAATAATTGCCTAAATTGAAATATGCAATACCCTCTCCTTTTCTGTTTCCCTCTTTTCGGGCAACGCTAAGCTCTTGTATATGCTGCTCAAAAAAATTCGTCTTTTTGTCTGGCATTCTTGATTACAAGAACTCTTGAGAACAAGGAAGGGCGTCTTTGAAGAGATGGCGCTCCTTGAAAAATGGAAAGAAAGCATGAGAAGTTCAATTCACTGACCACAAATGCTGTAGGTACGGAGCCAAGTTAACACCAAAGAGACCGCATGTCATTATGAGTCTAAGAAAGACAGCAGGAAAAGAAAACAAACAGCGGTTACAAACTTTTTCATTTTATACTTGACGTTTCGTATGTTGCAACATACATCAGAAGTGACGGTTAAAACTATTACACAAAATTTTTAAAAACTAGAGCGAGGCACTGGTGACTAGTTAAAAAGTATTTAATTTATTAAGCATAAAATAACTTGTTCTTGTTATTAGACAGCGTTGAGAAACAACGCGCAACTTAATTACCACTGTCGTTCCAAATGGATGCGGATTGATTTGAGGCCAAGAAATGACTCTGCAATTATGATTGATGTGGTTATGACATTATGGACTCCCTCGATAAAACAGTCCTCTATAACGAAAATATGAGCAGAGTAGCAACTCAAACGTTTTTAGGAGAGGCATCTAAACGACAAATGAAAAATAAAGAACACTTAGTCATTTCATAATCGATCCTGTGATCGATCAAATTGTTCAAATCAATGAGGCAGTTCTGAAATAAGGAGCGAGTTAAAATGTCTGTTATCCAAACAGTTGATTGTCCCATTGCTCCTTACAACTGCTGGTTTAGTCTTGCGAGGCTTAAGGTTGTAAAGGGAATGCAAATACATGAAGTTCTGGTCTTGCTTCACTTTAAGTGTTAACACAAATTATCTGAGTAATACTGGAGCATAAAACTGAAAAGTTCTTAAGGGAAGTAACAAATGGAACAGGAAGAACAGGAAGTCATTTCAACCTCGATCAAATTGCAAATTAATGCAGCAGTTCAACACGGAAAGAGATCAAATGATTGTTACGCAAATAGTTAATTGTTCCATTGTTCCGAACTACTGATGGCTTATTCCTATGCAGTTCAGGTCGTTATGGGAACGAAAATAGATAAGGCTCCAACCTTGCTTAGAAGCAAGGCTGTGTTACGAAATTTATATTTAGTGAAATTTAGGGACAGGGAACTCAGTGGCAACCAAATCAAGGGAAACGTAAAAATATATAACTACTTAAAACATTGAAGGAAAGTTTGAATAAAACATCAAATACAAATTCAAGGAGGGAGGGCAAGGGCAAAATTGAAATTTGGGTTTTTGAAAAGTGTGCAGCCAAACAGTTTTGTCTTTGTACAAGGAAAGGTTACGTTTTATACAAACGTTGGCCGTGTAGCACTTATATTTTAAACAGAGTTAACTGAGTAGAGTAATCTAGCACTTCACATTACACTCTACTCAGTTAACTTAGTTTTGTCTTTGTTGTTTGAAACTTAAATTCTGTATGCTCGACAAACATTTTTTGTTACGAATTCTTACTCATCGTTTGCTCATAACTCCCTCCATTTTCAATCTCAGCACCGGATAAGAAAACTATATTCACAATTCATCAAAAAAAAGAATTCAAGATACATCATTTCTGACTTGCTTTCTCGGTGTACAAGGAAAAAATAGAGGGCAGCATTGGTCGATCAAACCACAAACAAGCAAGCTAAATATTCCAATTGCCTTGCAACGTTCCTCTTTACAACGATTTGAGCAGGAAGAATGAATCCCACTACAAAGAAATACTGGTGAATTTTTTGCGTGCGCGCGTCAGTCACAACTGAATGACTGTGATCACTTAATTCAGTTTAATTCAGATACCGCAGGAATACTGACAGAGTTGTTATAGCTTTAATCCAAAGTTCCGAGAAAGCAACAGGAAGCAAGAAAAAAAGTAATTAACGAATGAAATGATATATGAAATGAATCGTATTATATTGAAGTACGGATATGAAATCAAGTCAAGCTACGATCTTCGCAGTTAAGAACGCAATTTTAGCAATTGCGTACAGTCGGTAGGGAAGCCTGAAAATTCAGTTCTTCAACGAGGTCACACGTTCAAACCCCGTTGAAGTCCTGAATTCTCAGGCTTCTCGTCGGAATACGCAATTGCTAAACTTGCGTTCATAATGCGAGCATCATAGCTTCACTTAAAAAGTAATCAGAACTGGTTTATTAAGCATAAAATGACTTGTTCTTGTTATTAGACAATATTGAGAAACAACGAGCAACTTAATTACCTCTGTCGTTCCAGATGGATGAGGATTGATGCGAGGCCAAGAAATGACTCTGCAATTATAATTGATGTGGGTACGATATCATCGACTCTCTCGATAAAATAGTCCTCTATAACGAAAATGTGAGCAGCGTAGTAACTCAAAAGTTATTAGGAGAGGCATTTAAACGACAAATGAAACATAAAGAACACTGAACCATTTCATAATCGATCAAACTTTTCAAATTAATGAGGCAGTTCTGAAATAAGGAACGAGATAAAATGCCTGTTATCCAAACAGTTGATTGTCCCATTGCTCCTAACAACTGCTGGTTTAGGCTTGCGAGGTTTAAGGTTGTAAAGGGAACGCAAATATATAAAGCTTTAGTCTTAATTAGCTTTGAGTGTGACTTTAAAGCCGATGAGACATAACAAAATCAGAATTTTTCAATGCATTCTCAGGCACTCATCTTTTGCTTTGTCAAACCCTCGATTTTCAATCTAACCGGATAAGAAAACTGAAACTTAGGACGCTTTCCTTTTGTCAGAACTGGCTGGCCAGACCAGTCAGTCTTCAAAGAAAATGCAACAATTTAAAGGAACACTTGCATGACAATCCCTCGCATTCTTCTGGAGGAGTATACGGTATATCATCTTCGAAGTGTATTAATTAGATGGCGTTATTGACTTAGTCCCTCGAAATGCCTGGTCAGGCCACTCAGTTCTGTCCAAAGATTGAAGCGTCCTTTCGGAAAGCTTTCGATTCCAAACTCGGCGTCATTTGTGAGTTGAGTCTGTTGGTTCTCTTCTCTGCACCGAGAGGTTTTTCTCCGGGTACTGCTCCGGTTTCCCCTCTCCTCAAAAACCAACATTTGACTTGATTTGCGTTGATTGTTAATTTCAGTTTACAGTGTCCCCAATTAGTGCTCCAGCGCTAGAACGACTAGACACTTAAATAAAGTTCCTTCCTTCCTTGCTCCACTTCATCTTACCATCAAAGACTTAATTAACTAATTTTCTCGATGTATAAGTAAAGAATGGAAGGTAGGATAGTTTACCACACAACAAACGAATAATTAACTATATATATAATACACAGTGGGCTAGAATATTCACATACCTTGCAATACTCTCCTTGCGTTCTTGCTTCAGTCACAACTGAATGACGGTGACCGCTTCACAAAATAAACGTCAAAACAATTCCGTCATACTTCGTTGCTTTAATATAAAGGCGGTATAGAGCAAACAACAGAAAATAAAATTCCTTGTTCATACTACTGAAGAGCTACTGTGACCAAAAAATGAGGTCTTCTTGTTCTTGGATTTCAAAACTATGTTAACTTAACACTAAGTGACCCAAGTTTTAAAGCCTTGATTTCAAAAAGACACTTGTTTATTTTAACTGGAATTTTCCTATTCAATGGTCCGCCATTCCTAACTTTAAAATCTTGAGGGAGCTGATTCTTGGTTACTTTCAGGGCTTTTAAATTACATTAACAGAGAAAAAACCAAGAGACATGGGTAATAATGGAGCGTAAAACTGAAAAGTTCTTAAGGGAAGTAACAAATGGAACAGGAAGAACAAGAAGTCATTTCAACTTCGATCAAATTGCAAATTAATGCAACAGTTCTACACGGAAAGAGATAAAGAGATTGTTACCCAAAAAGTTAATTGTTCCATTAATCCGAACTACTGATTTCTTATTCCTTTGCGATTGAGGTCGTTATGGGAACGAAAATATATAAGGTTCTAACCTTGCTTAGCTTTGAAGAGGCTGTGTTACGAAATTTATAATTAGGCAAATTTAGCGACGGGGAACTCAGTGGCAACCAAATCAAGAGAAGCGTAAAAATATACAACTACTTATATCATTGAAGGAAAGTTTTAATAAAACATTAAATATAAAAAAATACGAAAAAATATGACTCTAACCTTGCTTAGCTTCGAAGGGGCTGTCTTACGAAATTTATATATAATTAGCCAAAGTTGGCGATTACGAACTTGCAACCAAATCAAGCGAAACGTAAAAATACGTTGAATCTACTTAAAACGTTGAACAAACGTTTGAATAAATTAATTAAAGGACGGGGAAGAGCAAGGGCAAACCTGAAGAAGATTATAATGTATGGAATTTGTGTTTTTGAAAAATGTTTAGCCTATCAGTTTTTCTTTGTCGTTTGAAACTTTAATTTTGTATGCTCCAGAGACATTTTTTGTCACGAATTCTTAATTATCATTTAATAACTTAATTCATTTCAATTCAGATACCAGGAATACTGACAGAGTTGTTAGCTTTAATCCAAAGTTCCGAGAAACCAACAGGAAGCAAGAAAAAAGTAATTAACGAATGAAATGATATATGAAAAGAATCATATTATATTGAAGTGCGGATATGAAATCAAGTCAAGCTGCGATCTTCGCAGTTATGAAGTCAACGCAATTTTAGCAATTGCGTAGAGTCGGTAGAGAAGCCTGAAAAATCAGGGGCCGGTTCCTGAAAGGAGGAATAACTCTATTCCTGGAATAAATGTGCCTTATTCCAGGGATAACTTTATCCCCGGAATAAATTCTGATCCTGAAAGAAGGAATAGCGCTATTCAGGAATATATCTGGGATAAATTTATTCCACCTTGCGAGGTGGTAATAAATCGCTATTCCATGGATAAATCTGCAAAAACAAGATGGCCGACATGTTGCTGTTTGTTGCTGAGGCTTTTTAATGCACGTCTGGATGACTACTTAAGCGAGAACGACGTCAAGTCGAGATTCCGTTTTGGTTGAGACTCCATAAATTACCTTGCCGATTTGTTGTCCGATGATCTAGCGAGAAACACCGCTCGTAATCACGCACTTTCACCACTTGTTCAAGTTCGTGTAGCCTTACGTTTCTTCGCATTTGGATGTTTCAGTTTTGGTTTTATTGGTAACATTGTCGGTAAACTTGCTTTGCAAGATGCCTTTATTTCCCTCCACGTTTTCTGTAGTTATTGTCAACTCTCTGGTAGTAAAATTAGGTTTCCTTATTCTTTTTTCGGCACTGTTTCCGGCATGCTCTTCTGGATCCATGTTTACACAGATACAGAAAAATTATAATTTGGCAAATTTAGCGACCGGGAACTGGCAACCAAATCAAGCGAAACGTAAAAATACATGTAACTACTTAAAAATTGAAGGACGTTTTGAATAAAACACCAAATACAAATTTAAAGGAGGCAGGGCAAGACTGAAGAAGATTAAAATGGATTGCTATTTGGGTTTTTGAAAACTGTACAGCCTACCAGTTTTATCTTTGTCGTTCGAAACTTAAATTATGTATGCTCGACACACATTTGTTGTCACGAGGTCTTACTTATTCTTAGTCATCATTTGCTTCATATAAACTCCTTCCATTTAGAATCTCAGAGCCGGATAAGACAACTAAAACCTTCTTTATTCTTAAAAATTTCAAGATGCATCATTTCTGACTTGCTTTCTCGGTGTACAAGGAAAGAATTGAGGGCACTATAGGTCGATCAAACTACAAACAATAATTTATTAAACTCTTGCAGCAAGCTAATATTCCTATTGCCTTGCAACGTCCCTCTTTATAACCAGTTGAGCAGGAAAAATGAATCCCATTACAAATAAGTTATAGAGGAGGTGGATTTTTTGCGTGCGTGCGTCAGTCACAACTGAATGACCGCGATCACTAATTTAGTTTAATTCAGAAAATAAGCATAACAGAAATACTGAAAGAGTGGTTAGCTTTAATCCAAAGTACAGAGAAAGCAACAGGAAGCAAGTAAAAAGTAATCAAG
>NC_090878.1:19257304-19284804 GCF_036669935.1 Montipora foliosa
TCGAGTACGAGTCAAACCGTTCGGAATCAAATCAACTCGAGCACGATTTGTCTCAACCAAGTTCCATTGCAGTCGACGGTTAATAAACTATTTGCTCGAAGAGGAACACTTCTTAATCCTCTGCTGAGCGGGACCACTGACATGTCGTCTTCAATTTTCGGAAGAAGCTTATTATCAAAATTTTTAATCCTCAACTTGCATGTCCATTTCGTCGACAGGACGTTTTTGAAAAATAGCGATTTTTCGTGGTTTCCAAGGCAGTCCAGCAACCACACCCAACACTCTTGTTTTGTGCTGCGGTAGACTGAAGTTAGTGAAACGAGATCAAAGTTTATTGCTTCGGCAGCAAGCAAGCCTGAACCGAGCAAGTAACTCGGGTCTCTATTCGGCAGATATATTCAGTACAGGAAACCTTCTCTCTTGCAAAACGCAATGCATTGTGGTCCTCAGTAAGAGCACAGGCACAAGGGGTTTGAAATGTTGATGATCTTATTCTTATGGAATTTCAATTAATTTAGAGGGACCGATACTTCCAAGAGGGCTGTTGTCTTCGGGAATCATTAGAAAGGTCTCGAAATTAGCGTTACTATTGGGTGCCCCTACTTTCGGAATTCTACGTTACATGTTAATTAGATCACATTTCGTGGAAAAGTAGAACAGGAACAAATCATGCTTGTCGACGGTTAAACCTCAAAACCAGTCCTTTCAATTCAATTATGTGTTTAGACTCTGCGTTAGATAAACGAGTGTCAATTCCGAGAGAAAGCATAAACAAATGAAAAATCCAATTTAAATACAGAGATTGACTGGTAGAACAAGGGTTTTGGCCTTAAGTTTCTTTTATGGTTGCTTGACTTTACTGGAAAGCATTATACCGCGCTTTCTAAGAAACGTCCTCTCAACGAAATGACCATACAAGAAGAGGATTAAAATTTTCGATAATAAGCTTTGAAAGTAGAACATTTAATGCTATTCAACTAATAATTGTCAATGATTTGGGATTATAAGATTTTCGACATAGTAGACTAAATTTCTCCTTTTCTCGTTCACGGGGGCACTTTATACAAGAACTTTCCTAGGACAAAAACCATTTTTGCTGCATGGCAGAAGTGTTAATTATAAATTAAGTTTAATTCGCTTTCCGTTTCAAATTAATTATAACGCCCTGCTACAAAATGCAAGCGAATCATCTTCATAAAGACTTCCTTTCCAAGAAACGCCTTCATAATTTCCCTTATATAATGAGCACACGATTTGAAGCGGCAAAACCGTTTAGGTCTTTCACACGCTCAGAGGCTGGCTGACAAAGGCAGCAGCATAATCGTGTGGTTATCTGGCTTTCTTCGCTGGCAAGAGAGAAGAGATAAGTGAGGTGAGTGACTAACAAAGAGGTCTTTCAGATCATTATTTTTGACTGATTTCATTAAAACTGTTAATCACCTGCTACGGACGTACCCGAAAAATGCGCTGAAGATCAACTGTCTTAAACGTACAAGAAATGTGTAAATTTGGAGTCCCGGCGTCATATCTAAAGCTTTATCCTTGTAAGATTATGAAGACCGTGATTTCACATCGTTTTATGCTCCCTTCAAACATTTCCTGGCTTCGAGTTCCAAACAAAGAACAATGCGCTCACATCATGTAGAACAATTAAGCAAATTCTTAGAATAAAAACGAAATGAGTTTGAGAAACGATTTTGGCAATTCTACAAGAAACGCCAGACAAGAAAACTGTAGCTAGAGAGCTAGAGATCTTGAAATCTTGAAATAAATGAAACTCTCACAATGTAATATATTTCTACCTTACACGGGATTCTTCCACACATATAACTTTTCCTTTGTAAACGCGTCGAAAGTTTTCCGTGCGCATGAATCCTGGGCGTTTTACGGATAACATTTTAATCCCATCAGTACACGGGCACTTAGATCAAACAGGAAAGTCCTACTCAACCCCAACAATCTTTTCTATCTTCTGGTATGAAAATTTCAACCGTAACTACACACCACCTCAGTATCTGCGAGGTCGTCCCATAAGGAATCCAAGTCGTATTCATGCTATTTCGTGTCAAAATTGAGTTTAATAATTTCCCCTTTGAGGTGATCTGCGTCTACATTCCTAAGAGCAATGTTGACTTGAACGCACAAGACAGAGCTCGGGTTAACTTATGATATATAATTTGGTCAAAGAGCAATTTCCAATTGAGTGTTGATTTTGGTTTTGTCCCCATGCTATTAGGAGAAGGGGGGGGGGGGGGAGGGGGGTTGTGTAGGTGGATGCTCCCTTATGTCAACATGGGTGTGTATCGCTCCAAGGGGTATGGCTCTTGAGCAATTTTGGTCTAAAATCGGGACGTTACAGATTTTGACAATGTTGGTCAAATTGTCTTTTCTGTAGTCTGAAGCAAGGTATAGAGTTTTATCTTTACAAGAACTTTGATGCCAAATCAGTAGCATGTTTTGGTCAAAAATGGGGCACTTAAACCCTCTTCTTGTTGTCTGAAATAGGGTCTAGGGGAGGGGGTTGCATATGTACACTTTGTGTGAGGCTCAAAAATCTCGCTCCACTTCCTCACCAAATCAGAAGTAAAACCAAAACCACTCGTGACTCGCTCGAACGCGTTTTCCCGCGCTTAGCGCAAGCTACTCGAATCTTCTTTGAATTATAATTATTGATTCATTGCCTTGTTTTCGTCTGTAGTAATTACTCTGAGTTACTGTGATGACGTTCGTTTCAGTCTTAAAGAAACTGAGTTGAAAATGCTCAAATTTGAATAGCTGCTGAGGGGGCAATTTTAAGAGCTCTGATAGCAGACAAGCCTTTTTTATTCTGTTGCAGCGATTCAGTGCTTAGAACAGGACACTCCTGGCTAGAAATTCATATTTTCGTACTTATACGTCAAGCAAAACATGCATGTTAATTAGGTTACATTTCGTGGAAAAGCTTAACAGGAACAAGTCATCTCTCGTTTTAGCTTACTTAGTACTTCCTGCCTAACACAAGATACATTTATGGGAACACAGAATGCTTTTCGAAACCGGGAATTCAATGTCTGGCCGTTCAATTCAAGTCTGCTTTTAAACTGTGTTTTGGATGAGTGGAGCTTCATTTAGTCATTAAGATACCATTTTGATTTACTCATTATTGAGTTTGCTAAATTATTCATAACAGCTTATAATTATTGTCTGCAACTTAACGGTTGTTTATTTCAATGTTGGAGCTTGTTCTGTGATGTACTGTTGACGGTCACGGTAAAGCTCTGTAAGAGGTTTTCAGAGTGATTGCATTTAGTTTCTAATAGAAAAGTTTTAGCTGTCATTCAGACGCTGTCGAAGTTTTGCTAAACTTTCTCCAAGTGTTCTACCTAGCCCTAATTCTTTCCTTACACTGAAAAAAAAATCAATATTGTGACTAAAAGCCCGAAATATTTATTTGAAAACAGAACAATCATTTGTGCGTCAATCAGTCGATGTTTGTTTCTCCGCTTTTAGACTATTCAAAGCTGCAATGAGTCACTTATCGATTTTGCTGCTGGTAATCGTTGGGATCGTCGTCCCTGGAGCATTAGCGCACAGTAAAGAGTGCGAGGATTGCAATAACTGTTGCAATGTCAACTGTGTTTCCAGTGAAATGCGCGTAGAGGAACAGACCAAGGGGACCATTCGCGTCTCTCAGCTGTCCAACGGCGACACCATCCGTGGGATCAGGGGAACTGAGCGGATGCCTGGCTGGTGCAAGGTGGAAGCTGTTTATCCGAGGGCCCATACCGACAATTTCACAACCTACGATGGCTTCACAAAAGACCACATGGTAATTGATGCCGATACTGTTCGCCCGTACGGTAAGAAAGGAGAGGTGAAGAAATCTCGTCTGTTTACGCTTGCTACCGAGTGCGACGCCGCATTAAACGCAGATGGTCAGGCGTTCACGCCAATCAGCACCACGTTCTGTCCTCATGAGCTGAGCTGGAGCGAGTATCTTCCTCTGATCGCTGCCATTCGTCGCGTGACCAACCGCACAGGTTACTTTTGGTATCTTAGCGACGCCTTCCATGACAACCAGACAGCAAAGGTTCCACGCTGGATTGACATGCTTCACGACATCTGTACAGAACTTTTGCGCTGCGCGCGTGAGGGAGAATGCCAAAAGTTTGAAAAAATCATGGAAGAGTTTGTCCACGAGCACGTGAACAGGAAGTATGTGGTAATGGTTGAGAGCGCATTTCCCAACATGGGTGGAGACGTGGACAAAGATGAAACCGGCACAATCACTGAGGTGGTTCGCGAGAAAGGTACAAACAACGTTCTGCTTTTCTCGGCCGTGGGCTGTGCTGTAGCTGGGCTCTTGATCGCGGTTGTCGCATCAGTCCTTCTGTACCGTATGCGAGTGAAGAGGAAGCAAAAGGCACTAAAGGAGCCGCATCCAAACCAACCACCGGTTATGGTCCAGGATACCAAGGCATAGAGATGACACCAAGTTAGCGCTGCAGCTTTAAATTTGCCGGACACCGTCGCATAATTAGTTTTCCTTGCCATAAGTCAGGAACGTAATTGTTTATTAATTGTAAGGGTGGTTAGTAAAAAAACACATTTTAATAATTTGATTTTTAGCAAGTAGAGGGAGGCAGCTTTGACACCGTCGCATTATTAGTGTTCCCTTCTCTAGGTCTGGAACTTGTTTTGTCATTGTAAGGGTGATTTGTAAAACAGCAGTTTTACCTATTGATTGTTAACACGCAAGGGCAAAACGGAAACACATTTAATATCCTTGGGGAGCCATAACTGTTTTTATAATAGACCTTTTTCGCTTGTACATTTTGTTTTCCCAATACAGGTCATGTGACAATAATCAGGAGGTTTGGTCCTTTGTTTTGTTCATTAAAAAGAGTGCATACAGAAATGCTTGCGTGCACTCTTTTTAATGAATAAAACAAAGGACCAAACCTCCTGAGTATTATCACATGATCTGTGTTGGAAAACAAAATGTACAAGCGAAAAGGCTCTATTGCCCAAATATGGTAATAAAGCACTCGATAGATGTAGGTCTACATGACGTCTACTCGGCGATAGATGTAGATTTCGCAAGAAAATGTGAAAACGACGGACCGGCGCCGCTTCACAAATGTTACAATTTCGGAATCTTTCATTTGTTATCAATGTGTTGAATTATAAAACAGTTATAGCGTTCAAGCTTGCGTGATATCGCCTAATTTTAGCCGACTCGGCCTTTGGCCTCGTCGTCGTAGTATAATAATTAGACGATATCAGGCTCGCTTTCGCGCTATAACCGTTACATGCTTCCTGATATCCATCGAGTTTAGAATGGTGTGCCGTGAAATGATGTCGAAA
The DNA here is from genome assembly GCF_036669935.1 of Montipora foliosa. NCBI lineage: Eukaryota > Metazoa > Cnidaria > Anthozoa > Scleractinia > Acroporidae > Montipora > Montipora foliosa. The sequence continues at coordinate 19,262,651 of NC_090878.1, forward strand.
ATGCGTAATGAGTCTTTACTGGTTTTGAAGTCTGGGGAGCTTCACTGTAAACTAATGTAATGCGATTTCGTCAGTAGAACCTGAGTGTGGTTGTAACGGCGACGTGCAGAAATAAGCATGCAATAAAATCATTTTCCCCAGGCCCTCATGTCTCGGTTAATAGACGAGTTTCTTCACCCATCTCCAGGCTTCTCTAGGTGGGATACCCTCTGTAATGCACCGCACAGGGAGATCCCACTCAAAAAAGGGGCTTTTTTCAAGGGTAAAGCGTAAAAGGGTATAAGACTTTGCAACAAGAAAAAGGGTCCTTAAGGTGGACATTTAGGTGCTGTAAAGGGCCTTTCAAAATATCTCCAATGGACGTACCTAACAGCTGATTGTTCCAAGTGTTTTTCATGGGGTTTCCTAGTGAAAAGTTCTGTAATAGTGAAAACAACAAAAAAAAACTAAGATGACACACGCTAACACACCGATCTCTTAATGTGATCCACCTTCCCACACGCGTCTTTCCGTGGGAGAACAGTCTTGCTGTTCCCAACGCAGTTCAGTACCCCACGTCTTGTATTTGGAGCTGCCAGTTAAAAGGATGCCTAAACTTCCGCCTCGTATGTTAGCTACGCCATGATGATGAAGCCTAGAAAGACCTAAACGGTTGGCCATGGCTGCTAATTGCCCGGGTAGAATGCTTGTGCGTATGCGTGATGTGTTGCCAAACCGGGTTGGTGTTTGAGTGTGTTACCTTGCTTTTTCTGTATTTAACCCTTTTTCATTGCAACCCGCTCCTTTTTTGGTGTCAATTATCTTTTCTCGCTTACTGTTACTGCATTCACGATGTAAGGGAGCTGTAGTATTTGTGAAATTGATAACACTCCAGATGAAAGTTGTGGCTCACTCTACCTGTCAACAACTTTCTTGGTCGAAGAGACATTGCTCCTATCCAAGGAAAAGTAAATGAACATTAATGTGCCTTCTAGAAGTTTCAAGCGTGTACTTAAACGTCAATAAACACCGAAAGGTCATTGCATTTTTGCCAGGCTTATGCCTCGAACGTCTATGATAACAACCTCAACACATAGACCACCAACACTACAAGTTTCGAACGTCTATGAACGACAGATGAATTGGCCATCAAGATCAAGAGGTACCAGTTTTAATTTATGCTCGAGAGCCAATGAAGAAAGCCTTCTCTCACTCATGGTACATCTCATGTACTGAATTTTTGAGCCTTTGCGTCATGACGATTGAACGCTTGCACTGAGTGTCCTAAAAAATGTGAGAGGATTGTAATCATCCGAATGACAGGATACCAAGTGCATGAATCAGTTGCTATACTATCCCGGATGGCACTTTTGAATCCTGCATAACATCAACAGCTTACTTTCCCCCTTTTCAACTAAAAGCCATCAAAAATACAAATTTCATCTTTGGCTTCAGTTTGGGGCTGGTTAGATCCCTTTGAAACTCCGGCACTTCCCACACGCCTGTACCCTCGTTTAACATTAGGGAGCTTAAGCAACAACAACGGCGACTGCAACAAGACCGTCACTAATTTGCATATATAGTGGGCAAAAAAAATACCTTTGCACGCCCTGCACGTGCGTTTTATCACTTCTGTCCATTTCTTTGCCGTCTCAGCAAAACAACAACGTGAAAAAGTCAAGGTGGAGGTTTTATGAAGGACGTCACCACTTGAGGATAAATTTTCATTTTCTCCCATAAATTAAGTGCCGTTCACATGCGTACGAGTGTCACTTTTGAGGAACTACCGCTCCCTTGTCATATTAAAAAAAAATTTAAATCATTAGTCAAAACACGAATTTGTATTTTGAGATGACGTTCTCGTTGCCGTTGTCGTTGCTTTAGCTTTCTATTGATGGAGGGTTGCGTCAAGGGATAGCGTCAGAAAAACGACAAGTCACGCGGGCTAATTGCAGGTGGTTAACTAGCAGTTATGGTTATGAGACAAACAATTAATTTGAAGCGGGGCGCCAAGGTAGACACTTGAATGAAGTTGACTTCTGTCCAGCAATTCAAGGTGACTCTAGTGAGGATAAGAGGAACACAATTGCAGCAATCAGTCCTCCGTGAAGACCACAACAGAGATCAGACAAATTACACAATGTGTAGTTGTACACACCGTCTTTAATGCCCTTCCTGGCAAATGGACGGAGCTTCCATGCAATATCTACTCGCTCCCTGAAATTTCAGGTGGAAAACTTTCGCATACCTGTAGTTCGTCAATCCAAAACTGGATGTGAAACTTTTTCTCTCGTGACCACCATAACTTAATTGTGGAAGAAGATGGGATAATATTTGAATTATTCAAATTGTAAGTTCATAACCATTCACTTCAATAAGTAATATAGCTGTTATAAGATCTAGGTTTACCGCAGATCGCAAACAAGAGTTTCAGGTTTGACGTTACGGGTTTGAGTTTGAAACAGTTTCAGTGCCTTTATATTGAAGTTAACAAAAGCCACGCGCCGTGTTTCAGGTGGGGGAAAAATATAACATTATTGCCTTTTTGATTGCCAAATTGTTTGGAAAAAAATACTTAATTGATTAAACTGGGATGGTCCTTTGAGATGCGCTTGGTTTCATGCATTTTCCTCTTTGTGGTTTCGGCAAAGAAACAGTTGACACTCCATTGTCATAAAGGAAGTTAAGCTAAAAGTGAATGATAATTGCATAATACACAGTGTTAGAAACACCATCATTACAGTGTAAACAGTGGATATTTGAGGTAATTTCCTGGCTTTGAATTGCGCAACCCTTCTTGCATCTTTTGCCTGAGCATAAGCTCGCGCACATTGATAAAATGGCGGATTTTCCTTGACGCCAAGCTTAATCCATCAAAGAATTGCCATTTTCTCCTGTGCGAATACCGTGACGGTGATCCTCATTTTGCTGAGAATGGAGCCTTCGTGGAGTAGTAAAAAAATCAGCAAAGAGCTATGGCCAGTTTTTTGGTTGCCTACCACGCAGACGCTTATAGGGCTTCGTCCCCTCGTGGGGGAGGAACGCGTGATGAAGCCCTAAGAGTGTTTGCGTGGGAAGCTACAACAAGTTGCAAAAATAGTGGAGACACTTCACCTTCTTGGGGCGTTATTAATTTCCCTATTATCTCTCACACTGCAGCCCCCCTTCCCCCCTTATCAGTGTTGCTAGCGAGACAAAAAAATGTTAGGAATGGCTTCGTGACTCTGAAATTTTAATTTTACGTGGCTATTCCATTATCAAGTCTCTCGGTGAAACATTATCTTGTAGGAAAAGTGTTAACTTTCCGAGTAACACAAATCTGAGTAGATCTGGATCGGAAAACGGCAAAGTTCAACAGAAGTAGCAAATAGAGCAGGAGTATAGAAGAGGTCACTTGATAGTCGAACAAACTGTGCAAATTAATGAAGCTGATCAACACGGAATAAAACATCAAAAACAAAATTAATTAAAGGAGGCAGGGCAAAGGCCAACCTGAAGAAGATTAAAATGAATTGGAATTTGGGTTTTTTGAAACTGTTCAACCAACAGCTTGTCATGATTTATCTTTGTTGTTTGTAACTTAAATTCTGTTTGCTCGACAGACATTTTTTCTCACGAATTCTTTCTCATTTTAACTCATCATTTGCTTCGCAACTCCCTCCATTTTGAATCTCAGCCGATAAGAAAACTAAAACTATCTCCATTTTGTAAAAACTCAAGATACATCATTTCCTTACTTTCTCAATGTACAAGGAAAGAATAAAGGGTAGTATAGATCGATCAAAACAACAAACAAATAATTATTTACTACACCCTTGCCGCAAGCTAATATTACTAAATACCTTGCAATGTTCCTCTTTACAACAAGTTGAGCAGGAATAATAAACACCTCTGCAAATTAGTTAAGGAATAAGCGGTGGAGTTTTTGCGTGCGTGCGTCAGCCACAACTGAATTAGTATCGAAAACGAGGAACTAAGCAGGAAGCCCCCAAAAGATCGAAAACGAAGGACCCAAAGTCGAAAACAAAGCACTCAAAACTAGAAAACGAAGCACTCACAACTCGAAAACGAAGCACCCTATTTTCCATTGGAAGATCGCTTTTGTATTACCTCATATCTTTTCACTATTAGAGAAGCTTGGAAAAGAATCTATAAGACACTACTGTTTTAACATGAGAAATGTTCATTTCCGGTATCCTTCTGCAGCTCAAAAATGTCTGGTGCTCCCTATAGTGTTTTAATTCAAGCACTAATGGTAGTTTTTTAGATGTGAACCAGGAATTATGAGTGTCTCGATATTCCTGTCCAGGGTTCTTGGTTAACTGCAGGGCTATTAAACTACAATAAAAGAGAAAAAAATATGTAGTCATGTGTAATCCGAGCTGCCACCGCATGAGTCATATATTCATAAGATAAGGCGAGAAGGACCAGTGGTCGTTGAAACGGATGTTTTTCCTAGGGTTTGGAAAGGCCAATTATACATCTTCGACAGACCTTTCAAACTGCTAACAAAATCCATCAAAACCGCCAGAAACACGGGTACAATGCATTATGTTAAAAACAATCGCATTACGCCTTGCGTACAATGAAGATGATAATGCCGGAACGAAACTCATTTACCGCGCAACGGTGGCTCAGTTGGTTGAGCACCGGGCTGTTACGCGGGAGGTCGTGAGTTCAAGTCCGGCCGGACCAACACTCAGGGTCTTTAAATAACTGAGGAGAAAGTGGTGCCTTTGTAACGCCATCTGCAAATGGTCAGACTTTCAAGTCTTCTCGGATTAGGACTATAAGCCGGAGATCCCGTCTCACAACCCTTGGGTATATATAAAATCTGTGGGACGTTAAAGAACCCACACACTATTCGAGAAGAGTAGGGCATGGAGTTCCTGGTGTTGCGGTCTAATCTATGGATATAGGGGTCAGGTGTCAATTGGGACGAAAAGTTCTGTTCCTCTCCCCTACCACTCCATGAATTGTGGCGAATAAATTAAAATAAAGTATGTGTCAATCACCGAAAAAAATGCGTTTTCTTGTACTTCTCTTTTACTTGCGCTTGCAAATAGGGAATTTAAGAGATGACAACGGCAACATCAATCAAAACGTCACCACTAAATATAACTGACTTAGCGCTATTGCAAGTATTTCGCCATTATTGCGTCTTGTTCACATTGTACAATACGAGCGATCTATCCCGTAACTGGATGGGTATGAATGGTCTTAAACAAAAATAGAAAATGAAAGGTTCATTGTTATAATGTCACGTTGGTTGGTGATTGAACGTTGTTATTTTGTGGAGTACGGCAAAGAAATGCTCGGAAATTCGTGTGGCACGTGCAGCTCGAGTATTTCCCCGGCTTTTTAACCAATAATATTGGTTCTTTGTGGCGTTGTCGTTGCCGTAGTCACTATTGATAAAAAGGTGTCATGTTTTGTAATTTCCTTCAATGTTCTGTGTATTCTGAGGCAAATAAAATTATATGAGCAAATCTATTATTTAAAGCTTCAGAAATCCAATTACAATATTATTTCTATGTCATGGTAAACCGTCCTTGGCTATTAACGGAACAAATTTAGATATTGACAGTGCGAAGCAGTTGTTTTATGCCACCAATTCAAAACAGCTGAAACAGCCCTGTTCATACTGCTTTCAAGACTGCCGCACAAATAACCAAACGTGTTTAGATCCCATTCCCCTGACAAAAGTATCAAACATTCCCACCCTGGGGCCAAGACTTTACGCCATAATTCCCGAAAGAGAGGGAAGGAGGCGGAGTCACTGGAAGTCAAATTCCAAACCTATGTCCAGGGGTCCCCCCTCGGGCTTAGATAAGTGCACTAGTTGCTTGGCAACAGGCAAAAAAGAGGCGGATTTCCAACTTTTGCCACTACTTTAAAAGAGTTTTATTGATATCGGTTCATTCAATACAAAATAAGGTCATAAAGGCAAGTACGACGTCCGTAACTTCGAATTAGAAATCTTCGCATGTGTCTTGGCTTCTAATTTCGCAGCAATTTGCATAGTATTGATTAGAAGGGTTTGTATGAAATTTTTAAAATTCGTTCATGATGGCTGTAGCCTGAATTTCTTCCTTCATAATTTCATGAAAAAAATCTGAGTGTAAATGTCTTTTAAGAGACTCACTATTTTCACTATGGAAATCCTCCTCTTTGCAGCGGCGCTACAGCGGTTCCAAGTCGACCAGAATCCCATACATTTACTGTAATTTTAGCCGCGTTTGCCCCACAGCCAAGATGGCGTCATGATTTTGCACGGTCGCTGGTTCAAGTCTTGCTTAAACTCTCTGTCAGTTAAATGAAAAGCGCCCGTAGTCCATTTCCCAAAACAAATAACTAACAGTGGTAGAAAACCTGTTGACTGCTTGTTTGAAAAGTCAATAAAATACTTTCCTATGAAGCCGCGAGTACGGTAGCAAATGTGTGCTCAAGTCGCCATTTGCGACGATTGCATCAACGGACAATAAAATGGACAATGTAATTCTTCTCCTCGCAATTCTCTGTAAATAAACCACATTAGAGGTTTCGTATGTTTATTTACAAAATAACAAGACTATGACGATATCATCTCGTACTTGCCTATGATAGTTCATTAAACCGCCCGTTTGGAGTGAGGGATTTCCTACTTAGTATGCATCGATTAATCTATGCATTATCTTTTAACTAGTTTGCATCGAAAGGTCTAAGACTAAAGAATGCAATATTTATAGTCCTTAACCTTTCAATGGATATTAATTAACAGGTCAAGCAACACTCTTATTTCTTAGTTTTTAACTTCTGGAAGTTTCCATAAAAAATTGCCCAGCTAAATCACTCAAATCAAGAAGTTTGACCAAGATAATTTTGTAGAGTCATCAAACTTTCAATGCAGACTAACTACGAGATCGGGTAACTTTCATTTCCTAGTTTTTGTTATTCTAGAAATTTGCTCCAGAAATCGCCCTTTTAAAAATGTTTTGCCTTGCCGCTCTGAGAGATGTCTGATTCTGGAATCTTTTTCTAGCAATTTTTTAAGTCTTAAAACCTCCTATGTATAGTAAATGTCTACTTTCCTAGTTTTTTACCTTCTAGAAACTTGCTCAAGATAATTTTTTTAATTTTGCGTTGGCCCCCTTAAAGTGGAGCAACACTCACGGCCATCCCTCAAACTCAAATTCTGGTCGTTTAAGCTCTTAGACCACTGATAAAGAAACAGAACATTGCTTGTATTTGTCCTTTTGCCGATCACTGGCACTCCGAAGAAATTGTTGCTTTCAACATGTGGCACCGTTGTCAATACCTGTATTATCTACTACTACCAAAGGTTATTCAGTTTGCGGTTTGGGCGTGTGAAGTCCTCAAACATGATTGGCTTATTTTAGGTGTTCACGGTTTCCCCGGTCACACTGCAAAAAATTCCCATAGAATTTTCATTTGAAGACCAGTTTACACGTACAATTTGTTGGCTGGTTTTGTCGGGCCGATAAATCGCACCTTGTAAATTGTGTAAAACGTGTAATTTTTCCTCTAAAAATCTCCCTGTTGTACTTTTAGTATCCGCCATTTTGAACGCTTTGATATTTTCAGTATTTGTGTGCATAACCCACTTGCATACCCTTTGATTGACATGGAGGTTTCCCTTTGAGTGTCGGCCCGATTTTCATTCCCATGAATGGGTCATTCATTAGCTGTCAAAATACACGTAAGATTTGCGCCGTCGCCATCGGGCCAAAAAATGGGGCCGACAAATCCTACCGTGTAAACCCGCCTTGGACCCTTGAAAAACACGCCATTTTTTCGTCTATGGGCTTTTTTTCCGCACCTCTTTTTCAAAAACCAAAAGAGATCCTAAAGTCCTTAAACTTAAAGCGCCTACTAATTAGAAGACTAAAGCTTTAAATTTTGGCTTAAAAAAAAAAACTGATAGTATTGACACTTGGTGTGCATTTATAGGAATGAAAAATGGCTCTTCCTCGAAACTCTCTCTTTGCCTTAAATGGAAAGTTCGTATGCGGAGCTTAAGATGAATAAATGTAACCAGTAAACTAAGTCTACAAACATACTTTTAAACAACATCTACATATCTTTTGCCGTCGTTGACCGCTTATGACGTTCGAATGCTTAAATGTTTTCAGTAACTCATATACTTAAAGTAAGGAAAATGGCGTATTCACGCACGAGAGTACAAGAAGTAGTTTTCTCAAGTTTTGGACTCCGTTTCTGGAAAAAAGTCAGAAAAAAAGAGAAAAATTAGCGGGTTAAATGGTGATTAGCAATTTCATTGTGAATGATAAATGAATAAGGACAATTATTTTCATCAATAAAACCGTTTGTACATGCATGTGTTTAGTCACTAGCATCAATTCGTATTCACTATAAGCCCTCAATATCTAACTTCACTTTACACTGGTAACCGGCAATTAGTGATTTCGTTTCAGTGCATTGCACGGTTCAAACACTTATGTGCAGGAAGGAAAGAACCTGACCTGGTGAATGCAATCATCATTTACTTCAGTGGCTAGCCAAAGCAGTTCGTAAAAGAACTACATTGGCGACCTATTTTGAAACCTTTTCTCTGTGAACAACTTACCTCTTTCTCTTGACAACTTACTGACTAAGAACCTGTACAATGTCATCCTTTTCCGTAATCAAAATTATAATTGAAAAACACTTACCATTCTTTTCGAGTTCTTGAGGCCCAAATTCAAACGTGACATCATCGCCAATTAGCACAAATGGCGCCCAGTATTTAATGGCGGAATACTTCTCCGTCTGCCGAAGAGATTTCATAGCATAATGAAGAGCTAAACTTGCACTTTTTCTATCTGCCAAGTGTCGATAGAAACTTTTCATGAACATCAAGGTTGCCTCATCATCGATTGCCCAGAGTGACACCAGAACAGACCGGGCACCAGCACACAGGAAAGCTCTCGCTATTCCTACCACACCCTCAGAATTCACTTCTCCCTGGCCACTGTGACAAGAGCTCAGAACAACCAGTCTTGCCTGAAGACCAACTGCACGAATATCACTCATTGATAACATAAAATCTTCCTTTTGGGGAACCTGGGATGTGCGTTCAGGATTTGGGGTCAAAGCAATTTCTCCAAATTTTGAATCTCCATGTGCTGCAATGTGAACTAAAGCTGCTGACTTCATTCTTTTCAAGACCTCAGATTTTGTTGCATTTACTCCAGTAAGAGGAGCAGTCTGCAGAAGTTCTCCAATCATCTCCACTTCTTTTATCGCGCAAGGCAACTGTTCGGCAATGGGTTCGCCATTTTCGTCAGTGACTTCCTGTAACCATGGATCGCCCACAAGCAGAGCTTCACTGTTACTGTAGAAGTTGTCAGGTGCACTTGTGATGAGTTTTAAAGCGGTCAACGAGGGAACAGTACGGATCCTGGCAGAGTCACTCAACGCAGAAAGAGGAGCCAAGCAAAATGGTCCATCAGGAACAAAGACTACGTCATCACCTTGAAGCAAGTCTGCAATGGGACTGATTAAGACATCAAACAAAGGCTGCAAAGAGTTATTATCCGAGAGCAACAAAGACTGAACGGTCTCGGAAAGAACTTCCCTACCGCAAACCAAGTGTCTGCGTAGCTTGTCAAGTGTACGATTCTCGCATCGGAGAACAGTCCCCGCGCAAATCTGTTTCAAAGTAGTTTCTATCAGTGAAGCGGCACTTCCATTTTTGATTTCCTTTTGCCTAAAGTTTATTCCACTTCCTCTTCTCAGAAGCCAAAAACTGATAGTGTTCCCTTCAAGTGCTATGAAAACTGTTTGTAAGGGCAAATATTTCATAACAGCGGAGATAGTTTCCGTCGTCGCAACTGCCGAGGAAGGTTCTTCATCAACTCCAAATTGCATCTTCAAAATGTCTGTCAAAGCCTGTGCTCGTCCTTGTTCAGCAGTAAACAAAGCCTCATCAACCTCTAATGTCTTTAAAAGTGCTCTCCATAGAGCTGTGTACGCAAACTGATTTGTGTCACGAAAACTTATTTTCCATGCATCTTCTGATTGAAGAAGACGCCTTGTTTCATCGAAACGTTTCATGCTTAGACGATAAAAATTAAGGGCTTTGCACAACAAGTCTAAATTTTCATGAACACGACCAAGCCAATAGAAACCGGTTCCCTGTCTTACTGGATCCTCCGTTTCCTTGCAAATAGTAAGATGTTGTTTGTAAAGGAGAAGAGCATTTTCAAGCTCACCCATTCTGTCATAAGCCATGGCGAGATTACCAATGGCAATTCCCTCCCCGGCCCTATCCCCTACTTCTTTTGCAATGCTGAGATGTTGTTCGTGATACTCTATGGCTCGCTTAAAATTGCCCAGACTGCGACAAGCATTGCCGAGATTACCATTGGCCTTGCCCTCCCCGGCCCTATCTCCTACTTGTTTTGCAATGCTAAGATGTTGTTCGTGATACTCTATGGCTCGCTTAAAATTGCCCAGCCTGTAATAAGCGTTGCCGAGATTACCATTGCCCCTTCCCTCCATGGCCCTATCCCCGATTTCCTTTGCAATGGTAAGAAGTTGTTCGTGATACTCTATGGCTCGCTTAAAATTGCCCAGACTGAAAAAAGCGTTGCCGAGATTACCAGTGGCCCTTCCCTCCCCGGCCCTATCCCCTACTTCCTTTGCAATGCTAAGATGTTGTTCATAATACTCTATGGCTCGCTTAAAATTGCCCAGTCTATTATAAGCGACGCCGAGATTACCAGTGGCCGTGCCTTCCCCGGCCCTATCCCCTACTTCTTTTGCAATGCTAAGATGTTTTCCGTAATACTCTATGGCTCGCTTAAAATTGCCCAGATTGTGATAAGCGTTGCCGAGATTACCATTGGCCGTGCCCTCCCCGGCCCTATCCCCTACTTCCTTTGCAATGCTAAGAGCTTGTTCGTAATACTCTAGGGCTCGCTTAAAATTGCCCAGACCCTGATAAGCGTTGCCGAGATTACCATTGGCCGTGCCCTCCCCGGCCCTATCCCCTACTTCTTTTGCAATGCTAAGATGTTGTTCGTGATACTCCATGGCTCGCTTAAAATTACCCAGACTGCAATAAGAGTTGCCGAGATTACCATTGGCCGCGCCCTCCCCGGCCCTATCCCCTACTTCCATTGCAATGCTAAGATCTTGTTCGTAATACTCTATGGCTCGCTTAAAATTGCCCAGACCGTGATAAACGTTGCCGAGATTACCATTCGCCATGCCCTCCCTGGCCCTATCCCCTACTTCTTTTGCAATGGTAAAATCTTGTTCATGATACTCTATGGCTCGCTTAAAATTGCCCAGACTACAATAAGAGTTGCCGAGATCACCATTGGCCGCGCCCTCCGCGGCCCTATCCCCTACTTCTTTTGCAATGCTAAGATGTTGTACGTGATACTCTATGGCTCGCTTAAAATTGCCCAAACTGCGATAAGCGTTGCCGAGATTACCATTGGCCGTGCCCGTCCCGGCCTTATCCCCTACTTCCTTTGCAATGCTAAGAGCTTGTTCGTAATACTCTAGGGCTCGCTTAAAATTGCCCAGACCCTGATAAGCGTTGCCGAGATTACCATTGGCCGTGCCCTCCTGGGCCCTATCCCCTACTTCCACTGCAATGCTAAGATTTTGTTTGTGATACTCTATGGCTCGCTTAAAATTGCCCAGACTGAGATAAGCGTTGCCGAGATTATTATTGGCCCGTCCCTCCCCGGCCCTATCCCATACTTCTTTTGCAATGCTAAGATGTTGTTCGTGATACTCTATGGCTCGCTTCAAATTGGACAGACTGCGATAAGCGATGCCGAGATTACCATTGGCCGTGCCCTCCCCGGCCCTATCCCCTACTTCTTTTGCAATGCTAAGATGTTGTTCGTGATACTCTATGGCTCGCTTAAAATTGCACAGACTGCGATAAGCGTTGCCGAGATTACCATTGGCCGTGCCCTCCCTGGCCCTATCCCCTATTTCCATTGCAATGCTAAGATCTTGTTCGTAATACTCTATGGCTCGCTTAAAATTGCCCAGACTGTGATAAGCGTTGCCGAGATTACCATTGGCCCGTCCCTCCCCGGCCCTATCCCCTACTTCCATTGCAATGCTAAGGTCTTGTTCGTAGTACTCAATGGCTCGCTTCAAATTGCCCAGACTATGATAAGCGTTGCCGAGATTACCATTGGCCCGTCCCTCCCCAGCCCTATCCCCTACTTCCATTGCAATGCTAAGGTCTTGTTCGTAGTACTCAATGGCTCGCTTAAAATTGCCCAGACTGTGATAAGCGTTGCCGAGATTACCATTGGCCCGTCCCTCCCTGGCCCTATCACCTACTTCCATTGCAATGCTAAGATCTTGTTCGTAATACTCTATGGCTCGCTTGAAATTGCCCAGACTGTCATAAGCACAGCCGAGATTGCCATTGGCCTGTCCCTCCTGGTCCCTATACCCTAGTTCTTTTGCAATACTAAGATCTTGTTTGAAGTACTTTCTGGCCTTTTTAAAATTGCCCAGACTGTAATAAGCATTGGCGAGCTTACCACAGGCCTTTCCCTCTCCAGCAATGAAACCTATTTCTTTAAAAATCCTTAATGCTTCTGTGTATTCCCTCTTAGCCTGTTCAAAATAAGCCAAGCCATAATAATATCCGCCCAGATTGAAATATGCAATACCCTCCCCTTTTCTGTTTCCCTCTTTTCTGGCAACGCTAAGCTCTTGTATATGCTGCACGAAAACGTTCATCTTTTTGTCTGCCATTCTTGATTACAAGAACTCTTGAGAACAAGGAAGGTCGTCTTTGAAGGGAGAGGGCACTCCTTGAAAAATACGAAAGAAAGCATGAGAAATTCAATGCACTGACCACAAATGCCACAGGTACGTGGCCAAACCAACGCTAAAGAGACCGCCTGTCATTATGAGTCTAACAAGGACCATTTTCTGCTGTTGACGTCAAACTCTTTACTTCTTTTGTTGAGCCCTTTGTCTGATTTAAAATGAATTTTTATAGACAGAATTGGCAGCACAATTAAATAGACGTATTTAAATGGCATAAATGTGTCCCATATCACGATCAGACTTAACTCAGCCAAAGTAATACTGTTGTCTTTTGTCATCATATTTCCCTGATCAAATCAAATTGCTCGCCTGATACCACTGTTGAAAGTTGGTGGGCAATCAATTTTTGTAACATACAGACTGCTCTAAATGTCCCCTGGATTTTAAAAGTTCGTCTAGAAAGTAATTATCTATAACCGTGTTGTAACTAACTTAAATAAATTACAGCACATTTACATTACACCACATCATCACAGTATACATTACACTAAGTTTATGTTTTCACTACATTGCGTATTACTACCTCTTTACTACTGACTGACATGTACAAGAAATCATCTTGCCCTTGAAGGCAGTAAACAAGCCATTTATATTCTAAGGCCTTTGTTACGGTGGAAGGAAAAAATTCTGCTTCATAAACGTGAATACTAAGGTGCTGTCCATTACATAGGCAAAATTTGCTTGGTTTAACGTCCATTGATATATGCACCCACGCTCCGGAAGGATCGATTCTCGTTCCCTTATTTTTCTTATCCTATGTTCATGACTTCAGTGATGTATTCAAAATACCAGACCTGATTTTATTTGCAACTGCTGATATGACGATGCTAGTCTCTTACGTCTAATTATTTGGTTACCTAGTTCAAGGCAAAGAAACTTACAGTAACCTTGCGGAAAACTAATTCTTTATTCTATTTAAGCCTCGAGAGAAAAAGACGTCATCTTTCAATGCAAATCTGCTAAAATTAATAACAAATTGAACAGATCGTAGAACGGCCTTTTTTGGGGATGTGCTTGACTAACATCTTTCTTGAGTTACTCTGTATTTCTCAATTGGCTTACAAAATCTCTTAATCTATAGCATTTAATTTCAGGTATAGTTGTTTTTCTAAATTTTGTTTGAGAACTCTGTTCTACTGTTTAGTTTATCCTAATAGTCATTATTGTATTATTGTGCATGTACAAATGCAATCTTCGTAGTCTTGTTTCTTTGCAAAAAGTACAGTCAAAATAGTTCCTAAATCAATTACTCATACCCAATCTTCAAAGATCTAGAACTATCACATTTTCGGATATTAGATTTCAAGAACTGGGTAACTCTATGTATTCTTATGAACATCCTCTTCCACCATCAAGGTTTTATTCATAATTTTTCATTTAGAAAGACGCCTATGTGTTTTTTACTAGATTTGCAGAATGATTTTCACCTTCAACTCTGTAGAACTGATCTTTGCAATTTCCGTTCTCCCAGGAACATCTGCTACGACCAGCAGCAAATGTTAGTAGGGGAGCAAGGTATGACGAAGCCCTAATCACGTCTGCATGGGAGGCTATCATCACACCAGAAGTTGCGAAACATCTGAAGTAGATGAAGAGTTGAAAGCTCTGAGAAAGGCAATCAAAACTGGTCGATTAGAGGAATGCAAGGCTTATGCACCAGCTGTTGGGCAGAGTGACAGCACATCCAAACACACACTAACAAAAAACTTCATTCCAGGAGAACGAGTCGAGACTTTCCTGTTTTTGAACTTCTGGCCCCCATTGTTTGAAAGGTGGATAGCACTATCCACTGGATAAATAAATTGGTTTTACTAGACAGTGTTTATCAGCTCGATAGTGATTAAATTTTATCCGATGAATAGCGTCATCCATCATCATTTGCACAACCAAGGCCTCGATCATAACTTACAAACAGGGCCAAGAATGCACCCCACCCAGGGTAATGTTGTTCAGGAAGATGAGCAAAGAACCCATCCATATCTCAACATTTCGACATTTTTTTTTTTGGGGGGGGGGGGGATGGGGGACTGGGAGTTGCAATAGGTTGTAGCTAAGTTACCTGGCCTAAGAATGGAAGTGAGGCTACTGGTGACCCTGCTTTGATACAAACCTTTGTGCTTTTCTAATACACAGATTCAGCCCATTACCGGAAGTTGCATGGAAGCGAGGCCTAAGGGCCATACTGGCGCGAGTCTTAAAAGTTGTGAGGGAAAAGGAAGTGTCATGGAAGACAGAACCTTGCAAGAAATAAGTTTAAATCTTATTCCAGATGATATCCCATGTGCGTCGGTCGGTAATTCAGAAGATGTAGGTAAATGGACTGTACCGCAGCTAAAATTCTGGCTCAAATGCAGGAGACTAAACCAACAAGGATTAAAAAAAGATCTTGTCAAAAAGTAAGTTCGGTATTTTGTTTTGCCGTTGGTTTTCTGCAATGCTAGAGTAAAAGCATTCAATGCAATACCCTATTACAGAGACAAGATTTATGATCCTGACCCTGATGGCAGCTACACGAAAGCAAAGCTTGAAAGGCTTCATAGTTCCAGTGTAACTGAACAGAATATCCTTGGGCAAACCAGCCCCAGTAGTACGTGTTTCGATAGCTTCCCACCGGACGAGTCCACGCTATTCTCGGAAGACTTTTCTGTTTTGCCGTCCTTTGTGCCTATGGATGCTTTCGAACAAGTTAAAAATTCGGGAAAGTCGTCAAAGAAATCTGCAAACGCTGAAGTTGTTATAAACTCTAATGACAAGGGTCTCCGTATGATGAACTTCGTACATGAACTGAATAGGCTGAATCTGTGTATGTTAATGCATGTTGACTAATTACAATAGGCCATTTCCAAGTTGCTGTTTGTCTCGGTTTCGAAGTGAGTCTTGGTGCTCAACTATTTAAAGGGAAATGAGTTTGATTTGCATAAGAATACGCCACTCATTTCCATTTGAATGGTTGTGCACCAGGACTCGCTTTGAAACTGAGGCATGTAGCAACTCAAGAATGGGCTATTACGACAACACAATTTACACGATAAAAGCAGACAGTGAAGTCTGTATCAATACAAGGTCACCAGCAGCCTCGTAGCCATTCTATGCTAGGTCACTGAGTGCAAACAACTGTAAAATGGCCTATTCTAAGATTTAATTCGATTTGTTAAAAATGTATATTAAATGTACATGAACATGTAGGAAACTTGGAGTGTGTTAAACCAAATCAAATTGAACTCAGCATCCTAATAAATTGCCTGCCAATTTCTTGGCCTTCAATATTTAAACAATCATGAGATTTCTCATCCCAATTTAATTCCAAATCCCTTTTGTGACTTCTTTATTATGAATCTGTCCCATGCTAAGGAAACACCAAGGTTCAGTTACATCCTGCGGTTCTTTCATGCCGGGACACTCAATTATTTCCATTTTGTTTTATCTGCTACACAATCTGAAATTGACATATTGTCAATGAATTTCGTCGCAATAACACTTACGTGTTTTTGTTGTTGTGTGCATTTCTGGACATATCTCCGCAATAATATGGCTGGTCATGACAAGGTATGGTCAGTTGAGGTGGCTGAACACAGTTTTTGATACCTATCTTTCATTTACGTTAGCTTTTTCTCTAAAACCCCCGATCCTTTGGTCGCCAAAAATGGTAGCAAGCAAGTTAACAACACAAACTTCGGTTTTTTGATAGTTACGCTGACGTAAATGCCGTTGCCATGGCAACATGAATAAACGTAAACAGGCCTTTAAAATCGGTTTTGTTTATTTGCAGAAAATCTGGTCCACAGATTTTCTTTATAATTTGTAAGTAACAAGCTTCTAATGATGCTCAAAAGTTAACACTATTTTAATAATTTGACAGAGAGATCTTTAATTATCAGCTTGGCGGCCAGGTCCTAACACAAGATCAGTTTTTAAAAATTATCTCAACAGTCTCTACAAGAAGGCACGCAAGCTTAGAAAACTTAAGGCAAACAAAGCGTTAATGATAGCCAAAGTTAAAACTTACGTTCTGGCCGCCATGTTGATGTTAAATCTGCTATAAACCAACATAACGTCTCCATACTAAACTCTTTTAATTTTGATGGCACATTTTTATGAAAAAAAGAACCCTTTTATGGAATATCACAACGCTCTGATACTCAGTGAACAGGCTTGGTTGTTTAAACTTATTTATTTATTTATTTATTTATTTATTTATTTATTTATTTATTTGTTAGCAGAAGCGACAACCAAGAAAACAAAAAAGGACCCATTTACGAATAACTACATATTGCGGGTTGTCAAATCCACAATAAGTCACAGGAAAGGACCATTTTGTCACCAAGGGAATCATTTCTGAGTCTCAGAAAAAGTCAAAAGTCATGATCCGTTAGTTTTTGTTTGTAACCAGCCTTCGTGTAAAGCTTCTTGACCAATAGAGTAGCAACATAGAAACCACAAAGCTTCACATTATTTCTCCTACAATCCCTCAAATTAAACAGCTGATTAGGCACCCATTTATGGGATGAAATGATGTCAAGTTATCTCAAATCAAAAATGCCAGGAGATACCATTCAGAGTTTGGAAGCTTTAGACTCAAATCAATTAAAAACAATATATACTGCTATACATGCACTATATAATTGTATTTTTGGAGCTGCATGCATCCTTTGAAGAATGAGGATTATACAAGAATACATGGTATTCACATGCCATTAAGTGGATGCGTAATGATTTCTAGAATCTACACTTGCAGATTTGCCTCAATTTAAGCTTCAAACCCTAGGCACTTAAATTGAATCATACATGTATATGGATCACAAGTGTAGGAAAAAAGGGTGTCTTACATGAATAATAGCAGCGATTGTTTCCACTGTAACCCTGGCCACAAACAACATACCATCTAGCAAAAGTTATATGTACCGGGTAATCAGAGCTTGTTTTCATCGCGTGGGTCATACATTTTAATATATTGTACATGTATACAATAAAGCTTTACGTAATGATGAGCAACTTACCACTGTTGGTCCAAACAGATGCTCTTTTGCGTGAGCTCGAGCAGACTGGCTTCGTCAAGGGAAAGAACTCTGCAAAGGTGATTTGATGACGTTATTACACTGTCTTGTCTATCAAAATTAGTCTCTGAATAGAATACCTCTATAAGATTTGACTCTCCTAACAAAAATCATTTAAGCCCACACACATCACAATGCAAACATAGTGTCATAACTGTGGAATACAGCTGCCACTCTTAAGAGATACTGTACTACAGTAACTGTACACGTGGTGTAAAATTATTACCACCCATCCCCTGGTAGTGTTCTAAGTATCTCATTCTGAAGTGGACAGTCGTGGTGGAAAATATCACCCATTCTCTTGAAATGGTGTTAAGTATATTCTAAAGAGAATCAGAAGGGATACTCCAAGTAGTTGGGTTAAGATTTCACTGGATGCTGCTGGAAGACACAATGCAGTTTAATCCACATAGCACCAGAGCAGCCTCCACTACTGTAGTGAGAGGAAATTCAGTCAGCTTGCAAGAGATGCGTAATACAGCTGCTCAGTTCCATGACCACATTTTCTCGTTTTTATGATACATGTAAGCCTATTGCTCATTTAGCAACAGTTTGCAACAGATGTTTTTAATGTTGCTGTTATGAAATAACTCATTTTTGTTTTTAAGGGATGACATGGTAATATAACCTGTGTATGTTGTGAAGTTTGACTTCATGTGTCTGTTGTTTTTGAAATCTTATGTAAGCCACAAGCCACTGGTAATGACGTAGAATGTAAAAATTAAAAGAGACTTTACTGTAAGGTGACGTTTCATTGGAATTCTGTCGACTTACAACAGTGCCTCAAGGGATTACATGCAGGGTCTGAATTATCAACTATTTGGTGCAGGCGCCAGCTGGCAACTAAAAAAATTTCAGTTGCCAGATGCATATGTTTCGTCGCAAAAAGGGTCCATAAGTTGTTGCTTCTGATCATAGACAGAAAACATGAATTTCTAAAATACATTCTTAAGCAGAGCTTCAAGTATTTGTATTTCCTACTTTGCAAATGATTGAAAAAGGATCAAAGGCTACACTTAGACCTTGCATTGGGTTTCCATTGAAACAAAATCGAAAGGTGTCGAAGTTTGAAGCTTGGACATAACACCTGTTTCCTTGGGCATGTACTTTACTTACCCAGTACAAAGGCGGGCTAGCATGAATTACTAGCGTCACTCACAACTGATTGACTGTGGTATACCATGTGAAAGGAATACCAACAAAAGTTTTCTAGTTGCTACAACAAGTTGCAAAATTGTGGACATACTTTTATTAAAAAACACGTACTTTTCTAGCTTCCAATACCCACCGTATCTAGAATTTAAACCTTTCCCACTTCCCATCCCCTCTCCCCCTTTCAATGTTGACTGTTTAAGTTTTCAACAATTTTTTTTTGATAAGGGGGGGGGAGGGAGGGGGGGGGGGTGAGCTGCAGTGTGATAGATAATAGGTAAATTAATAACGCCCCAGGAAGGTGAAGTGACTGCACTATTTTTGCAACTTGTTGTCTGATTGATTCCAATAATTTTGCCAGTCTGGATTTGAATCCTATAGGGAAAATTTTCTACTTAAAAAAGCAGGAACTAAAGAAACAATTGTTAGATATCGTATAAGCTCTGAAACATTCTAGAAGTTTGCATGCGAATTGCAAAGCACATTGTATCAAACACGAAAGGATATTAATTATTGACATACGGTGGCATTGATTTTCAAGTGTTGGGACTTATCATCTGCTAACTGCAGATCTGATGCTCCAAAAGTTATACATGGCTCGTATTATGTAACACAATACCATTTTATTGTGTTCCTAGGTGACGTCAATGGAGCTGGTGGCATTACAGTTGAAAATCGTGTCTTCCAGGAAACAGCACAATTCAACTGGTACTTTCTTTTCTACTCAATCCAATACATTACCACATGATTTACAATAAATTTCACACAGTTAGAAATCCTGTACATAATTTATCATGTATTTCATTTTTCAACGGTCTACCATCCAAGCACAGTTTACCATCGCAACAGCAAGTAATATGATATCATGTTATTTTCTCAGTGAAAAGTTGTGGTAGACCATTTCATATAATGTGTAGCTGGTACAAATTTGTTCACTTTTGTATCGCATTGTAAAACAAATCTAAGACTTGCAAGGGATTTAACACAATCGGTGGTCATCATCGATGATGATGATGATAATTGTTATTATTATTATTATTATTATTATTATTATTATATATTTCTTTTACTATTGTTGTTCAAATTATTGTAAGAGTGTAAGTGTAGTAGTGTCATCTTGTAATTGTTATTTACTGAGTTGTAATTAGTAGTCTATTTTGTTTCGATATTGTAATTAATAGTGTGATTTGTATTTTAGTAATTCATAATCGTTGTATGTGTTTAGGTGTAACAAAATAATAAAAAGTTTTAAATTACAAAAAAAAAAAAAACAATCGGTGGTTCCTTTTGAGCATTCTGCTCAGTCGGTCATTGCAAAGAACACGAAGTAATTAGCCTGTACCCAACACGTCACTTAGAAGATGCGAAAGCAATTGAGTAATGCAATGTTACAACCTCTATGAATATGCATCTTTGTACAACAATCTTAACTGATTAGAGTGTAATGTGAAGTTCTACTTTTCTACCCCATATGAATCATGTGAGCGTTAGCCCTACTAATGGAAATGGGCCCACACAAGGACAGAGAAAAACTCTGACCAGGGTGAGAATTGAACCCATGACCTACGGGTTAGATCAGCACTGCTCTACCGACTGTGCTAGGGGGAGGGGACAATGGCAATTTTAAGACTTAATTCATGCATAATTTTTTTAGATATGGACCAGGTTCATGTACATGTAGTAAACAATTTTGTCCAGGATTCTTGGTTACCCTCTGCTATTTTAATGTGGCTAAATATAATTTAGGCTAAGTTAGACTCGAACTAATGCAGTCAGCAGTTTCACCCCTTACGGTACGTGACCTGCGGGGTGGCCCTTTGGGGATTTGCAGGGCCTTTGTGTCATGTTGCTTTTCTCATGCTTTGTTGCTTGTTGATCTTTGCGGATCAATTGCTCTTGTTAGTGAATCTTTGCGGATTCTCGCCCCTTCCCGGGCCCTCCCGCTTCCTTGGTGATCTCTAGGTAAGTATGGGTCAGGTAAGTTGTTTCCACTGATTACTCAGTGTGACGGTGCCAGTTAGCGGCTGCGTGTGGGGGTGGTTCCCGCTTCCAGGGTTGCCATGGATACCTCCCCTTTGGCTTACGGGCTGCTCCCCGCTAACCTTCTGGCACCAGTTCCCAAGCTCATCTATTTGTGATAAGTTTAAACCTCCATTTAAAGAAAATTTAAAAATACAAGGATTCCATTTCCAATAAAAGCCCTCAAAATTAAACTGCTTAAGGCATGCATTTAGGATAAAATGCAGTTGAGTTATCTCAGATCAAATCCAATGTTGGAAGCTATATGCTCATATTGTAATTCAATACCGGGTCACAATTGTAGCAGCACACACTATTCATAAGCCAATCTACATTCGCCACAATTAGCTTAACCCTGAGCACTTGAGAGTGAAGTGAACTTTGAATTCTTAGTTCATCCAAAAGGGAAATTTGAATCATATATGGATCATGCTTGCATGGAAAGACGTGTCTTCTACATGAACAATAGCAGTGATCTTTTTCACCGTAACTTAGAGATAACATAACACAACACAAGTTATGTGTAATTAGAGCTTGTTTTCATTGCATGAGTCATCTACAAAATTACAAGAATTTAAGTAATGATGAGCGACTTACCACTGTTTTTCCAAACAGATGCTTTTTGGTGTGATGTCAAGCGACAGCTTCGCCAATCATTGGCAAGAACTCTGTAATCGTGATTTGAACGGGTTAAATAAATTACTCGAACCAAACTCAGAAGATACAGTATTTACTAATCAGTTTTGATTAACCTTTGTGGCTGCTATACAGACACAACCCACGTTAACGCATGCACTTTCTATCTCATGTAATCCATCAAGGCAAGTGTTTTAACTCAGCAGAATTCCAATCAAGATTTTACCTTACAAGTCTCGCTTAATTCTTAAATCACTTTGCAATGTTCCTTGTCTGAATAATGAATTCGGCCGCAAATAAATTAAGTGTAAGCAATACAGGAAGATTGTTTGCGTGCCTGCGTCACTCACAACTGACTTTACAAAATAAACATACCCAGTAAAAGGAATACCAACGGCTAGTTGTAAAACAGAGAATGGGGAATGCGGCAATGGGAACGGAGAACGGGGAATGGGAAACGGGGAATCTCTAAAAAGGGGAATTACTAAAATGGGG
>NC_090878.1:19289804-19292304 GCF_036669935.1 Montipora foliosa
TCATGTATGGGGACACATGATTTTGTCCCGAAAGTAGGAGGTACTACCATCTACTATCGTAGGTGTAGTAGCAGTAAAGTTGATGTAATAATAAAAATAAAAATGATAATGATAATAATAATAATAATAATAATAATAATAATAATAATAATAATAATAATAATAATAATAATAATAATAATAATAATAATACCGAAACTTCGTAGCAGCACCAAGTAAGATATCGCTTTGATGATCCATATGATGTTTTTGAAATTCATCTTTAATCAAGACATGTTTCGGATTAAACATCATCCATCGTCAGTTGTACAATGAGAAATAAACTAAAGTTGAGCAATAAATAGTGTAACAAAGTGAGATATAACATGAATAATTAAGGATGAAGGTTGTGTTCAAATAAGTAAAACTAATTACATGTCTATTAATAAAATACAATATTTATAATGATGATAATAAACTTAGTTAGTAATACTAATAAGAGTAAATATCAAACAGGATGCGCTTTAAAAGCTACAGGAAATAAGTAAGTTTTTAGCTGACATTTAAGAAAACAAAAGGCACTAGTAGTAGCTGTAGTTGGTGTAGTCGGTCTAGTAGCTGTAGTACGTGTACTAGCTGTAGTACATGTAGTGGCTGTATAGGTTTAGTAGCTGTAATAGGTGTAGTACGACCCCATCGTTGCAACCGTTACGTTTTACTTTTCCTTAAACTTGTGTCGTAATGGAAGTTAAACAAAACAGTGTGACAAAGTTTCATGAAACCGACGATGTTACAACACTGTGCAACGCCTGCTGATGCCGTCACAGGCTGCCAAGATTCCGAGGGTGAAAAATTATAAGGATTTGTATGAAGCCCCCTTACAACGAATTTGAACACGGCAAGTCAACGCCTCACTTGAGCCTCGATACGGTGAGAGCACTGAATAAGTGAACGGTTGACCAGCCGTGTCCAAATTCGTTGTAAGTGAAACTCGAAGGATTTTGAAATTTTGTATATTTTTCGGGAGAAGAACTCCCATATAGAAAGGGGAGGGATGCTCTTCGTCTCGCTTAGGGGTGCAAATTTCGGATTTGGTCTCACTTAGGGTGTTCTGAGCAAAAATAATAATAAATATGTAGCCGTAAATGTCTCCTTTAGGGTTGCGCGCGAAGAAAGATAAAAGTGTGTATGTGTTTCACGTAGGTGAAAGTATTAGACGATAATGTCTTTGTCGTAGTTAAAAGGCACGGTATTTGTTTCTCTGTGTTTTAACATGTTCTCCTTTAGGGGTCAAAAAAAGCCTGAGCCACGCCCAAATTGGTCTCCTTTAGGGGTTTGCTTTAAAATTTCCGACGAGCTTCCTTCCCCTTTTTATATGGGAGACTAATTGAGACTAGGTCAGCTGCTGGGAGAACGCCCCGTGTTTCAATACCTTAGCAACTACTGATGCAATGTGCTCATTCCACTTTAAGTCACTCTGAATAATAAGCCCCAGGACCTTATGTGCGCTAACCACCTCTAACGGTTGATCGTCAATTGTTAAGGGGGCTAACTGTGGTTTTTCCTTGAAGAAACACAATCGCAACTCCTTGCATTTCTTAGCGTTAAGACGCATCCAGTTGACAGAGGCCCAGCTGTTTATATAGTCGAGTGTAGCCTGAGAGGATGATAAGCTACCTTTTCAACGGTTCTCTGACAAAGAGACATTGTCCACGCACTTCCACATTCCAAAATTAGGTGACATGGCCCTCCTCAAATAATTGACCATCAGGAGGAACAAAATCGGGCCTAGTTTGGTCACCTAGGGGACCCCTGCTTTAACGGGGAGCCACTTCGAAAATGTCTGATTTAACTTAACGCGTTGTTTTCTATCAGATAGAAAGTTGATGATCCAAGGGATCAGACAAAGTCTGACGTAAAGGTTAATAAGCTTTTGGACAAGGATGTTATAACCTATACCGTCAAAAGCTTTTGAAAAGTCCAAAAAGCAGACTCGGAGATATTCATTAGGACTGTCTAGTTATAAAAGCCAATTATGGACCATATCTAACAGACAGTAAGATGTGGATGTACCTTTTAGGCAACCAAACTGCATAGGGTCAATCTTACCCCTGACATCCTCAATCAACCATGAAACCACAAAGTCTTCTAAAACTTGCAAAGGCAGGGTGTAAGTGAGATTGGTCTTACATCGCTCTCACATGTGGGCTTTGTGATATTAGGGACTGGGATGCTATTAAATTCCTTCCACGAGATTAGCATAACCCCAGACGACAAAGATACATTCAAAATAGTAGCAGCTGGAGTTGCTAATTCAAAAGCAAACTCTTTAAAAATTCTGCTAGGAATATTATCGGGCGCATGTGCTTTATGGGGCTGAATTGCAGTAAGTTTTTTACATACTTCGTAAGATTGTACAATAGGTAACGTATCGCCCGTGGGCAGGAAAGCTGGAAGCAAAGACAAATCAAGCGGGGGATGTCCGAATTTACAGATGTAAAGAACTTATTAAGCGCGTTGG
>NC_090878.1:19309804-19317304 GCF_036669935.1 Montipora foliosa
TGTTACGAATTCTACAGCCAGAATTAGCGATTGGGAACTGGCAACCATATCTTTTAAACTTAAACACGAAGACGCACGTGACGTCACGTGAAAACACTATAAAAGGGTTCGCTGACGCTTTACTATTGTTCATTCAAGCATGACTGATTAATTACCTTGAGAGATATTTCTAGCGCGAGAAAAAGGGACAGGGGCTTCAAAAAGAACTACAGATAACATTTTATGCCATATTACGGTCACGTTATCATAAGGGGCTTTTTTGTTACACAAATCATCACAGAACTCGGTTGCGTCCATGGTTGATTGATAAATCTTTTTCATATGCCTAAGGCACCAAGCCTTTTATAGTGCGTCTTCGTGTTTAAATTCTGTATGCTTGACAGACATTTTTTTGTCATGACGCTGTTCGTTCTGTTGACTAAAGTACGTTGCGTAGTGAGTAATGTCCATATTTGGTCACACACACTGAATGAACATCAAGAGAAAATAACCCTTATTGGGGAGGGAAACTCTGCTTTTACCCTTTGGATGTAGAGGGCCTGGAGCCCAATGCGTTGCTGTGGAAACATCACAATGGGCAATATCAAGGAACCTTGTAATGAGTATAAGAACTGCAACAAGTTTCAGTTCTATACAGAAAAAGGCTTCAGAGATATTCTATGTTTTTGTGATTTTAAATCATCTTGTGTCCACTATATCACGTAACAAGTTATCTAATTTGCATAAAACAAAATCTTGAATAAGTCGGTAACCAAGAGAGCTATCACAATAAAATAAACGCCGTTCACTTTAAAAGCTCTTTCAAACAAACAAATAAAATTTTTTGTCATATGCACTTTAATAGGTCTCTATTACGAAAATGTGAGCAGAGTAGGAACTCCAAACTTATACAGAGAGGCATTTAAACGAAAAATGAAACATAAAGAACACAGAGTCATACAACACTTGATCAAACCGTGCAAATTAATGAAATAAGAAACAAGATCAAATGACTGTTATCCAAACAGTTGATTGTCCCATTGCTCCTAACAACTGCAAATAACAACAAATATATGAAGCTCTTGTCTTGCTTAGCTTTGAGTGTGACTTTAAAGCCGATGAGACATAACACAATCAGAATTTCTCAATGCATTCTTAGGCACTCATCGTTTGCTTTGTCGAACCCTCGATTTTGATTCTAACCGGATAAGAAAACTGAAACTTAGAACGCTTTCCTTTTGTCAGAACTGGCTGGCCAGACCAGTCAGTTTGTAAAGAAAATGCAATAATTTGAGGGAACACTTGCATGATAATCCCTCGCATTCTTCTGGAGCAGTATATATCATCCTCGAAGTGCATTAATTAGAAGGTATTGTAGAGTTAGTCCTTGAAAATGCCTTGTCTGGCAAGTCAGTCCTGTCAAAAGAAAAGCGTCCTTTCGGAAAGCGTTCGATTCCAAACTCGGCGTCATTTGTAGGTTGAGTTTGTTGGTTCTATTCTATGCACCGAGAGGTTTTTTTCCGGGTACTCCGGTTTTCCCCTCTCCTCAAAAACCAACATTTGACTTGATTTGCGTTGATTGTTAATTTCAGTTTACAGTACTAGTGTCCCCAATGAGTGCTCCAGCGCTAGAACGACTAGACACTTAGATAAAGTTCTTTTCTTTCTTCCTTCCTTGCTCAACTTCATCTTACCATCAAAGACTTAATTAACTAATTTTCTCGATGTACAAGCAAAGAATAGAAAGCAGGATAGTTCTATCGAGGATACCTAAACTTCGAGCCAGGATTCGAGCTAGGATCCGAGCCAGGATTCCAGCCAGGATTCGAGCTAAGATGATCTTTCTCCGCTATTTATTCTCGAATCTCTCGGTTAGGTTAGGTCTATTTGCATTGGTTCTAGTCTAGTTAGGTCTAGTTAGG
Source organism: Montipora foliosa (assembly GCF_036669935.1). Lineage (NCBI taxonomy): Eukaryota > Metazoa > Cnidaria > Anthozoa > Scleractinia > Acroporidae > Montipora > Montipora foliosa. Next base: position 19,311,706 of record NC_090878.1, read on the forward strand.
GTTAGGGTAGGTCTCGGTTAGGTTAGGTTAGGTTAGGTTAGGTCTCGGTTAGGTCTCGAATCATGGCTCGGATCCTAACTCGGATCCTGGCTGGAATCTTGGCTCGGATCCCGGCTTTATTCTTAGTTTATCTCAGTTCTATCACACAACAAACAAATAATTAACTATACATAATACACAGTAGGCTAGAATATTTAAATACCTTGCAATACTCTCCTTGAAACATTGTCAGAATCAACAAGGAATCCAGCTACAAATAAATTAATGGATAAGCAATATCGGTAGACTGTTTGTGTCCGTGCTTCAGTCACAACTGAACGACAGTGACCGCTTCACAAAATAAACGTAAAACAATACCGGCATACAAAGGTGGTATACAGAAAACAACAGAAAACAAGAAAAAAGTAATCTGAACTCGTTTATTACGCATAAAATTCCTTGTTCATACTATTGATGTGCTACTGTGAGCGAAAGCCCCCAAAGCCTTGATTTCAAAAAGACACTTATTTATTTTAACTGGAATTTTCCTATTCAATGGTTCGCCATTCGAAACTTTAAAATCCTTAGGGAGCCGATTCTTGGTTAGTTTCCGACGGCAGGGCTTTTAAATTACATTAAAGGAGAAAAAAACCAAAATATATGTAATCGAAGCTGAAGGTTTCCATCGCATTAGTCATATATTAATGAGACAACGGGGCCATAAGGAGCAATGAGCGACTTACCAATGGGTGTTGGTCCAAACGGGTGCTAGCGCTTTTCAAAAGCAAAAGTTTCTTGGAGGTGAAGCAATGGCTTCGTGAGTCTGAAATTTCATTTTTACGCGGTTATTCCATTGTCAATTCTCTTGGTAAAACATTATCTTGTAGGAAAAGTGTTTAACTTTCTTAACACAAATTTATCTAAGTAATACTGGAGCGTAAAACTGAAAAGTAACAAATGGAACAAGAAGGACATTTCAACTTCGACCAAATTGCAAACTAATGCAGCTGCAGTTCAACAAGGAAAGAGATCAAGTGATTGTTACCCAAATAGTTAATTGTTCCATTGCTCCAAACTACTGATGGCTTAGTCCTATGCGGTTCAGGTCGTTATAGGAACGAAAATATATAAGGCTTTAACCTTGCTTAGCTTCGAAGAGGCTGTGTTGCGAAATTTATAATTAGGCCAGTTTAGCGACAGGGAACTCAGTGGCAATAAAATCAAGGGAAACTTAAAAATATATAACTACTTAAAACATTGAAGGAAGGTTTGAATAAACATCAAATACAAATTCAAGGAGGCAGGGCAAGGGCAAAACTGAAAAAAATAAAATGGATTGGAATTTGGGTTTTTGAAAACTGTACAGCATAGCAGTTTTATCTTTGTTGTTTGAAACGTAAATTCTGTATGCTGGACAGACATTTTTTGTCACAAATTCTTACTCATCATTTGCTTCATAACTCCCTCCATTTTGAATCTCAGAGCCGGATAAGAAAACTATAACCTTCTCTATTCACAGTAAAAAAATTCAAGATTTTTTGGGTGTTATCCACCAAGGCCGAAGGCCGAGATGGATAACATCCTCCGAGATCTGCAAAATTCTTCATATTCTACTAAAGCCAAATTCAATAATTGCTTTATTATTCATTCAAAATATTTTTTTCGCTCAAACTTCTGAACCTACTCGCAGCCATTTTTCTGCTCAACAAAAATAACAATCTCGTCCCCAGATTTTTTCGGTCAACGGTCCAATAATTTACAGCGGGCTGCACTTTTGACGTCATTTTGACGTCATCGGTTCAATAATCTGCATCGGGCTGCACCTTTGACGTCATTGATTCAATATGACGAAGTTTCTTTCCAAATTTGGTGAACAGCAGCTGGTTATGGTGAATTATGCGTGTGGTTTTAACCAATCAGAAACGGGGAAATATTTTGAATGAATAATAATACTTGATACATCCTTAGCCTCACATTCATGAGAAAAATCCTTTGTCTTGAAACATAAACACGAGGCTAAGGATGTATACAGTATTGTTACTCAAATTTGGGCGCCATTTATGCAAAGGGTCTATTGCTTTGCAACGTTCCTCTTTACTACGATTTGAGCAGGAAGAATGAATCCCATGCACTACAAACAAGTTAAAGGGGGATAAGAAATACTGGTGGATTTTTTGCGTGCGTATGTCAGTCACAACTGAATGACCGCCATCACTTAATTCAGTTTAATTCAGAAAATATACATAACAGGAATACTGACAGAGTTGTTAGCTTTAATCCAAAGTACTACATAGAAGGCAACAGGAAGCAAGTAAAAAGTAATCAACGATTGCAATGGTATATGAAATGAATCATATATTGAACCGCGAATATGAAATCAAATGAAGCTATGATCCTCGCATTTATGAACGAAATTTTAGCAATTGCTTAGACTCGTTAGAGAAGCTTGAAAATTAAAGTCTTCAACGGGGTCACGGGTTCAAACCCCGTTGAAGTCCTGCATTTTCAGGCTCCTCTTCCAACTCTACGCAATTGCTAAAATAGCGTTCATAACTGCCGGCGAGGATCATAGGTTCACTCAAAAAGTAATCAGAACTGGTTTATTAAGCATAAAATGACTTTGCTAATGGACAATGTCGAAAAACATCGAGCAAGTTAATTACCACTGTCGTTCCAAATGGATGCGGACTGATTTGAGGTCAAAAAAACCACCTTGCCGAATTACGATTGATGGTTACGACATTTTCGAGCAACTCCAAAGTTATTAGGAGAGGCATTTAAATGACAAACGAAACATAAACAACGCCAACTCTATAAATCTGTGCAAATTATGAGGGAGTTCTTTACGGAACGATGACTGTTTACTCCAAATAGTTGATTCTTCCATTGCTCCTAACAACTGATGATTTAGTCTAGCGAGGTTTAAGGTTGTAAACGGAACCCAAATACATGCTTAGCTTTGAGTGTGACTTTAAAGCCGATGAGACATAACAGAATCAGAATTCTTCAATGCATTCTCAGTCACTCATCTTTTGCTTTGTCAAACCCTCCATTCTGATGAATCTAACCGGATAAGAAAACTGAAACTTACTCTACTTCATTTAAACATAAGTGACTTAAATTAACTTACTTTCTCGATGTACAAGTGAACAATAGAAGGCAGGATACTTCGATCACACAACAAACAAATAATTAACTATACACAGTAGGAAAGGATATTCAATTAAGCTTACCTTGCAATACTCTCCTTGAAAAAGGGTGAACAGGAATCCAGCTACAAATAAATCAAAGGATACGCAATATCGGTAGATTGTTTGCTTGCGTGCTTTAGTCACAACTGAATAACCTTGACCGCTTTGTAAAATAAACGTATAAACAATACCGTCATACTTCCTTGCTTTAATATAAAGTATAGAGAAAACAGCCGCAAGCAAGTGAATTAAGGAATCAGAACTCGTTCATTACGCATAAATTACTTGTTCATAATATTGAAGTGGTACTATGACCAAAAAAACAATTTTCTTTTTCTTTGGATTTTAAAACTACGTTAACTAAACACTAATTTAAAGTGACCCACCCTTGTTCATATTATTGAAGTGACACTATTATCAAATAATCAATTCTTCTTTTTCTTTGGATTTCCAAACTATGTTAACTAAACACTAAGTGACCTAGTTTTAAGGCCTTGATTTCAAAAAGACACTTGTTTATTTTGAAATCAAGAGGGAGCTGAATCGAGGAGAAAATGACGTCAAGGGCTCACTGGTTTAAGAATGCAATGCATGTGTCCGCGGCTAAATTAATATGCAGCACGAGAGTTCGGGTTTTCCAAGTCTCACGAAGTCGAAAATAGATTTAATGTTTCTGTCGCTTTCTTCACCAATCCCATAATACAGTTCATTTTGAGGGGGAGAAGGGGGGTGTTTGCATTAAAGCCATGGATATTTAGTTCACTGAAGCATGATACAGTCCCAAGAGTAAACAACTTGTATTCTTTTTTTATGTAAATATTCAAAATTTTCATCTGAGCCAGAATTTTCTACTAATGATCATGTTCACCACTCATATACTCATGAAACCATTCAAGATTTTAGCTGTAATGAAGCAGATGTTGGGAAGTTGCTATTGCGTTTAAATACCAATAAAGCTTGTGGACCTGATGGAATAACAGCACGCATGCATAGAGAATCAGTATCAAGTGTCGGGCCACCCAGTCCTACCATCAAAATACAGCATCGATTTAAGTTTTTAGCTTTCAAAACTTGCCCAAATTGTATCGGTAGGTCCTGGAATTCGTGCACAGAAAGGCCAGAGAGACAAGTTTACTCGTGAACCGCCATGTTTACAGCAAAGCCGATTTTAGGCGTCCCAGTCTGCACGAAACCATCTCTCACCTCTGTCTCCAGAACACCAGACACGCAAGGTTCTTACATCTACGTTTATGCCTGTAGGATCAACTGAAATGTCAACTCCTTCTAAAAAATAAAAATACAAACAGCACCTTTTTTTGGTTGCGCATGCGCTGATGGAATGTTTAAACAAGAGAGAAAAGAGCAGTACCTCCAGACGTGGCGCTGGAGCGTCGTACCAAACGAGTCATCCCGGGATTTCGGCCCGTGCGATCGCTTTTCGACGCAGTTGGCCCTTCGCTGCTTTCTGCTACCGACCTTGCCTCCCGGTACGGCATTGAGGGAGAGATATGTCGGCCCCTAAACCATATGTGACAAATCCCACGCCTACTCACAGCTCCAGACCTCCCTTGTCATTGCAATTTAACATCACATTTCGGTCGCCTAAATATTCAAGCCAAAAGTCATTTTATCTCTCATATGGTAAGCACTGGAGTCGCGCAATACAAAGTGTACGCATGCGCCTTGCTAAAGGCAACATGCACAAAGGCCTAAACGTGCTTTTATCTCGAATTTCTGAGTAATACAAGAGTTAATATCTTCCGGACATTTCGAGACATTACATTTACGGCTGAAATACATAGGCCCATACGAATAAATAATTATGAGATATGAAATATTTAAGAAACGGTCATTTAAAAAAAAAAAGCAGCTATGAAAAATGCGGCCAGGATTCTCATTTTAAGACCTGTTAACTCAGTCAGTACGGATAAAAGAAGGAAGGGCATTCAATAACTTGGCTGATACTGAAGTAAGAAAGAGAAATAAGACCATAACTGGTTGTTCTAAGTTTATTGAGGGACTGAATGTAATTTCCGCGAACATCATGAGAAGAAGATCGGAGAGGAAACTTGGTTGTTTTTCATTTGCAGTAGCAGGAAAATCCTTCAAAAACAGACTTTTATACTATGAATATCATGATGAAGAAATTTTGAATGCGCGTATTGCATAGAGACCATATTCTTTATTAGAGTTTGCCTTAAGTCATCTGCAAATGAAAAATCTTTAGTTAGTACTCTCTTATTTACATCATACTGTTCTTTTGACAAGAACGACTGACGAAAGCCCAGTTTACTGCCACAAGAATAAGAGCAAAAAAAACACTACTTTGTCGCAAATTTTCTATGAGGAAAATTTTTTCAGGAACCAAACGTCTACATTAACAGCGCACGCCAGGGCTACTCCTTAGTATCTGGCTAGAAATGTTCTTC
>NC_090878.1:19319804-19329804 GCF_036669935.1 Montipora foliosa
ATAAAGAAGACGTTTTAAATCAAATAATTTAGAATAATCGTTTTATATGAATAAACCAATCATCCGTTTATTATCGAATCTGGAATCAAGTCGGCATATGTAAACTTGCCTGCCTTGTTAATGATTTAGGAAATAATTTTTTGTCGCTTAAGGCGTTTGTGCCACAATTTCAAATTAAATGTAATTTTCTGCGCTACCGTAGCTTGCTGTCGGCTATACCTGATCAGAGGAAAAAAAGCATAAAAAGAGATGAGCAAAGGAATGAAAGCCTAAAAAGAAACGCGCATCAACATGCCCTGACAAGCACTCAACTAGCGATCGATAAGCTCACGTGCAAGACAGTGTACAATACTCTGATTAGCCGACTGCAGTGTCCACCTACTGCAGAAAAAAGATTAATAGAGTGTGCTTTTGATGCACAAAAGCGACAAAGAGTTTACTCTTTGTCATTTCGTGTAACGAAAGAAGTGAGACTATCCATTTTTCAGTACAAAATAATACACAATATAATATATACAAATATTATTTTACATAAAATGAAGAAAAAACCTCACCCTTACTGCCGATATTGTATTAATGTTGAACACACGAATTCTCATCTACTCTTTTTGAGCTATGTTGCGAAATCGGTCTGGTCTGAGTTACTACCTGATTGTTTAATTTGATTTCTCCAGAAATCTTGTCTTTCTAAAGATGAGATAATAGATGGAGTGCTTGACGACTGGTCATCTTGTTTAACCCTCAATCACTTAATCTTAATTGGAAAATACTTTCGTTATACTAATGCCTTAATGATAAAAGACCTCAGTTTGCTGATTTCATCACCCTTGTACATGATAAAATTGACATAGAAAAATATATCGCTATCATGACGACTAATTCCTCTGCTTTTGTCAAAAAGTGGGCCAAATTTCTCACCTGAGTAAATTTCTGGATACATGTACCTTTAGTTAGTTAGTAAGTCAGTTGCTGTAGTTAGTAATTACATTACATATCTTGCCTGGATAAGTAACTTTATTGTATTTTATGCGGCCCGTAATTTATATTAGTATTAGTATTGTAAACCGCACAAATATTGCATTGTAAACAGTGTTAATACCATGTTTTAAGTAGTGATTAGATTGCGATAAGGTCAGCACTCTGTTGTAAGTAATGTTAAAATTGTGAATAGTATAATTACCGAGTCGTAGGTAGTATAAATATTGTCAATAGAGTAAGTAGCATGTAGTGTTAGTAATGTAATGCAGTAAATAATAATAATAATAATAATAATAATAATAATAATAATTATCAAATCGTTCCAATCCATCGTTCCATCAATCGTTCCAAATCGTTCCAATCCATCGGCCAGAGTCCTTTTGAATACCCCATGTGGTTTGCCGAGGGAAAAACGACGTTGATCCCTAAGCCAGGAGAATTCTCAAGTAGCAACCAAAGACCAATTACCTGCTTGAACACTATGTATAAGTGGTTTACATCATGCTTATTAGGACCAATGGATCGTCACCTAAATGAATATGGCCTAATGGAGGGAGAACAGAGAGGCGCTAAATCAGGATGCAGTGGCACTGTTGATAACCTGCTCATTGATAGAATGGTCACACAAGACTGTCACAGAGGGAAACGTAACTTGAGCATGGCCTGGATTGATGTCAAGAAAGCTTTTGACTCAGTTGACCATGAATGGCTTGCTGAGATGATGATTCTACACAGATTCCCAACCTGGCTGTGCCGCACTATCGAGAGCCTGTGCAACAGCTGGAACACGAAAGTCGTCGCAAAGACGAAGCAGGGGATAGAGAAGTCTGAAGTGATACAATTCAGACGCGGCCTCCCTCAGGGAGATGCTTTGTGCCCCAGGTTGTTCACCCTTTGTATGAATCCTGTGGCTTGGAAACTACGAGCGTCGGAGGGATACAAGTTGTCCAAACCCTTAAGCACAAAGATAACGGATTTGCTGTATATTGACGACCTTAAGGCGTTTGCAGCGTCAGAGATCAAACTCAACAAGGTTCTGAAGTCAACCAAGAGTGCGATGCAAGATATAGGCTTAGAATGGAACCCAAAGAAATGCGCGACCGTCCATGTAAGGAGAGGCGTACAGGTGAAGGATGAAACCGGTGTGCAGTTGGATGACGGAGCAGTACTGACAAATCTAAAGGAAGGAACTTATTACAAGTTCCTGGGAACATTAGAGAACCTAAAACAAGATGACAAGTTAGCTTTGAATGTTGCAGCCAAAGAATACCTACAACGCATGTCAGTCATCTGGTCAAGTCCACTGTCAGATCACAACCGCGTAGCTGCATCGAACCAATTTGCCCTTCCCATACTGGGGTATCTAATGTGGACCCAGAGCTGGCCAATAGCAGAGCTTAGGCAAATTGACAGAGAAGTTCGAAAAATCCTCGTTGAGAGCGGCGGCAAACACCCCCTAGGCTCGACAGCATTACTGTACCTCCCGAGGGAAAAAGGGGGGCGCGGGCTGAAATCAGTGGAGCAAGAATACAAACTCGTCAAGATAAAGGCTGCTCTGAAGTCTACAAGAATCTGGACCCGACCATTGCAGTTGTGAGAAAGTTTGAAGAAAGAGCAGGTGAGGTGGGACACCATTCATTTTTAAAGGATAGCATGAAGTATGCAGCAGAGCTCGGTCTTGGCCTGGACCTTGAGCACCCGTCACCCTGCATCACCCAGGGGGGAGTAACAATCACAGACAAGAAGATCAAAGTTGCCTTGAAGGAAACTGTAGAAAAGCAGAATACACAGGCTGTGAGGGAAGAGAGGTGGCAAGGAAAGCTACACACAAGTAGGTGGGAGGATGTAAGTCTGAGTAAAGCAGACTGCTTTGCTTGGCTTAAGGACTGGACGTTGTGTCCGTCTAACACCGTTGCAGGAGTGATCGAGCTCTACGAGCAACTATTGCCAACACGAATATATTACAGTCACAAGGTGCGAGCCCGACCAGCTACTGAAGTGGCATGTAGGCTATGCAGTAGATCAGCAGAAACAGTTCAGCATATTCTAGCTGGATGTCCCACCTTGGCCCAGAACAAGTACTTGGAAAGGCACAATAACGCCTTGAAGATCCTGTTCTTCGAGATCCTGAAGGACGCAAACCTCATTGACAAAGTCCCACCATGGTTCTCCCAAGTAAAACCCAAACCGGTATATGAAAACGACCAGTTTCAAGCCTACTGGGATGTCCCGCTCTATGCTGAGCAGACCGAGGTGAGAGCAAACAGAATCGATGCCCGTTTTATCGACCACCAACAGGAGAAGGTGATAGCACTAGAGATGAGCTGTCCATGGATTGATAACCGAACAAGTAAGGAAGAGGAGAAGAAAGCCAAGTATGCCCCCCTAAGATGGGAGATAAAGCGACAGTACCCTGGGTACGATGTGCAACAATACAACATCATTATTGACGCGCTAGGTGGATGGTCCACAGACATGGAGGAGGGAATGAGGAATTTACTCGGGTCAAGAGTGAGAACTAAAGGAGTCCTGCTAAAGATGCAGAAATCGGTCTTATCAAGCTCTCTTAATATTGCCCGCACTTTTAAAGTAATCACATAAACTTTACGAGCAATATAACACGAATTTCATTTCAGCAAAGGATATTATTGTAAAAAAAAATTTATTATTATTATTATTTTTTTATTATTCTTTTTTTTTTAAATTTTAGCAATCACTTATTTTATATTTTCACATAGTTTAATAGATTTAAGTGAATAATACTTTTAGAAAGATATTTGTAAATAGGACTTGAACATGGTGTTTTTAAGGAGCTCCTGGGTTACGATTAACGCCCCAGGTAGCTTTAAGGTATTGACATTCAAAAGTTTCAAACTGTCATAATAATAATAATAGTAATAATAATAATAAAAGCATGCAACAGAGAATCTTTCATTCTCTGTTTTCACTCTGAAACCGCTCGTACCAAATTGCGAAAGATTTATGATAGAGCAAAGTTATATTTTGAGGTGACGTTTTCGTTGACTGTCGCCGTCGTAGATCTTAAGGTCCCTAACGTTATGTGGTAACAACCTCGTTCCCAGGGTCTCTCCTCTCTGCCTCCTTTGTCACTCTCTCAAACAACAAAAGAGGCCGAGAAGAGAGACCCTGGGAACGACAGTGGTAAATCTTTCTTGAACTGGTGTATTCACAATCATTATAAATATTGCCTTTCATGTCATCAGCCGTCAATTATTTTAATGAAAAAAAAAAAAAAAAAAGAAAAAATACAGCAATGTTCAAGCGATGTATGGTGTCACCCAAACTGAAAACAAAAGAGTAAACATCAGCTACTCTGGCACAATGCCATGGCCACCATCTCCCTGTACAACACAGTTCAGGTGATATTGAGCAAAACAACAATGAATGATACTGATCCTTAACAAAAGGAATAAATACCTCTAGGGAAGTACTCACAGCCTATCCACCCAGTGTATCCTAATTTTGCAATCTGGTTAAATATGTATGGGTAGTTGATTTCACCATCGGAATCTGGTTCATTACGGTTTGGGACTTGGCTAATTTGGATGTGCCCTGAGAGAGGAAAAACCACATCAACATTATTATAGTTATTTGAAGGGTTGGATATATGTCTGGTTTAGTGTTGCCATTCATCAAGAATTTCTGTTTCAAGTGCATGCACAGCTCTTTTGATACAAGTTCACAAGTTCTTGGGATTGCAATGTTTCCTTTGTATTATGAAAAATCAATGCTTAGACTGAAATTTCATTTTATGTAAAGGTTTGCAATAAAATAATAACATATTTTTTAACTTTCATTTCATTTATGAACGTTTTGGGGGAGATCCATTCCAACATCAAAGATCTCATAAAACAATCATGTATTTTGAGTTGGTACTATTTTGAGGTGGTACTATGATCAAAAAAGCACTTCCTTTTTTTCCTTCAGATTTTAAAATTGGGTTTGCTTAACACCTGCCTGGCAAAATTTTGAGCTTGCATTCTTTACTTTGAGTGTATGTTTTGGATTTCATGGTCTGCCATTACTCATGTTGAAAACTGAATGACTAGACCTCAGAGGGTTGGATCTACGGAAAAGTGACGTCATTCAATCAATAGCCTTAACGCAGTTTATTATCCAAAACACGAGTTTAAAAATATGAAAGCCCGAAACTCCTAATTCATTTGCATACAAATGCATTGCATTATACAATGTGCAATATACACATACATGTACTGTATGCATGCTGCATGTACTTTGTGAATCTCTAGTCAGTCGTATTGTTGAAACCTATCCTATTCAAGGAGTAGTCGTGGCTCAGTTGTCTAGTACGCAGCTTTCGGAGCGAGAGGTCCTCGGTTAGATCCTCGGTGACTTAAACGTCTGTTTCGACTTTCCTCTGATCCGTGTAGCTATAGCTTTAAATACCCGTAAAACGGAGCACTGGCAGAGGGAGGGAGTGGGGTAAAGGGAGCACTGTCGGCTTCCATTGATATCAGCCTTGCACATGTAGCTGAACGAACTACCGATGTTAAATAAAGTTACTTAACCTTTACCTTTAACTACACAACTAACAAAGGTGGAGTTGGCGTCTCCTTGCATTCCTTTTCCAAAAATACAGCACCACTGAACATTGTTTTCCAGATCATAACTTACCTACATGAAATAATTTTATTTTTAATGTTTTCATTAGGTCTTATTGTATTCCATGCTCGTCACAAGAATGCTAAAGGCCCATTGCACATGGTTCACTCAGAGAACTGGCTGGTGTATTGTTTGTTCAACACAAAATCTCGCAGATATGAGCTTACTGTACTAGAGATGTACGATGGATATACAGAACGAAACAGGTGTTCTATGTTGGGCAAGAATTGAGGGGGGATGTTATTTAATCATTCCATGAGGTTGCCTGATAAGAGACCATTTTACAGTTGAGTGCTTACATGTAGTTACCTCACCAGGCCTTTGAATGAAAGTGAGGCTGGAGTTGACCTTACTTTGATAGAAACTGCATTTCCCTAGAATATTTGTCTTAGTCTACAAAATAGTCTAGTGCAACCTAGTTTTAGGGGCATTAATGTTTGTTTGTGTGGGTTCAAACTCTGTTCTGACTTAAATCTGGATGTGATTTATGTACACTGCACAATGTAAAATAAAAATAATAAGCAACCTCTAGTTGACTTTCATAACATACAAGACCCCAAAAGCTTAAAGCTTTGAATTGTTGCACACACAACTTACACTGCATAAATACTGTAGAAGTTCTTTATGTACTTTATTTCCATTTTTGTTATTAGTCAACCAAATGACAAAAATGCAAAATTCGTGGCTCAGTTGAGCCTTTTTGTATCTTTGGTGAATTTTCCAAAATCTCTTCTATGGAGGGTTATCCCTTACAGTATAGACATTCTGCATGCTGAACTCAAGGAATACAAAACAACCGATTTCAAACGCTTGCATGAACTGAGGTTGCAGAGGTGTGCTGCAATCATGCATGATCGAGGCTCTGCTGGGGTAAATTGCGACAAGCGACGTGGCCTAAAAAGTAGCGACAGCACTTAAAGTGAAATCGTGACAAACGGCATACTTTCTTTACAATTCTGACCGCAACGTGAAACATTCGCAAGGTACTGACACGAGACCCTTCAAAATTTAGACAAGCGATATGGGACCCCCCCCCCCCTCCCTTCCTGTCAGGGCTTCATGATTTGTCAATAAGGTGACATTGTAGCACTATAGTCAGCCAAGACACTTACATGTATTCTGAAGTTATGACATCCTTTTTCAGCACTGTGTTATCATCATTTGACCCTCCACCCATGCCAGTGATCCTTCAACAGTCGTACATATTCCCTACAACAATTCGCACTGCAACAGTCACCATAACAGAGAGAGGAATTACCCACAAGAATCTTCTGTTTGGATTACAAACTGGCTACATCCTCAGCCTTCCAAAGAATTTCTTAGATCCAAGGAGAAAGTTTGTGCCCAATGCACAGGACCGAGAAGGAGGACTTCATCCTTATGTTCCAGAGCTCAGTTTGAACCCATTGAGGTTTATAAATTACAACCAAACTAGTGAATGAGATTGAACATGATTGATCATTATTTTGTACTATAAGGATCAAACCAATGGTTTTTGTTGCATGTCTTTGAGTAAATGGCATCAGTTTGTTGTTCCCTCAGTAGGGCAAATGTGACAAAGCGTCTGGAAAGGGTTTTGGGAAACTTTCATAATGTGCACTGTAGCTACTCAAAACTCTCTTGATTGTTCAGGAACCCCTTAAATGTATGGGATAACATCAAAACCAGCAACTGAGTTCTCAGTCCCCAATGTGTCACGAGAAGGGGTGACTGGCTTTCTGCAGTTACACAAGAAAATCTTTGGGTAGCCATTAAACTTTAAAATGCCTTCAGTGGAACATTTATCATTTACCAAACCATTTACGACATAAAATAGCATAACATTTGGCCAAACCCAAGATTTTCGCACGTGCTAAATCTCTATGATGCAGCATGTTACATTATTGCTGTCGTGTAGACCTGTGCCAAGAACAAGAGACCTCTCATTAACATTTTTCTGAAATTATACTACCAACATTGGGATGACAATAAGGCCATTGTTACCTGTAAACTAGAGATTTTTGGGCAAATGTTTCATTTCAATTCAAAAATTGATGTTTAAAATTCTCTTCTTTTCCTAGTTTCTAACATAAATGGAATCTACACTGCGGGGTCTGGGCTGGAATCAACATGCCTTGTCTTTGCATATGGATTAGACTTGTTCTGGACAAGGGTGACGCCATCAAGAATGTTTGACGTGCTCAAAGAGGACTTTGATTACTGGTTCATAGTTGGAACACTTGGTATCTTAGTTCTTGTTTCCATTGTCTCCCAGAGGCTAGCATCAATCAAAATGCTGCGGCAAGCATGGCAGTGAAACATCTAAGTAGAACAGTTTTTTAATTCTTGCCTCCTTGATAAGCTCTCCGATGAATGTACACATGAATGGTGATGCGCACCTCATCAAAATAATAGACTGCCAGCAGTTCCTTCTACTGTAAGTCTTTCAGGCCATTCGTTTTGGTCATGAAAGCGAGCCAAAGAGCCGAGGGGGAATGGGGAGAGAGCGAGGTGTGAAGAGGGCGGCGCTTGACTGGCTGCTAGAGAAGGGACTGCTAGCACTATAAAATAATGTCTCTACAAGAATGTGTGCTAAATTGATCGCTCCCCTCATTGACACACTATTTCAAAACACAACACATCTTAAGGAATTTAAACTGGTGAGAAACAGATCAGATTTTTGCAAGTGCTGACAAGGAGAAAGTTTTCTCACAATTTCAAGTTTAATTCCCCTAACCACCGCTAAGCGTCCATGGCTCTTCTACTTACTCATCACTCTAAGGTTATTTAATTTTTCTCTTCTGCAAAGGGAAAAAGGACAAAACATAGAAAAAATGTAATCACTATTCCCTGCAAATGTAAACACCAGGAAACACACTCTTCTGCAAAACAAATCTGCAGTTGACATTAAAAAAAATAAAATTGTATGTATTGTCAAGCACATGTCACTGAATGGCAAATATATAGCTGTAAGGAGAAACTTTAGAGCGAGTTTTAGAGCGGTTTTCAATTGAGTGTCGAAAGTAATTAGATGATTACTTTGGTTTATGATCACTTCACTCAGTGATTGGTTCAAGGTTCTCTCGCCATTTTTTCAACCAACCAGAAGTGAAACCAAAACCAATCGTGACTCGCGCGCGCACATTTTCCCGCGCTTTGTGTCGGCTACGTGTAATTACTTCGAGGTTTGATTGGTTTACTGGATTGTCTCTGTACTCTTTGATTGCCCAAAGTAAATACTTTGGTTTTGGTTTTACGACACTCAATTGAAACTCGCTCTAATAGAGTGTCGTAAAAACAAAAACCAAAGTAATTACTTTGGCCAATCAAAAAGAACGGAGACAATCCAATAAAGCAATCAAAACTGGAAGGAATCACATGTAGTCAACACAAAGCGCGGGAAAATGTGCATGCGTAAGCCACGATTGGTTTTGGTTTCACTTCTGATTGGTTGAAAAAATGGCGTGAGAACTTTGAACCAATCACTGAGTGAAGTAATGAAAAACCAGAGCAATTCGCTAATTACTTTCGACACTTAACCCCTTACTGTAACATCAAAAATACCATTCGAATAAAGCACAGGTGACCTACTATAAAGCTCTGTGTTGTGGGCTCTGTGATGCAATTTTAGAAAGTCTCATCACAAGTAAAATGCCCCTAAATGAGCCTTATTCGCACGGCAGCCATATTGTCCATAGACAACAGATTTTGTACCCGAGCCTCGAGTTGAAATATTTGGGGACGGGTTCTTAATCCCTCGTGACTCAACATGGCAGGCTTGTGAGTAGGCCCATCGGGTGGAAAATCCCACTAACTGCTAAAAACTGTAGCGCAACACATAAAGCCATACGACAAAGCCATGATGAGCATCGATGAACAAAAAAGGAGAACTTTGAAAGAAATAGTTGCATTTGTGTTATCTTGAAAAAAGTTGGCTTGAAGTTTTCCAAGTTTATGATAACTGGAAAAAGGTCATTTTGGCTCAGAGCAACCTTTTTTGTGATTTATCAGAAAAGGAGATAATTACACAGTCATTACAGTGTACTATGGACAAGTTCAAAGTTCGTGATTAACCATTAATTTTCCTGATACACACCAAATAAAAATACCACAATATGACCCTTTAACAGAGTTAGTACGGGGAGTTTTGTCGGCAAAAAGCTGTCAGCTTAATCATCTAGCCAAGTTAATTGTAAAATGAAGAGCAGGTGTTGTTGGTTATGGACTTTTATTATTTGGTGACTCATAAAGGAGCCGTTTGTATTGTTGTTTGATCGGGATCGATCTTACTACTCGTCCTCTTCCTCGCTGTATGTGTCCACAGTTTACAAAAATTTATGTCCAAATCGAGCTGCAAGGTCGGACGGGAGCAGGCTGTGGGAACTGAAGATGTTAAAGT
>NC_090878.1:19339804-19352304 GCF_036669935.1 Montipora foliosa
TCAAGTGTGCGATTCTCGCATCGGACAACAGTCCCCGCGCCAATCTGTTTCAAAGTAGTTTCTACAAGTGAAGCGGCACTTCCATTTTTGATTTCCTTTTGCCTAAAGTTTATTCCACTTCCTCTTCTCAAAAGCCAAAAACTGATAGTGTTCCCTTCAAGTGCTATGAAAACTGTTTGTAAGGGCAAACATTTCATAACAGCGGAGATAGTTTCTGTCGACGCAACTGCCGAGGAAGGTTCTTCATCAACTCCAAATTGCACCTTCAAAATGTCTGTCAAAGCCTGTGCTCGTCCTTGTTCAGCAGCAAACAAAGCCTCATCAACGTGTCCATTCTTTAAAAGTGCTCTCCATAGCGCTGTGTACGCAAACTGATTTGTGTCACGAAAACTTATTTTCCATGCATCTTCTGATTGAAGAAGACGCCTTGTTTCATCGAAATGTTTTATGCTTAGATGATAAAAATTAAGGGCTTTGCACAACGTGCCTAAATTTTCATAAACAAGACCAAGACAATAGCAACCGTTTCCCTGTCCTACTGGATCCTCCGTTTCCTTGCAAATAGTAAGATTTTGTTCGTAAAGGAGACGAGCATTTTCAAGCTCACCCATTCGAGCGATGTCGAGATTACCAGTGGCCTTTCCCTCCCCGGCCCTATCCCCTACTTCTTTTGCAATCCTAAGATCTTTTTCGGGATAGTCTATGGCTCGCTTAAAATTGCCCAGACTGGAATAAGCGTTGCCGAGATTACCATTGGCACTGCCCTCCCCCGCCCTATCCCCTACTTCTTTTGCAATGCTAAGATGTTGTTCGTGATACTCTATGGCTCGCTTAAAATTCCCCACACTGTGATAAGCGTTGCCGAGATAACCATTGGCCGCTCCCTCCCCAGCTCTATCCCCTACTTCCTTTGCAATGCTAAGATGTTGTTCGTAATACTCTATGGCTCGCTTAAAACTGCCCAGACTGTGCAAAGCGTTGCCAAGATTACCATTGGCCGTGCCCTCGCCGGCCCTATCCCCTACTTCTTTTGCAATGCTAAGATGTTGTTTGTGATACTCTATGGCTCGCTTAAAATTGCCCAGCCTGTGATAAGCGTTGCCGAGATTACCATTGGCCTCTCCCTCCACGGCCCTATCCCCTACTTCTTTTGCAATGCTAAGATGTTGTTCGTAATACTCTATCGCTCGCTCAAAAAAGCCCTGACTACGATAAGCGTTGCCGAGATTACAGCTGGCCGTGCCCTCCCCAGCCCTATCCCCTACTTCTTTCGCAATGCTAAGATGTTGTTCGTAATACTCTATGGCTCGCTTAAAAATGCCCAGACTGTGCAAAGCGTTGCCAAGATTACCATTGGCCGTGCCCTCCCCGGCCCTATCCCCTACTTCTTTTGCAATGCTAAGATGTTGTTTGTGATACTCTATGGCTCGCTTAAAATTGCCCAGCCTGAGATAAGTGTTGCCGAGATTACCACTGGCCCTTCCCTCCCCGGCCCTATCCCCTACTTCCTTTGCAATGCTAAGATCTTTTTCGAAATACTCCATGGCTCGCTTAAAGTTGCCCAGACTTTGATAAGCGTTGCCGAGATTACCATTGGCCCCTCCCTCCGCGGCCCTATCCCCTACTTCTTTTGCAATGGTAAGATGTTGTTCGTGATACCCTATGGCTCGCTTAAAATTGCCCACACTGTGATAAGCGTTGCCGAGATTACCATTGGCCCTTCCCTCCTCGGCCCTATCCCCTACTTCCTTTGCAATGCTATTATGTTTTTCGTAATACTCTATGGCTCGCTTGAAATTGCACAGACCATGATAAGCGTTGCCAAGATAACCATTAGCCCCTCCCTCCCCGCACCTATCCCCTACTTTTTTTGCAATACTAAGATGTTGTTCGTAATACTCTATCGCTCGCTTAAAAAAGCCCTGACTGCAATAAGCGTTGCCGAGATTAGAGGTGGCCGTGCCCTCCCCAGCCCTATCCCCTACTTCTTTCGCAATGCTAAGATGTTGTTCGTGATACTCTATGGCTCGCTTAAAATTGCCCAGTCTGTGCAAAGCGTTGCCGAGATTACTATTGGCCCTTCCCTCCCCGGCCGTATCCCCTATTTCCTTTGCAATGCTAAGATGTTTTTCGTAATACTCTATGGCTCGCTGGAAATTGCACAGACCATGATAAGCGTTGCCAAGATTACCATTAGCCCCTGCCTCCCCGGCCCTATCCCCTACTTCTTTTGCAATGCTAAGATGTTGTTCGTGAGACTCTATGGCTCGCTTAAAATTGCCCAGACTGCAATAAGCGTTGCCGAGATTACCATTGGCCCTTCCCTCCCCGGCCCTATCCCCTACTTCCTTTGTAATGCTAAGATATTTTTTTTGATACTCTATGGCTCGCTTGAAATTGCCCAGATTGCAATAATCGTTGCCGAGATTACCATTAGCCCCTCCCTCCCCGGCCCTATCCCCTACTTCTATTGCAATGCTAAGATGTTTTTCGTGATACTCTATGGCTAGCTTGAAATTGCCCCGACCGCGATAAGCGTTACCGATATGACCATAGGCATTGCCCTCCTGGTCCCGATTTCCTACTTCTTTTGCAATACTTAATTGTTGCTTGAAGTACTTTCTGGCCTTTTTAAAATTGCCCATACTGTGATAAGCGTTGCCGAGATTGCCACAGGCGTTTCCCTCTCCAGCACTGAGACCTATTTCTTTAAAAATCCTTAATGCTTCTGTGTAATCCCTCTTGGCCTGTTCATAATAAGCCAAGCCATAATAATAATCCCCTAATTTCAAATAAGCAATACCCTCCCCTTTTCTGTTTCCCTCTTTTCTGGCAATGCTAAGCTCTTGTATATGCTGCTCGAAAACGTTCATCTTTTTGTCTGCCATTCTTGATTACAAGAACTCTTGAGAACAAGGAAGGTCGTCTTTGAAAGAGTGGGCACTCCTTGAAAAATACAAAGAAAGCATGAGAAATTCAATGCTGCAGGTACGTAGCCAAACCAACACTAAAGAAACCGCCGGTTATTATGAGTCTAACAAAGGCAATTTTCTGCTGTTGACGTCAAACTCTTTACTTCCTTTGTTGAGCCCTTTGTCTGATTTAAACTGAATTTTTAAAGACAGAATTGACCGCACAAAATAGACGTATTTAAATGGCATAAATTTGTCCCATATCAGATTTAACTAAGCCAAAGCAATACTTTTGTCTTTTTGTCATCATATTTTCCTGATCAAATCAAATTGCTCGTGTGATACCACTGTTTAAAGCTGGTGGTCAATCACTTTTTATGACATACAGACTGCTCTAAATGTCCCCTGGATTCTCAAAGTTGCTCTAGAAAAAGTAATTATCTATAACCGTCTTGTAAGCAGCTTAAATAAATTACAACACATTTAAATTACACCACATCATCACAGTATACATTACACTAAGTTTATGTTTTCTCTACTTTTCGTATTACTATCCTTTTACCACTGATTGACCTGTACAAGACGTCATCTTGCGCTTGATGGCAGTGAACATGCCATAGGTGTGTATTTATTTACATTATAATGCCTTTGTTATGGTGGATAGAAAAAAAAATTCTGCTTCATAAACTTGAATACTAAGGTGTCCATTACGTCGGCGTAATTTGTTTGGTTTCAGTTCGATTGATATATGCACCCACGCTCCGAAAGGATCCATTCTCGTTCCCTTATTTTTCTTATCCTATGTTAATGACTTCGGAGATGTATTAAACTACCAGACCTGATTTTATTTGCAATTGCTGATATGATATGGTTACCTAAAAAAAAAAAACTATGTAGAACTAATCTTTGCAACTTCCGTTCTCCCATGAACGTCTGCTGAAACGAAAAACCACTTCCGTTTAAAAGCCAGCAGCAGATGTTAGTAAAGGAAAGGAAAGCATGATGAAGCCCTAATCACGTTTGCGTGGGAGGCAATCCCTACACCAGAAGTTGACGAAACATCTGCAGTGGATGAAGAGTTGAAAGCTCTGAGAAAGGCAATCAAAATTGGTCGATTAGAGGAATGCAAGGCTTACGCAGCAGCTGCAGGTGAACTGTGTGTAATTGGGCAAGTTGTATAAAGATATACCCGCACTGCACTACCAAGCAAGCCATTGTCAGAACAAATCAAAATCTGAGAAGTAAAGTATGGTGGCCTTGTATGAGATAAGGCAGCGGACAAATTCTGCAAATCCTGCTATAAGTGTCAGCTGGTTGCTCGTCCAAATCCGCCAAAGCCATTGAAGCCAAGAGCATTGCCAGAATGCCATTGGCAAGACCTGGTCAAAGATCTTGTAAGACCACTCCATTGTGGTCATTGTTGAGTACTACAGCCGTTATTATGAGTATGTGGTCATGATACCAACCACCAGTGAGAAAGTAATTGACAATGTAGACGATAATTTTAGCCACCATGGTCTTCCTTTAACATTGAAGTCAGACAATGGACCTCAAATCAGCTAAAATGAATTCCAGAAATAATGAAAGCAGAATGGAATTGTGCTTCTCGAGAACAAAGGCAAATGGGTGGTTGAAGGGGAAAATGGCTCCCTATGTGCCCTCAGCGGTAAAGAAATTGTTTTAGTTACGGTCCTTATGCAAAGGCATCTTTGTGCAGTTTTCAGTTATGGTAATTTAATAAATAATACTACCACATCAATTTATGAAAAAATATATATATAGTTACTGGAGAGGAACCCCTTCCTGAAAGGGGATTCTTACTACAGCATCGTACTCACGCCACAATGGTTGCTACTCTACTGCTGACTTTAACTTCAAAAACTCATTAATAATTAATGAGCCTAACAGCCTATCAAGACACCGATAAAACGTCACGTGCATGAGCTTTAAACCCAACAAAACACTTATCATTAGAATTTTTTAGATAAAGAATAGTATTAAGGCCCGGCTTATATTTTTGTGCAATGAGCAGCTCCATCAGGAGCCACCACTTATGAAAAAGGCAATGATTGGCAACAACATGCTTTCAGTTTGTTATATATTTATTCAGTGACATCTTAAGAAGTTTAACCTGACAGCTGTTTCCGTAGATAAGCCGCACCCTCGATTTTTTATTTGAATTTTGAGAAAAAAAGGTGCAGCTTTTACATGGACTTTTAAGGTATCTTCCTCTCAGAGTTTGAACCCTTTGTTTTATTGGGTCTAAAAACACTCCGTTTCCTCGTGTTTTTAAACTTGACAAAACGCAGTTGCTCGTTTTTAAAACAGCAATTCATTAAGTAGCACAGATCATACCATGACTGGCAAAAGCCATGCCGAATTGTTGTTCAACAGGAAGATGAGAGGAATGATGCCGGAACTGCATGCTGATTGTCACTTATACACCCAGAAAATAAGGAACGAGATGCAGATGTAAAACCAAAGACCAAAGAACATGCAGATAACGTATTCAAGTGGGTGATCAAGTACTGGTGAGACAAGAGAAGAACAATATGTTTTCCACTCCATTTAACCCAACACCATTCCAAGATATCAGCAAGACCAGCAACAGCGCTGTTGTGGATGAGGACCCGAGTTGGACTTAATACTCAAGAAATACCTCCCATGTAAAAATGTTTATGGCAGATAATTCCACCCCACCCTAAAAGCATCAAACGTAAGAGCGGAGAAGACTACAGCACATGCCACAACACCAAGTCAAGCTATGGGTGAACCAAGCACAGCAATATCCGCGACATCATTAAGTGTACCGCTGACCAGGAGTACGCCATTATCACAAGCAAGTTCAGAATATAGCAACGAGGCAGTTCCTATCCACAAAGATATTGTAGCTGACCAGACAAGATTGCCTAGCATGCCAGCCACACCAGTGCCACCTTGGTCCGCCACGGTGTGAAAGACCTCAGAGCCAGAGAAGACTACCAGTCAGCTACAGTACAAGAACTCTGTGTTGGAACAATAAACAAAGGACTTCACCTCAAACTTTGCGATTGAACATTCATTTACTTTTCTTGTTAGAGAAACGTATTCGGAAGCAATGCAATTTGAATATTAAAGACTTGGCTAATTATATTAATCACATTAGGGTGTCTACCTTTCAAGTCAAATTTGTTAGCGTTTTCTTTTCAATTAAGCTAGACAGACTGTCGTTTTTTTTTTTTTTTCTCTTTAAAAAAAAGGAGGGATGCGTGACTTCATAACCGACACGTTTTGTGCACGTATGTTAGTTTCACTGCAGAAAAATTTTTGCAAAGCATAAAACTGTGTTAGCAAAACATCCAGGCTTGTGGTCTTTTTACAAATGGCTTTGGAAATAATTTGTTCGCAACTTCATCAATTTCCTGGTAAATGTTGATGATAAATTTTCCATTACTGGGATTACAGAAACGTGGCATTTAAATTTTCATCATGTGGTCGATATCAAAGGCTATATATGATATACTGTACTTCACAATCACTGTCCTAATAGATCAGATGAAGGTTTGGAATGTATGTTGATGTTGATTTCGAATTAAAGCTCGTCAAGTTTGGCTATGGACAATGACTATTGTTGGAGTCCCTTATAGACCGCCACACACTGATGACAATACAAATGTACCTAATCCTACAAAGTGGAAATTTTATAAACTACCAAAGGAAATATTATGTTTTTTTGTTCATTAGCTCTGAGTTTTAAACTTGAACCTTTTTAATTGCCATTTTCAAATTATGCAATGTATGCTTATTTTCTTCCTTTCATAATTTACGCACCACACAAAAGTAACTTGACATTCTGTCATTCTTACTGTAATTACAAGTCTCAAAATTCCCTGTTATGACATACGTAGTTAGAAATGTGTGAAGCATACTTTCTCAAATTCCATAATTATATCTTTTAAGGTCTACAAACTGGTTGAATATTCTACAATCACATTGATCTGACTACTACAAAAAAAAAAAACTCCATTCCGGGAGAACGAGTTGAGATTTTCCTGTTTTTGAATTTCTGGACCCCAGTTGTTTGAAGGGTGGATAGCACTATCCACTGGATAACTCGATTGGTTTTGCTAGTGTTTATCCGCTGGACAGTGATATATCCTTTGAATAGCCTTATCCACCTTTGTGCTTTTCTAATGTTAACCAGGTGATCGGGTGACGTAATTCGGAGGACTGGGGATAAAAATTTTAACGCCGTATCCCACAACAGCGCGCAGCCTTATTTTCGAATTCAACATGGCAGAGGCGAGGTTAAATCTTGTCGGGTCTACTTGAATGTTCATTCAGTAACAGGAAATGTGGTATACACGTAATTATCTGTTGAGGTTTGGCGATGGTAATACTGCAGGGAGCTTGGAAACAACACCTAAGGACGCGCACGGTTATGGGATACGGCGTTAAAATTTTTCTTCCCAGTCCTCCAAATTACATCACCAGATCACCTGGAATGCATGTAGACTAATTACAATTACAACAACACAATTTACACGATAAAAGTGCAGTGAGGTCTGTATCAATACAAGGTCACCAACAGCCTCGCAGCCATTCTAGGCTAGGTCACTGAGTGCAAACAACTGTAAAATGGCTTGTTCTAATATTTAATTCGATTTGTTAAAAAATTTATATTAAATGAAGGAAACTTGGAGTGTATTAAACCAAATCATCAATTAAAGTCAGCATCCTAATAAATTGCCTTCCAATTTCTTGGCCTCCAATATTTAAATAATCACGAGATTTCTCATCCAAATTTAATTCCAAATCACTTTTAATTAATTTGTGACTTCTAATATTATGAATCTGTCCCATGCTATTAACGAAACATAAGGTTCAGTTACATGTACATCTTGTGGCTCTTTCATGCCAGGACACTCAATTATTTTCGTTTTCTTTTATCTGCTACACAATCTGGTCATGACAAGGTATGGTCAGTTTAACAAATAGATTCCATGTTGCCGTGCGTCTGTTCAGTAATAGATCACAGATGACGTCAAAATGTGGTAAGAACAAAAAAGTGGCACACGAGGCGATAGCCGAGTATGTCACTGATATTCTTATCACATTTTGACGTCTTCTGTGATCTATTACTGAACAGACCTACGGCTACATGGAATCTATTTGTTTTATATAATAAAGAATTAAACTTTATTCGCATAAAAGCTGATGGTGGCGTCAATCGTGCGTCTGTCCTCTAATAGATCATAGGCAAAAACCAATCAAAATCCGTGAATAACTTGGGTTATTATATAATAAGGAATAAACTAAATCTGTTTATAATCCCTTTGACGTTCAACTCGGGAATTATTCCAGATGAAATGAAATCACAATTTTGCGTAGTTCCACTTTTCAAATTAGTGATCAAATCTTTTTTTTTTTTAAAGAGGTTATGTTGTTGATCCCCATACTATACCATTGTACTGAGGATAAGGACGGAAAAGTAAATAGGGTAAGTTATGCAAAGCAGACTTAGTCACAAAAATACTGATTTTACAAATGATACAAAATAACACGAAAGATAATTAATTATTTATTAAATAAATTAACATGGCAAACAGCTTATGCCCATCACTTTCTGTAAATTCTCTTTTTGGCCTACTGTAACTTTGAAAATCAAAGTCTAATTTGATTTTTTTTACATTTATGGTGACTTATTAGCTTTAAACGACAAAAATTGACTTGCATGTAAACAGTATTCATTTCAGTAAGGATACAGTACCACTGTCAGAGGAAAGTAAGTTGATGCCATCAACAAATGAGGACAGTGCCAAATGTCGAAGCTAACATTATATTCATGACATGACAAGTACAATAAAGTTTGACAAGCTGTATTTCGATCGACCAACACTGCAAATTCTGTCTGTCCACCTCAGATGGACAGAACCTGGGATAAACATCAGACTTCTCATGAGTCGAACCAGAACCACATGACCGTGAAGCCTGTAACTTGCAATTTCTCTTTTCCTCTGAACAAAGCTGGGTGGGGGTTTAAGGACACCAATTATATGCCCAAATATAAATATCCACGGACAAACAGTCATAAGATTGAAGCAGCATGCGCGGAAAAATGTGTGACCTACATTACATCCAAATAAGGAAATTTTTAAACTCAAAAAACCTCAGCTCTTAACCAGTGTAAAACGTTTCAAGGTCATGAGGTTCTGGTCGAAATTAACAATGATATATTACTCATAACTTCAGAATTTGTATGATAATGTATGTTTTTGCTTTTGCATTTGATTTGCTGTTAACTTCGATCTTTGACCGAACAATATGACCCAATTATATGAATCTTAATTCATATAATTAATCTTAATTCATATACCATTTCATCATCTAATCTTAATTTAGTTCATCTCATGTGAAGTCCGATGCTTGGCGGCCAGGTCCTAACACAAGATCAGTTTTGAAAAATTATCTTGACATGGCTGGTAACAGAGAAGTGTGTCAAATACAAAGAAACAGCAATTTCACCTTGTCTTGGTTTTTGAACTCGGAATAACCAATTGAAACCAATAAAAAGAAGTGTGCACAACAAGGCACACAAGCTTAGAAAACTAATGAGGCAAACAAAGTGTTAACAATAGCCAAAGTCAAAACTTAAGTTCTGGCCACCATGTTGATGTATTTCTGCTATTGACCAACATCACGTCTCAGTCTATGATACTAAACTCTTTTTCATTAATTTTGATGGCACATTTTGAAAAAAAAAAAACCCTTTTATGGAATATCCCAAAGCTCTGAGACTTGAACAGGCTTGGTTGTCTTTATTTAGCTGTTCTACTACTTATTTATTTATTTATTTATTTATTTATTTATTTATTTATTTATTTATTTATATTTAGTTACTAGCAGAATCGACAATCAAGAAAAAAAAAAGAGACCCATTTACAAATAACTACATATTGCCGGTTGTCAAATGCACAATAAGTCACAGGAAAGGTCCATTTTGTGACCAAAGGAATCATTTCTGAGTCTTTGAAAAAGTCAAAAGTCATGATTCATGAGTTTTTTTGTTCAGAACCAGCCTGCAGAGCTCCTTGATCAATTAGAGTAGCAGCATAAAAAGCACAAAACTTCTCATTATTTCTCATGCAATCCCTCAAAACTAAACAGCTGAAGGCACGCATTTATGGGATGAAATACAGTCAAGATATCTCTGTCAAATCAAAAATGCCAGGAGGTACCATTCAGAGTTTGGAAACTTTAGACTCAAATGATCATGCAATTAAAAAAAAAATACATGTATGCTGTATACATGCACTATTGTGTTTTTGTAGCTGCCTGCATCCTTTGAACAATGAGGAATACAAGAATACATGCTATTCATGAGCCAATAAGTGGATGCATAATGATTTCTACAATCTACACTGTCTTGAAGATTTGCCTCAATTTAAGCTTCAAACCCTACACACTTATTACTTTTAATTCTTCGTTCATCCAACAAGGAAAATTGAATCATATATAGATCACAAGTGTATGGGAAAAGGGTGTCTTTTACATGAATAATGGCAGTGATCTTTTTCACTGTAATTCACAAACAACATAACATATAGCACATTCAAGTTACACGTAATCACAGCTGCTTGCATCGCGTGGGTCATACATGTACATTGTATACCACAATAAAGCTTTAAGTAATGATGAGCAACTTACCACTGTTGGTCCAAACAGACGCTCTTCGGTGTGAGCTCAAGTAGTCGCTTCGTCAAGAACTCTGCAATGGTGATTTGACGTGGTTAATACACTTGTCTATCAAAATTAGTCTCTGAATAGAATACTTCTATAAGGTTTGACTCACCTAACAAAAATCATTTAAGCCCACACACATAACAATGCAAACGGAGCATCGTAACTGAGGAATACAGCTGCACCTCATAAGAGTTCTAAACATTTACAGTAACTGTACACGTGGTGTAAAATTATTACTGTTCTAAGTATCTTATTCTGAAGTGGATAGTTGTAGTGGAAATAACCACCCATTCTCTTGAAATGTTGTTTAGTATAATTATTCTAAAGTGAATATGCTGATACGCAGTAAAATAGTTTAAATATTAAAGTATAGAAATGGCCAAGTAAGTGGATACACAAACACGCAATGAAACAGTGTTTTTACACAACTCACAGAGAATTTGCACCGAACTCAGAAGATGTACCGAGTCATATTTACTCATCAGTTTTGTCAAGCATTACAAAAGGATCAGAAGGAATACTTTAAGTAGTTGGGTTAAGATTTCACTGGATGCTGTTGGAACAGACACAATGCAGTTCAATCCACATAGCACCAGAGCAGCCTCCTCTACTGCAGCTAGAGGAAATTCAGTCAGCTTGCAAGAGATTCTTGATACAGCTGCTCTTCTATGACCACATTTTCTCGTTTTTATGATACATGTAAGCCTATAATAGTTCAAGCAACAGTTTGACACAGGTGCTCTTAATGTTGCTGCTTTGAAATAACTTATTGTTGTATGTCAGGGAGGACATGGTAATAAACCTGTGTACAGTATGTTGTGGAGTTTGACTTCATGTGTCTGTTGCTTTGAAATCTTACGTAAGCCACAAGCCACTGGTAACGACGTAGAATTTAGAAATTAACGAGACTTCACTGTAAGGTGAAGTTTGATTGGAATTCTGCCGAGTTACAACAATGCCTTGAGGGATTACATGAAGGGTCCGAAATCAACTTGTTGGTGCAGGCGCCAGCTGGCAACTAAGAAAAAAAATTCAGTCGCCAGATGCAAAAGTTTCGTGGCAAAAAGTGTCCATAATTTTTTGCTTCTGATCATAGACTGAAAACATGAATTTCTAAAATACATTCTTAAACAGAGCTTCAAGGAGCAAGGGTAGCACAGTCGGTTAGTGCGCGGCCTTGGTGCATAAGGTTCTGAGTTCGATCCCCGGATCTGACATCCTTGTTTCGACTTCTTTCCTTTTAGTGTAGCCTAAGTAGCTTTAAATACCTTTAAAACGGAGCACTGATGGAAAGAAGGGGGTAAAATGAGCGCATCGTGGACTTCCTGGGAGAGTACTCTCTAGAGAGTAAAGGACCTTCCGACGTTAAATAACGTGTACCTTTACCTACCTTAAAGTATTCGTATTTCCTACTTTGCGAATGATCGAAAAAGGATCAAAGACTACACTTAGACCATTCAATGCCTTTCCATTGAAACAAAATCGAAACTAGGTGTCCAAGTTTGAGGAATGGACATACAACCTGTTTCCTTGGGCATGTACTTACCCAGTACAAAGGCAGGCTAGCATGAATTATAAGCGTTACTCAAAACTGATTGACTGTTGCATACCCGGTGAAAGGAATACCAAAATAAGTTATGTAATTGCGACAACAAGTTGCAAAATTGTCAAGGCACCTTCATTAAAAAACACCTTTTCTAGCTTCCAATACCCGCTGTATCTTAATAAGAATTTAAACCTTTCCCACTTCCCCTCCCCTCTCCCCCTTTCAATGTTGACTGTTTAACTTTTAAACATTTTTTTTGTCTTGCTAGCAACACTGATAAGCCAGGATGGGGGGGGGGGGGGGGGGGAGGGGGCTGCAGT
>NC_090878.1:19357304-19377304 GCF_036669935.1 Montipora foliosa
AATAACGGCATCCGAGCCACCACCAGACCGGTTAAGATCCCACAACAGGAATTTGCATCTCCCAAATCAAGACCTCCATCAGATCGGCAAACGAACATTGTCTATAAAATCCCCTGTGCGGACTGCACATGGAATTACATCAGAGAAATGGGGAGATGCTTACACACAAGAAAAAAGGAACACATACGAAACACCAAGGTTTTTAAAAGTGGTTCTAATGTTGCCAGCCATGCGTGGCTCGAAGGCCACACTATTGATTTTGAGAATGCACGCGTCATCGACAGAGGCAATTTACACGTAAGAAAAACGCTGGAATCCTGGCACACTGCAATTACTAGCTGGGCAGACAATAATTCTAAGCAGCTACCAAGACAATACTCAATTCAATTTTATTGTAATCTTATCCATCACTAGCATTTTTTTTTTTTTGGTCTTTTTGTATTTATTCATATTCGTTGGTTATTTTCTCACCTTTTTGTACATAATATATTTTTACCTTCGCTTTTTACACCTCAATTTTTAAAGATTGCAGACTGGCAATCGAAAGCTCAGTGTTTTGCAAAAACTTTTAACCAGAGAACGTTTTTAACTTTTCAATTATGCCCCCTGGTTACTCATCGATTTTTAGACCTGTTTATGTTCGTGAGTTATGCAGGCGCTGCCGGCCTATTGTCACCACGGACTTACACTCTTACACTCTTACACTCATACAACCTGGTGACATAGTGTGTAGTGCACTTTCAGTGCACTAGCACAAAAAGCGAAAGGATGGTCATGACACCTTTTGATCTACCAAATTATGTGTATTTTCGACTTGACTCACAGAAAGCACTGAAATGGCTTCAAATTACGTCATACCGAAACCCTGCCAAAATCCAGTTTATTGCTGGCCATTTTCCATTCACAGCAGATCAGAGAATTAACCTTTTTTTTTTTCTTGAAACACCATATTAAACACAAAAGATATATGCCCTCCCATACCAATAAACAAAGAAATGATATGGCGATGCAGTGGCAACCAACTCAGACAATCCGTGTCAAAATTGTTGACACATTGACCATTCCTACTCCGCATGCCACATTTCTTCTATCTTTTAGTCTTCTTAGGTAGTCCAATTAGCCCTCTTCCCCTCCCAAACAATGTTGTAGCATGATTCCCGGGATATTTGGGTACAAATAGGCATCATTGAATGGGGGAGGGGGGTGTTATGAATAAATTAGAGCATGATTCAAATTAAAGTGTTATTCTACACTCAAAAAGTACTGTTTAAACATAGTATTGTGTCAACTAATTTTGTCGCTGATTGTAGTTCACATGCATTCAACTTAACAGAAACATGATTAAGAACCCCAACTGGCCACAAGACCAAGGGAAGCTACATGTATACGTGAACCAACCCCAGCAATACCCAAGACACCATTAAAAGTGAACGTCTGACCAGGAGTGCATCATTACCACGTCAAGCAAGTGTGTAGAATACCATGTAGTAGAATAGGAATTAGACCAGTCACTATCCACAGGAGTATTATAGCGAGGTGGACAACAGTGGCAAGCATGCCAGTAAAACCGGTCATGCCAGCTCTATCAAGATGTGAAAGACCTCAGAGGCAGAGAAGTCTACCAGACAGATACAGTCAAGGACTTTGGGTTGGAATAACAACCTAGTCATTGAGGACTTCACCTCAAACTTTGTGATTGAACATTCCATTACTTTTCTTGTTAAAGACACTCAATTAGATCAAGCAATGCAGTTTGATTAAATAAAAGACATGCAACAATCACTTCTATCTTTTGTCTATAACCCCCATGTCAACTACACACTTCTCTCACATGGCTGTTTGTTAAGAATTCAAAGCTCGTTAAGTAAAGCTAATGACAATGACTATTGTTTGAGTCCAGTCTAGACTGCCACACACTGATGTCAAGACCTTCATACATGTACAAAGTGACATTCACTCTTGCCTAAAATTAAAACAGAAACTAACTATTTTTGTTTATCGGGAGATTTTAACTTAAACCTTTTTGTCATAAAAAAATTGACAGGAAAATTTCTTGATGCAATACATGTATATGCTTATTTTCTTCCTTTAATAACTTACATGCCATACAAGAGTACCCCTATAACTTCTATTTCTGTCACTCTTGAGAACATTGTTTTAAACTTTTCTATTACATTTAACATACTAGATAGGAAAAGGTGAACCAATGTACATTTTCAAATTCCATTACGTTTGAAGGTCGACAAACTGGCTGAATATCTACAATCATTGCAATGTGACTACTGATTGTGCATGTTTCCTTAATGAGCATAAAATTACGAAGATTTATAACTCTTGCAAAACCGTCCAAACAAACATTACAAAAAAAAATTAATTCCTGGACAAAAAGATTTGAGACTTCCCTGTTTTTTTTAACTTTTGGACCACAACTTAAAAAGAAGGCCAACAATGTATCCTTCCCCACCCCACCCACAACAATGTTGTTCAGGAAGATGGGCAAAGAACCAATCTACATCTCAACAATGTGGTGGGAGGGGGGGAGGGGGGAAGGGGGCCAGGTGGCAGTAGCAATTTTAAGACTTAATTCATGCATAATTTTTTAAGATATGGACCAGGTTCACGTACTGTACATGTATTAAACAACCTTGTCCAGGATTCTTGGTTAACTTCTGCTCTTCCAACATCCATTTAAAGAAAATTTATTTACAGTCGAACCTCGATTATCTGGACCTCGATTATCCAGACTTTTCGATTATCCGGACTTCTTCTCTGGTCCCGTTTTTTTCATGAATATTAATAAGGGAACAAATTTAGTACTTGAATTTGGCATCAGCAAGCAACAGAACTCCGATGTACGCAAGAACAAGGACAAATGACGAATAGGTTTTCATTTATAACAGAATAGGTTTTCATTTATAAACAGTGTACATGTACATGAGTGTAGGGGCAGTTCATAGAAGAAAAGACTTTTGTAATTAAAAATGCGCTATATTTCTTTTGTTTCCATTGTTGCCTCATTAATATCCATATTTTCGATTATTCGGACTCTCGATTATCCGGACTTTTTACTGAGGTCCCGACGAGTCCGGATAATCGAGGTTCGACTGTAATACGTGCAGCTGTAGCAGCATAAAAAAAAACCAAGGTTCCATTTCCAATACAAGCCCTCAAAATTAAACAGCTTTTTAAAAGGCACGCATACAGTACCTCGGTACCTCAAATCAAATCCGAGGTTGGAAGCTACATGCTCATATTGTAATACAAACCAGGTCACTATAATTTGTATTCATGTAGCAGTGACCTTTGAGGAACAAGGAATATATAGTAACAACACATGATATTCATAAGCCAATCTAGATTTGCCTCAATTAGCTTAACCCTGAGCACTTGAGAGTGAGGTGAACTTTGAATTCTTCATTCATCCAAAAGGGAAATTTGAATTATATGTGGATCACGAGCGCATGGAAGCATGTGTCTTCTACATGAACAATGGCAGTGATCTTTTTGACCATAACTTAGAGATAACATAACACAACACAAGTTATACGTAATTAGAGCTTGTTTTCATTGCATGAGTCATCTCCATAATTACAAGAATTTAAGTAATGATGAGCGACTTACCACTGTTTTTCCAAACAGATGCTTTTTCATGTGATGTCAAGCGACAGCTTCGTCAATGGCAAGAACTCTGCAATGGTGATTTGATGCAGTTAAATAAACTACTTGCACCAAACTCAGAAGATACAGTATTTACTAATCAATTTTGATTAACCTTTGTGGCTGCTGTACAGACACAACCCATGTTAACGCATGCACTTGCTATCTTGTGTAATCCATCAAGGCAAGTGTTGCAACTCAGCAGAATTCCAATCAAGACTTTACCTTACATTAAATCTCTCTCTTCATTCTTAAATCACCTTGCAATGCTCCTTGTATGAATAATGAATCCACCCGCAAATAAATTAAGTGTAAGCAATACAGGAAGACTGTTTGCACGCCTGTGTCACTCACAACTGACTTTACAAAATAAACATACCCGGTAAAAGGAATACCAATGGCTAGTTGTAAAACATGAAATGAGGAATGCCCAGGGTAATAGGAACGGGGACCGGGGACAAGGAAACAGGGAACCTCTAAAATAGGAAATCTCTAAAAGGGGGAATTACTAAAATGGGGAATCTCTTAAAGTGGAAATAACTAAAATAGGGAATCTCTAAAAGGGGGAATTACTAAAATAGGAAAATCTTTAAAATAGGGAATCTCTAAAAGGAGGAATCTCTAAAAGGGGGAATTACTAAAATGGGGAATCTCTAAAATAGGGAATCTCTAAAAGGGGAATTACAAAAAGGGCGAATCTCTTAAAGGGGGAATTACTAAAATGGGGAATCTCTAAAAGAGGGAATTACAAAAATGGGAAATCTCTAAAAGAGGGAAATACTAAAACAGGGAATCTCTTTAAGGGGAAATTACAAAAATGGGGGTTCTCTAAAAGAGGGAATCTCTAAAAGAGGGAATTACTAAAATAGGGAATCTCTTCAAGGCTGTTGCCTAACAGGAGCCCGGTAGCCTGGGGCTCCCAAAGAATAGCTCTGGGCTCCTTAATTTTTCACAGCAACACCTTTCACTTCACATGTTGGGCTCCTAAGTTCTCAGCGTTTAGCTCTGAGGGCTCCTTTAAAATTTTCTTAGGCAGCAGCCTTGCTCTTAAAGGGAGAATTACTAAAATGGGGAATCTCTAAAATACATGTAGGGACTCTCTAAAAGGGGGAATTTCTAAAATGGGGAGTCTCTAAAAGGGGGAATTACTAATATAGGGAATCTCTAAAAGGAGGAATTGCTAAAATGGGGAATCTCTAAAAGGGACAATCTCTAAAAAGGGAAATCCCTAACATCTTTTTAACTCCTAAGAAAGTGTGACAGTCATCAATCACTGGGCAGGAAGTGGCTTTCAAATAGCGCTGCATCAAAACATTAGCAGCTGGCAACTTCTTACTGCGATTGCAAGTCTCTCATACAGTAAATTTATTTAATATATATAACCATAGATGCATCAGTGAAGGTTGTAAACGTCAAGCCTTAGACCTTACGATCGGCTCACTTGGCGTTCTTTCTCTACCTCTAGCGGTATATATAATGAAAGAGGAGGCTCCGCAGAGGACAACATCAGAGGCAATTTTGCTTCAACTTGAAAGAAAGTCAGTGTAAAAAAACAACATATTTCTTAGGTCACTGAAGGATGTAGCGTCCCTTTACATGTCCGTTTCAAGGGATTCATATTAGTCGGCCTTCGTGAGCTAACAGATCAGCCTTGCAAATTAGCAATGTATAATTCTTTGCAATGAACACCGCTCCCCTTTTTGCTGTGTTAAACATAGTCAATTTTTACATCCACCATCCACAGGCATCTTATGAGGTAGGGCAACAAATAAATTAATTATTGCCTGTCTGCAAATAGAATTGGTGGGAAAACATGATGGTGTTTACATTTCTTGGACGCATGCATACAAAAAAAGCCATTCACACAACAGTAGTGTACAACTAAATTCAATAGTAATGAGAATATGTAGAATCCAAAGCATCCTTGTGTTATATTGTTGGCTTTTCGAGTCATT
The DNA here is from genome assembly GCF_036669935.1 of Montipora foliosa. Classification (NCBI taxonomy): domain Eukaryota; kingdom Metazoa; phylum Cnidaria; class Anthozoa; order Scleractinia; family Acroporidae; genus Montipora; species Montipora foliosa. Next base: position 19,362,917 of record NC_090878.1, read on the forward strand.
TCCTTAATTTTAATTCCATGGTACTCAAGTTGATGGATACCTCATCATTCACTTGCACACAAACACATAAAGGGGAAATCTGAGCAGTGCATGATGAAAAGCATGAAAGACCAATTAAAGAAATACTAAATTCTCCCAAAGATGTTGGACATGGTGGGAAAACCATAAAAAAATATTTTTTCGCGACAGGCAATGTTTTGTCTTTTCTCTGCCGAGTTGACATTAAGTAAACATGGCTGACTTTCAGTTTCCCTTGGCTTTTGGATTTGCTAGTTTGCCGAAGTTTCAGTGGGAAGACCTAGTCAGCCAAGAAGTGATAGGTCAAGGGACCTTTGGAGCCGTGTTTTTGGTGTTTTCAAGCTGAAGGAAAGCCCGCAGAAAATGTTATTGTAAAAAAGCTGTTAAGTACAGCTCAGGATTTTACGGCAATGTTCATCAAGGAGGCCAAGATTTTAAAGGATTTACACCAAAACAAACTTTGTTTCATGTTAACAGTGCGTTGTCAAATTCCGCTCATGGCTGATATCCCACAGTGCAACCAAATGTCAAAAATAAGATTATTCTTTCGCTTCTTCTTTTGCTCGAATGGTGAATTGTTAAAGGTGGTGTATATGGAAGGACTCACTTCTCTACTCCTCTCACGTTGTACGTTTTTTCAAAATGTAATGAGCAAGGTTTTCTGACTTTAAAGCCATTAACTTGTCTTCCAGTTTCTGTTCCAGCTTTACAACTATCACATTGTATGTTTCCTTCATATGTATGTTTCGTCCGCAGTTTTACGATAGAAACAGTACTTCGTTGATATTTTAATAGCAGGCATTTCTGTGTGAATTGTACCGGCAGTCAACAATTGCACTGTTAAAATGGATGCTTGTCATTAAAATCAACCAATCAGACCTCTCTTAATTTTCGCGGTCTCGGAGATTCCCCTTTTTAGAGATTCCTCCTTTTAGAGATTCCCCATTTTAGGAATTCCCACTTTTAGAGATTCCCCCTTTCAGAGATTCCCCATTTTAGAGATTCCCCCTTTTAGAGATTCCCCACTGAAGCAGTGTTCCAGATAAGAGTCAATAACCCGACAAAGAAGGCTTCCTGACTCGACAGATGAAATTTAAATATTCAGTTAAATATTACAACAAAATGTCTGGGTGACCCGTCAAATGGTATAAATAATCCCCCAATTGAAAAATTTAACTGGAACTCTGTTTAGAGATTTCCCCTTTTAGGGATTCCCTCTTTACAGATTCCCCCTTTTAGAGATTTCCCCATTTAGAGATTCCCCCTTTAAGAGATTCCCTAAAAATTTTTAGTAATTCCCCATTTTAGAGATTCCCCCTTTTCGAGAGTCCATATTTTAGTAATTCCCCCTTTTAGGAGATTCGTTATTTTAGTAATTCCCTCTTTTAGAGATTCCCTATTTTAGTAAGTCCCCCTTTTAGAGATTCCTCATTTTAGTAATTCCCCCTTTTAGAGACTCTCTATTTTAGAGATTCTCCGTTCCCTATTTCCCATTCCCCGTTTTAGAACTAGCCAAGTACCAACATACTTGCTAGCTTTCACCAAAAGTTCTGAGAAAATAACAGGAAGGGAGTAAAAAGTAAGCTTAATCAAAACTGGTTGATTACGCTTAAATTACACGTAGTTGTTCTTCTTCATTAAGAAATGGTTATCAATGAGCAACTTACCACTGTCGCTCCAAATGGATGCAGAATGCCGCCAGGTCAAGCAAAAGAAATGAGTCTGCAATTACGATTTGATGTGGTTATTACATTATCCAGTATCACGATAAAACGATCATGTTTAATATGTAGAGGGTTTATCCTTACACATAACTCAAAGTAACTTCAAATTCGACGATCAAATTGTGTAACTTTATGAGAGAGTTTAACATGGATCAATGATGTTTCAGTTCTGTCGCAAAGCGAGACATAAGACTTACTGAAGCATGTACAATTAGTCTACTAGCTGCTTGGTGGGACTTACGTACATGTACATGTAGTTTTCCAGAGCAAAACGTGTTTTCGTATTCTTTCAATTTTCCAACCACAACTTCCAATCTGTTCTTACTTGCCTTATCTATCACAAATGACGGACAAAGTTCTGAGAAAAGAGAAACCAAAACGTCTGTGTTGCGATAAACAGCTGAGAGGCACTTCCCACAATAATCCGAAAATAAGAGAGACCCTGGGAACGAGGTTGGTAGGTATGTCGTGTGGGGACACATGATTTGGGTGACCCTATTTAATGGCTGAATGATAGAATGGAATGGGGGAATTGCAGAATTCTAAAATATGGAATACATGGAATATTCTAAAACACGGAAAATATTGAATATTTTGAAACGCGGAATATACAGAATATTCTACAAAGCGGGATGAGAGGAAAGTCTTTTAAGAAAGGAAATAAATAATTCATTTTTTGCCCGTGAGTAGTGTGCGTAGGATAAAGAAACTTCGCATGATAATACATTTCCTCGCGACCAAGGGTATAAAAACGTGTTAAAGAAGAGATCATACAAAGTGATTCACCTCTGGGCGATATGTTTCCCCGCTTCCGTTTTTGTGCCTCTCGGACTGTGTCGAAACATCACAGGCGCACTTTCTTACACTCAGAGAAGGAAAAATGGAGAAAGACGTTGATAAGTGTCTCAATTGCCTTAAAAACATAATGTACGACATGTTATCGTTTCTTTTTCAGGATGATTTGCTAAATCAATGCCTTTTTGAAGGTCTTTGTTACAAAACCTGCTTCGTTCATACACGAATTCCCTGGCAGATGTTGTTATGATCGGTCACAGGCGAACCACCTTCAGTCGTTGTTGTTGTTATCGATCTGTAGAAGGATAAATACATTACAGCGGTTGCGATTTGGTCGGCGATAAAGTTTGTGTGTTATTTTATTTTTATTTTTATTTTTTTTGGTCGTTCCGAGCTGTTTTGGTCGTCATTTACGAGATCTTTTCCCGACCACCAGTTAGACAGTCAAGAAAATTGACAAGTCAGGTAATACCGAGCCGCCGGCCAGTGACCTGTCTTGTTCAAGCGGGAACTGACGCCAAACCAGTGAAATTTTCACGTTAAAAACACCAGCAACCGATCGATTAGGGATGTCCTCGCACCTTCGCTGAATTTGAGCTTCAGTACAACCCGACTGTTGCCAAGCGTTGGCAAACCAACGGTCGTGTTGCACCGATTGGTAGATTTGAATAGACTCAAATGCTTCGAATTCCTTTGATCTGATTTCTTGCACCAATCATGCTGAGAAAGCATTATTATGGATTTCAGGATCGCCTTTCTCGGTGAATTTTCGAAAGATGACGCCCAAACTCGACGAAGGTATGAGAACATCTCGCGAGGACATGTCGTGAGGAAATGTAAAATTATCATGCGAAGTTCGTTATCCTGTGCAGACTACTCACGGGCAAAAAAATGTATTATTTAAATCCTTTCTTAAAATACTTTCCTCTCATCCCGCGTTTTAGAATATTCCGTATATTCTGCGTTTCAAAATATTCAATATTTTCCGTGTTTTAGAATATTCCATGTATTCCGTATTTTAGAATATTCCGTGTATTCTGGAATTCCACCATTCTACCGAATAGGGTCACCCCATGATTTTGTCCCCAAAGTAGGTGGAAGTAGGTGTAGTAGCAGTGTAGTTGATGTAATAATAATAATAATAATAATAATAATAATAATAATAATAATAATCGTAATAATAATAATAATCATCATAATAATTTAATAACTTCTAGAGCGCGATTTACATTCACTGATCAATAGCGCTTTACAACTGAAAATACTTACTTACTTACTTATGCTTAGTACCCCTCCTGGGGCATAGGCCACCTACAAGAGTTCTCCAGCTATCTCTGTCCTGGGCTTTCCTTATTAGCTGACTCCAGGTCAGCCCCAATCTCTTGATATCCGCTTCCAAGTCCCGTCTCCACGAGTTCCTAGGCCGTCCCCTTTTCCTCTTGTCTTGTGATGTTGGTAGAAGGCTTTCGGAGAGTGTGGCCTATCCATCTCCAACGTCTCATCATGATCTCAGCATCTGCAGGCCTCTGCTTGGTTCTTTGCCATAGGTCTTCGTTGTTGATGGTGATCGGCCAACGTATCCGCAAGATTCTTCGTAGACATGAGTTGATAAAGGTCTGCACCTTCTTTGTAGTTGCCACTTTTGTTCTCCAGGTCTCTGAGCCATATAGTAGAACAGGTTTGACATTGCTGTTAAAGATCCTGATCTTAGTCTGAAGGGTCAGATCTTTGGAGCTCCATACGTTCTTTAACTGCAGAAAAACTGCTCTTGCTTTGCCAATTCTGGCTCTAACGTCAGCTTCTGTGCCCACCTGGATGTCAACTACACCACCCAGATAGGTAAAGGAGTTTACCTCTTCCAACAAGTCGTCATCCGGCCGCCATGGCCGGTCCCAAGCCCCGGGGAGAAAGGATGAGAGTTGGGCCTGAGGCTAGCAACCTCACCCCGTAAAACACCTGCTTGCTACAGAAACAACTGAAAATACTACAATGAAATTCAAATTAGTAAAACTACTTACATGTCTATTAATAAAATAGAATATTTATAATAATGATAATAAACTTAGAATATCAAACAGGATGCGCTTTAAAAGCTACATGAAATAAGTAAGTTTTCACCTTACATTTAAGAAAACAAAACTGGGCACTAGTAGTAGCTGTAGTTGGTGTAGTCTGTCTAGTAGTTGTAGTACGAGTACTAGCTGCAGTACATGTAGTGGCTGTATAGGTTTAGTAGCTGTAGTAGGTGTAGTATGACCCCATCGTTGCTACAGTTGCGTTTTACTTTTCCTTAAACTTGTGTGGCAATGGAAGTTAAACAAAACAGTGTAACAAAGTTTCATAAAACCGACGATGTGATACTGTGCAACGCCTGCTGATGCCGTCACAGGCCACCCAGAGTCGGAGGGTAAAAAATTATAAGGATTTGTATGGGAATCTCCATAACAAATAGCCTGCGAACGTAGACGCATTTCCGGCGGTCGTTTCAACCGCCAAAAATACGTCTGCGTTCGCACGCTAGATAACAATCTGAAAAAGATATTTACATCTCGCCAATAAAATCAGACTTCTCCGGCATCAGTCACGCTCAAACTCCGTCGATGGCCACACCGATAAATTTACTTCTATTTGACAAAGTTTCAAGGTCCACCGAGTATTCATTGCTGAGAAAATGCCAAAAATATCCAAAATTTTAAAATCCTTCGAGGCCCCCTTACAACGAATTTGGACACGGCAAGTCAACGCCTCACTTGAGCCTCGATACGGTGAGAGCACTGAATAAGTGAACGGTTGACCAGCCGTGTCCAAATTCGTTGTAAGCGAAACTCGAAGGATTTTGAAATTTTGTATATTTTTCGGGAGAAGAACTCCCATATAGAAAGGGGAGGGATGCTCTTCGTGTCGCTTAGGGGTGCAAATTCCGGATTTGGTCTCACTTAGGGTGTTCTGGGCAAAAAAAAATAAATATGTAGCCGTAAATGTCTCCTTTAGGGTTGCGCGCGAAGAAATATAAAAGTGTGTATGTGTTTCACGTAGGTGAAAGTATTAGACGATAATGTCTTTGTCGCAGTTAAAAAGGCACGGTATTTGTTTCTCTGTGTTTTAATATGGTCTCCTTTAGGGGTCAAAAAAAGCCTGAGCCACGCCCAAATTGGTCTCCTTTAGGGGTTTGATTTAAAATTTCCGACGAGCTTCCTTCCCCTTTTTCTATTTTTTTTCGGAGCGAATAAATAGATTGGAAATATTGGATGGAGCAAGCTGATTACCAAAGAGGCAACCAATTTAAATTAAAGCAATTTTACTGCTAAGATTCGGGAACTAACAAAAAGAGGAACAGTGTGAGATTTGTAGTCTGAAAAATGCATTAAGCGAAGAACCCGCTCTTGTAAAAAGGTAAGTATTTGTAGCTTGACCCCACGCAACGAGACCATAAGAAATATAGGGTTCGATTAGCTAGCGGCAAATATTTAAAAGTGTAGTAAACGGCACCAGATGCCTAAGCCTAGCAATAACGCCAATTCCTTTGCTTATTTTAGTCGAAATATAATCAATGTGGTGCTTCGAAGAGAGAAACCATCAATTAGAACTCCAAGGTTCTCCACATATGTTTGACGTTCGAGAGATACTAATTGTTTAGAATTGTTTTCAAATATTTTAAGGTTGACTTCTTCATGGGCTATTTCCCGGTGGTAAGGATGGAAAATAACAAAGTTAGATTTAGCCGTTGTTTGAATGTAGCCACTCATACAATTTAAACAATTCCTCATTAACAATGATCTCGAGATTGTTTAGCAGACTAACCCTAACCCTAACCGCAGACTGTTCTTTCTTTACGAGAAACAGAAGAACCAATTGGCGTTGATTGTGTTCTGCCTGACAAATATTACGAGAACCAGTTTTTGATTATTCCTCTAATTCCATAGTGGTGCAGCTTGTGTAACAATATATGGTAATAAGGTAGTAGTTAGGTAAGGTAATAGTTTATTTACGCATTTAAAAATGAATTACAATGTGTATTTACAATAAAATTATTGAAAAACGTATTGAATATACACATTATATAAAAATAATAAATTGTAATTATTATTATTAAAAGAAATGATTGCACTAGGGAAAAAGCTTCTTTTAAACCGCTCCGTTCTACACTTATATAGGGTTCTGTGGGTAGGGTTTCTCATCGTACGTCCATGCGCGCTCACCCGCGTCATTGTCAGGTGCTTTGAGAGAGGGCCCTTCCCGTCAATTTTCTTTAAAGTTCTAATACAAAGATCATTGCGGCGTACGTCCAACCTTGGGCAGTCAGCAAGTTCACGTGCCCTGCTATAGGTTTGTTTGGGAAAGATAACACCAAAAGCTCTTTTCTGGACTCTTTTGAACTGTTCAGACAAATAGAAAGGAAAAGCATAATGCCAAACTACGCAGCTATATTCCAAAATAGAGCGAATCAAAGACACGTAAATTGAGACTAGGTCAGCTGCTGGGACAACGCCCCGACGTAAAACACGCAGAATATGCACGTGTTTCGATACCTTAGCAACTCTACTGATGCAATTTGCTCATTCCACTTTAAGTCATTCTGAATAATAAGCCCCAGGACCTTATGTGTGCTAACCACCTCTAACGGTTGATCATCAATTGTTAAGGGGGGCTAACTGTGGTTTTTCCTTGAAGAAGCACAATCGCAACTCCTTGCATTTCTTAGCGTTAAGACGCATCCAGTTGCCAGAGGCCCACCTGTTTATGTAGTCGAGTGTAGCCTGGGAGGATGATAAGCTAACCTTACTAAGGTTCTCTGACAGAGACATCATCCACGCACTTCCACATTCCAAAATTAGGTGACATGGCCCTCCCCAAATCATTGACCATTATGAGGAACAAAATCGGGCCTAATTTGGTCCCCTGGGGACCCCTGCTTTAACAGGGAGCCAGTACAAGAATGTCTGATTTAACTTAACGCGTTGTTTTCTATCAGATAGAAAGTTGATGATCCAAAGGATCAGACAAAGTCTGACGTGGGCTTAAAAAATCTCCTCTTTCATTTTTTAGCGAACCGTATAACTATTGTGAGTGTACTTTATAAATGGGGACTCTGTCGATACGGGTTTTTTTTTTTTTTTTAATTTAATCTTGTGCTGTACCCTGCACATAGGCCGCCCATTTGGGTTATTCCAAGACATGGTCCAGTCGATTTGCCTTTGAATGGCGCGCGGTCAAAGCCAACCTTTGACCGCGCTATTTCAGAGCAAATCGACTGGACTAGCTCTCGGAATAACCTAAATGGGGAGCCTATCTCGGGTTCAGGCTGAATGTCTAGGCAAGATGTGCAACAAGAATGTTCTGAAAAAAACAGCTTTATTTAAAGTTTGATCGGAGCCTTCCAAAAATTATTTCCCATTACCTACGCATCATACGCTTCAGGAAAGTAGAGAGCGCGGTGCTAATTCTCGTGCAAAAGAGATGATACAGCGGGAAGATCTTTTCTCACTTGCTGTTACTGCATTCACGATGTAAGAGAGTTGTAGTATTTGTGACTGAAATTGATAACAATACAGGTGAAAGTTGCAGTTCACGCTACCTGTCAACAACTTTGTTGGTCGAAGAGACATCGCTCCTAGCCAAGGAAAAGTAAATGAACGTTAATGTGCCTTCTAGAAGTTTCAAGCGTGTACTTAAACGTCAATAAACACCGAATATAGGTCCATGCATTTTTGCCAGGCTTATGTCTCGAACGTCTATGGAGTAAAATCTATAACAAACTCAACACATAGACCACTATCTATGAACGACAGATGAATTGGCCATCAAGATCAAGAGGTACCAGTTTTAATATATGCACGACAGCCAGCGAAGAGAGCCTACTCTCACTCATGGTACATTTCATGTACTGAATTTTTGAGCTTTTGCATCATGATCATTGAACGCTTGCACTGATTGTCCTCGTAAAAAATGTGAGAGGATTGTAATCATCCGAATCGGACCAAGTGCACGAATCAGTGGCTATACTATCCCGGATGGCACTTTTGAATCCTGCATAACATCAAGAGTTTACTTTTCCCCTTTTCAACTACAGGCCATCAAAAATACAAATTTCATCTTTGGCTTAGCTTTGAGGCTAGTTAGATCCCTTCGAAACCCCTGCCCTTCATACACGCCTGTACCATAGGGAGCTCAAGCAACGACAACGGCGACGGCAACAAGAACTTCACAAATTTGCATACTTAGTGGGCAAAAACAATAGCTTTGCACGCCCTGCACGTGCGTGATATTACTTTTGTCCATTTCTCTGCCGTCGTCGGCAAAACAACAGGGAGTTTAAGAAACGACGACGGCTACGGCTACGACAACGCCAAAAAGCAGTAATATTTTTGGTTAAAAGAACCAAAATGATCGTGCTGCACGTGCGGCACGCATTTTTGAACATTTCTCTCCCGTACTCGTCAAAACTACTACGTGAAAAGACCAAATTTAAGGTTTTGAAGACAACGGGGACAAACTACAGTGAATCTTTCAGTCTTACTCTTTACTTCAAATCCGTCCGTAACAATCCAGTTATAGGACACTTCGCTCATATTGAATAATATAAACAAGATGGAATAATCATGAAGTACTTAGAATAGCTCAAACTTATATTTTGAAGTGACGTTTTCGTCGCCGTAGCCGTCGTGGTTTCTTAAACTCCCTAACAACGTGAATGTTACGAGTTCGAACGTTTTGAGGAAAGGTAGCTTGCAAACTAAACTGAACGCAGGGTTGTCGGAACAACAACAAGAAGATTTATTCCAAAAATGAACGTAGTTTCCACGAAGTAAAACTCTGAACAACACGTATTCGACAAACTTACACGGCCTCCGCCAACTTGAATAAACACAGCTTCTGTCACACTTGACTAAACACGGCCAACGCCAACTCTCTTCGCTTGTGAAAAACTAGTTAGAAAAACACTCCGCTTGGACTCGTGTACTTATATACTCTGACAAGAAACTTCTAGAACTTTCTAAATTAGTAATGAATCTAATTATAGAAAGATTACAAAACACACCGATTTAGAAACGCTTACGTACAAACCTAAATATAAACAAACTACGAACTCTCGCGAAGCGTCTAGAAAGTAACGCTTGTCACGCAATCCTATTTTTTCGTAACAGTGAACAAGCCAAGTTTAAGGTTTGGTGAAGGACGTCAGCACTTGAGGATAAATTTTCATTTTCTTCCCTAAATTAAGTGCTATTCAGACAGATGTCACTTTTGAGGAACTACCACGCCCTTGTCAAATTTTAAAAAAGTTAAAATAGTCACGAAGCGATTAAAATAACGCGAATTTGTATTTTGAGATGACGTTCTCGTACGTTGCTGTCGCCGTTGTCGTTGCTTAAGCTTTCTATTGGAGGGTTGCGTCAAGGGATAGCGTCAGAAAGAGGACAGGCCAAAGGAAAATAATATTATTGCAGGTGGTTAACTAGCAGTTATGGTTATGGGACAAACAATTCATTTGAAGCGGGGCGTCAAGATAGATACCACCGGAGCCAGACCTGGAGGTGAGTTGGGGGCCCGCTCTCAAACATTTTGTTTTTGCCCTTTCACAGTTTTGGTGTCGTATGGTGTTTTGGTGGCTTTGGTCCAAAAATAAGGGGGGGGGGGAGGGGGTCAGGGCCACTCCACTGGATCCGCCATTGGATACTTGAGTGAAATTAAGCAATTCAAGTTGACTCTAGTGGGGATAAGAGTAACAAAATTGCAGTAATCAGTCCTTCGTGAAGACCACAACAGAGACCAGACAAATTACACAATGTGTAGTTGTACACACCGTCTTTTTAATGCCCTCCCTATGAACAGAGCTTCCATGAAATATCTGCTCGCTCCCTGGACTTTCAGGTGGAAAACTTTCGCATACTTGTAGTTCGTCAATCCAAAACTGGATGTGAAACTTTTTCTCTCGTGACCACCATGACTTAATTGTCGAAGAAGATGGGATAATATTATTCAAATTGTAAGTTCATAACCATTCACTTCAATAAGTAATATAGCTCTTATAAGATCTAAGTTAACCGCAGATCGCGCGATCGCAAACAAGAGTTTCAGGTTTGACGTTAGGCGTTTGAGTTTGAAACAGTTTCAGTGCGTTTAGATTGAAGTTAACAAAAGCCACGCGCCGTGTTTAATTTGGGGAAAAAATATAACATTATTGCCTTTTTGATTGCCAAATTGTTTGGAAAAAATACTTAATTGATTAAACTGGGATGGTCCTCTGAGATGCGCTTGGTTTCATGCATTTTCCTCTTTGTGGTTTCGGCAAAGAAATAGTTGACACTGGACCAGCATGGTAACTTCAACTCCGTGATCGGATCTTGTACAATAACCTTCAGTTTCTTTATTTCTTAATTCTTAGTTCTTCTTAGTTAAGCTAAAAGTGAATGATAATTGCAAAATACACAGTGTTAGAAAAACCATCATTACAGTGTAAACAGTGGGTATTTAAGGTGATTTCCTGGTTTTACATTACGCAACCCTTCTTGCATCATTGAAGTGAGCATAAGCTCCCACATTGATAAAATGGCGGATTTTCATTGACGCAGGCGCCAGGCTTAATCCGTCAAAGAATGGCTATTTTCTCCTGTACGAATACGGTGATCACCATTTTGCGGAGAATGGAGCCTTCATGGAGTAGCAAAAAAATCAGCAAAGATCTATGATCAGTTTTTTAGTTGCCTCCCACGCAGACACTCTGAGGGCTTCGTCCCCTCGTGAGGGAGGAGGCTTCGTCCCCTCGTGGGGGAGGAACGTGACGAAGCCCTAAGAGTGTTTGCGTAGGAGTCTAGCATTTTCCCGATCGTCCCAGACTTTGCCCACATATCGGGAAATCGCCAGACGCTTGTCCTAGATTCTCCCAATAGTGACTTTGGCGGAAAATGGAAAGTGCGCCAAAAATTGAAACACGCAATTTAAAAGATCAATAAAGAGCTAAAACCATCGCCGACGTCCCCGAAATTACAAATTTGTGTTTTCATATGACGGGAATGATCGTCGACGATCGCAAAAATCTGGGACATGTTGGGAAAATAGAAACGCTTTCTATTTTGCCGATTCGTCCCCGACCATCCCAGATTATAGGGGATGTCTACCATTGATGGTTTTCATCAGTCGACAAACACTGGGAAGGTCGGGAAACTGCGAAATCCCCTATCGTCTGGGACAAACGAAAACTAGGTTTAACAAGTTTCCGTGGTTCAATTTTGACTGAAAATATGACAATTACTGGAACAAAGGATAAAAATCAAAGGCAAACACAGAATTAGAATTTAGTACATGAAAACCAGTCATTTATTTCTGTTTTAAAAGTAAGAACCAATTATGAAAAGACAGCAGGAGTGTCAAGACACTGAAAACAAAACATATTTACCGAAGTGGACAGAATCAATGAATTTGTAGTTATTGATGGTATCCTCCAATCCTGCGATAAACTATCCCGCCTGCCACGCAGGCAATGGAAAGGATGGAAAACTTACGGAAGCCGATAAGGAACAATCACAAAATATATAATTATATAATTATATAATGTAAATATATAATTGCAAATCACAATTTTATTGACGAATCAGTGTTGAAGAGTTTTTCAAATCTGAAATGCTTTTACAAATCCTATTAAGATTATTGGATCCACAAATAACTTGTTCTCAAATGCGAAAATAGTTTGCAATACAAAATCTTTTTGAAATACAAAAAAATATTTTCGAAGTCGCAAATTATTTTTGTCTCGTGATACTTGCGGCAGCAGTCAGCCAGCGCCACCCGTCCTCCAGCCTCATGATGTTAAAGCATCTGTTAAAGCAGAAAGTACGATGTTCTGCCATAAATGTGGAAGAGAATTTGGGGACGGTGAAGCATTTTGTCGTGGGTGCGGAACACTAAAGAGACGTGAGCAGGAAATTGTGTTATAAAATCCGACAGACGAGAGGTCCACTTTACAACATTACTTTGAAAGAGGATTTCGTTACGAGACCATTGTTCACTTTCTGCAAGAATACCATGGAATTTCTATGAACGTGAGAACGTTGAAGAGAAGGCTTAGTCAGTATGGGTTGCGAAGAAGAAATCACCAAGTTCATTCAGAGCACTCTGTTCGGGAAATAATCAAACGTGAAATTTAGGGCCCCTCATCACTTTTTGGATATCGTGGAATGTGGAATAAGCTGAGAACAAGCTACAATATTTCTGTTCCTCGGGACATTGTCATGCGAATTTTGCGAGAGTTGGACCCAGATGCATCCGCACTTTGAAAGGCTAGGAAGCTTCAACGTCGATCATACGTCCCACCGGGGCCAAACGCCAGGGTCCCAAAGGAGTCTAGGGCTCCAGGGCTCCGGGCCTAAAAAAGCGGGGCTCCAGGGCTCCAAGGCCAAAAATTCGGGGTTCCAGGGCTCCATAGCAGCTACTTAAAGGCACCGGGCTCCACTGTTGACTAGTAGACTGTAGTCCCAATTTTCACCCAAAATGAAATCAGGGAAGAAACGGAATTTCAAATTCGACGTTTTTCCATCTTTCTTTTGTCTTTCTTCACAAGGGTAAACCGAAATCGTAATTAATCTGACTAATGAAGGGAAACCAATGGTCACGTAGTCATTCTTCATGCCGTTTGCCGACTTTGCTCGTTACCAGCAGCCTGTCAGTTGTGTCATCCGTTTGCGCTTGCTGTCGCGTTTGCTGTAAACTCTTGTGTTTTCTCTCTAACTTCAAGTTTTCAGCGAGTTTAGAATTACAGCGCTTCGAATCCTGTTATGTCGGCAGGACAGGCAGAGGAAGTTCAAATAAGCTCATCTCGAGAAATGAGAGAAAATTTGCTTGATGCAACAGAGTGCTTATACAAACTTGGAACGGAAAAGGCCTGACACCGCTGGAGCTTTATGTTAAAACGTGATGGAACTGCGACATCCCTTTCTGAGTTCAAGAGTTATTTGGCCATAAACCACAGTTTAAATGAGGTAGCCAAAGCATTTGGCATTCAAAATTGCTGCAAAGAAACATACTACTTTTCAATGAACTGATAAATTTCAAATAAACATCATGTGGCTGGAGGACGTGTGGCGCTGGCTGACTGCTGGTGCAAGTATCTCGTGACAAAAATTATTTGCGACTTCGAAAATATTTTTTTGTATTTCAAAAAGATTTTTGTATTGCAAACTATTTTCGCATTTGAGAACAAGTTATTTGTGGATCCAATAATCATAATAGGATTTGTAAAAGTATTTCAGATTTGAAAAACTCTTCAACACTGATTCGTCAATAAAATTGTGATTTGCAATTATTTTTTGGATTTGACAAATATTTTGTGATTGTCCCTTATCGGCTTCCGTAAAAACTAGTTGCTTTGCGACGGGTGAAGGGACAGTCCTTGTTTCAAAAGCGAGTCAATATAGAATGTTTTCACGTGACGTCACGGCAGCCATGTTGGTGTATCCAACTAATCCTCCGGGAATTGACCTCTATTATCATGCAAACGTTTTCTTTTGTTTCTGTGAAAAAACAAGGTTACTGATCACGTGTGTGAAAAACACTCTATAATACTCTCCTCTGTAGCTGCGCATCAAGTTGCTATTTGCGACGATTGTATCGAAATTCTGTATAATTAAAGCACTGGTCATTCAGAGCTTTCTTTTGTAAACCACATTTGAGGTTTCATGTTTATTTACAAAACAAAGAGACTATGACTATGAGTCTTGTATATGCCTAAGATTATTCATTACTGTGACACCGACTGTTTGGATTAAGAGGATTACTACCGATATAACGCGCGCTCTGATTGGCTAATTGTGACTGAATTGTGACTGAATTGTAGGGCATTATTCTCCCGTAATGC
>NC_090878.1:19379804-19469804 GCF_036669935.1 Montipora foliosa
CAGGGTGGGGTTTGAACCCACGACCTTCGGATTAGATCACCGCCGCTCTACCGACTGAGCTACAAGGCCAGAACGGGAGCAGGCCGTGGGTATGTGAGATGTTATTCACAAGGACAAATTCGGCTCGGCCCAAGCCTAGTTTAGATAATCATTAGTTGTTGTCCTTCAGTAGCATTTTGTGGTTAATGATTCCAAGTTCGAGTGAGGCCTAACACTACTGTGACGTTTTTAGGCCTCACTCGAACTTGGAATCATTAACCACAAAATGCTACTGAAGGACAACAACTAATGGAAATCTTCTTTTCTTTAAATTTCAAAACTATGTTAACTAAATACTAAGTGACCCCAGTTTTAAGTTCTGATTTTAAAGAGACACCTGTTTATTTTAACTGGAATTTTCTCATTTATTGGTCCGCCATTGCTAACTTTAAAATCTTCAGAGAGCTGGATCGAGGAGAAAATGACATCAAACACTCACTCCTTTAAGAACGCAATGCGTGTGTATGCTGCTGAATTAATATGCAGCACGGGAGTTTCGGGCTTTCACATTTTCAAACTCATGTCTTGCATACATAATAAGGTGAGTTTACACGCCGAAATTTTAAGCTAGTGAGTAAATGACGTCATTTTCCCTAGATCCAACCCTCCGAGGTCCAATCGGTCAGTTTTGAACTTGAGAAATGGCGGACCGTGAAATCCAAAACCTAACACTCAAAATAAACAACCTTTGGATAAAACTCAAAGCTCAAAATTTTGCCAGTCAGGTGTTAAGCGAACACGCTTTCAAAATCTGAATTAAAAAAAGGAAATGATTTTTTGATCATAGTAGCACTTAAGATAATTCGTTTCATCCGTGAAAGCGTTTTTACATAGATAAGCTTAGGAAGAGAGCAACAATTCATATTCAACTAAGTTTAACTGTGACATGATGTAGTCTATAAGCCCTCAATAGGGAGCTTAAGCACGCGCGTTTTTAAGACACGGACAGCAAGCGGAAGTGAACAGTTTTCCCCTTTACCTCGTCTTCAAACAACCACAATTACATTCCTAAGTATCTTTAGAGATTATTAGCATAAAAATCTGGGAGACACCAATGTCCTGGCACGCGAAATGTTCTCTTCCGGTTGCCGTCTGCGCCTCAAAAACGCGCATGCTTAAGCTCCCTATCTAGCTTTACTTTACGGCGGTAACCGGCAATTAGTGATTTCTTTTCAGTCCATTGCACTGTTCACACAGTTACGTACAGAAAAGAAAGTACCCGACCCGGTGAATGGGGTAGACTTTCACATACCGGACTAAAATGGCAGAGGACAAAATGAACTACATTGACGACCGATTTTAAACCCTTTCTCTATGAGGAACTTACCCACCCTGGTGCCAGAGGTTTTGCGCTGTTTCCGGTGTCGTACGTTGTCATGTCTCTATTTTGACCCGCTCGTCTGCCGCGCGCGAGAAAAAACCTTTGGTACCCACCTTACCTTTTTCTCTCGACAACTTTCCGACACGAAACCTGTACATCATATTTCTTTTCAGTAATTAAAATCATATTCGAACAGCACTTACCATTCTTTTCGAGTTGTTGTAGCCCAAATTCAAACGAGACATCATCGCCAATTAGAACAAATGGTGCCCAGTATTTAATGGCGGAATACTCCTTTGTCTCCCGAAGAGATTTCATGGCATGGTGAAGAGCTAAACGTGCACTTTTTCTATCTGCCAAGTGTTGATAAAAACTCTTCATGAACAGCAAGGTTGCCTCATCATCGATTGCCCAGAGTGACACCAGAACAGACCGGGCACCAGCACACAGGAAAGCCCTGGCTATTCCAACCACACCCTCAGATTTTACCTCTCCCTGACCACTATGACAGCAACTCAGCACAACCAGCTTTGCCTGAAGACGAACTGCATGAACGTCGCTCATCGTTAACATGTAATCTTTCTCTTCGGGGATCTGTGATGTGCGGTCGGGATTTGGGGCCAAAATAATTTCTCCATATTCGTCATCTCCATGAGCAGCAATGTGGATTAAAGCAACCGACTTCATTCTCTTCAGCACCTCAGCTTTCGTTGCATTTTCGCCAGTGAGAGGCGTGGTCTGTAGAAGTTCTCCAATCATCTCCACCTCTTTTTTCGCGCATGGCAACTGTTTATAAATGGGTCCACCGGTGCCCCAAGTGATTTCCTTCAAGCACGGATCGCCCACAAGTAGCGCTTCACTCTTACTGTTGAAGTCGTCAAGTGCACTTGAGATCACTTTTAAGGCGGTTAGCGAGGGAAAAGTACGGATCCTGAGAGAGTCACTCAATGCAGAATAAGGAGCCAAGCAAAATGGTCCATCCGGAACAAAGATCAAGTCATCACCCTGGAGCAAGTCTGCAATGGGACTGATTAAGAAATCATACAAGGACTGCAAGGGGTTGTCGGACACGCTGAAAGACTGAAAAGATTCCTTAACAACTTCTCCACTGCAAGAGAACCGACTGCGATGTCTGTGTCCCGAGCGATTCTCGCATCGGACAACAGCCCCAGCACCAATCTGTTTCAAAGCAGTCTTTATCAGTGAGTCAGCACTTCCATTTTCGATTTCCTTTTCCCTATAGTTTATTCCGCTTGCTCTTCTCAGAAGCCAAAGACTGATAGTGTTCCCTGCAAGTGCTATGAAAACTGTTTGTAAAGGCAAATATTTCATAAGAGTGGAGATAGTTTCCGTCCTCGCAATTGCCGAGGTAGGTTCTTCATCGACGCGAAATCGCACCTTCAAAATGTCTGTCAAAGCCTGTGCACGTCCTTGTTCAGCAGCAAACAAAGCCTCATCAACCTCTCTATTCTTTAAAAGTGCTGTCCACAGAGCTGTGTACGCCACTTGTTTTGTATCACGAAAGCTTATTTTCCATGCATCTTCGGCCTGAAGAAGACGCCTTGTTTCATCAAAATGTTTTATGCTTAGCCGATAAAAATTAAGGGCTTTGCACAACGAGCCTAAAAATTCGTGAAAAAGACCAAGCCGATAGCAAGCGATTCCCTGCCCTACTGGATCCTCAGTTTCCTTGGATATAGTAAGATGTTGTTCGTCAAAGAGAAGAGCATTTTCAAGATCACCCATTCTGCCATAAGCGTTGCCGAGATTACCATTGGCCCTTCCCTCCCCGGCCCTATCCCCTACTTCTTCTGCAATGCTAAGATCTTGTTCGTGATACTCTATGGCTCGCTTAAAATTGCCCAGACTGTGATAAGCGTTACCGAGATTACAATTGGCCCTTCCCTCCCCGGCCCTATCCCCTACTTCTTTTGCAATGCTAAGATCTTGTTCGTGATACCCTATGGCTCGCTTAAAAATGCCCAGACTGTAATAACAGGTGCCGAGATTACCATTGGCCCTTCCCTCCCCGGCCCTATCCCCTACTTCTTTTGCAATGCTAAGATGTTGTTCATGATACTCTATGGCTCGCTTAAAATTCCCCAGACTGTGATAAGAGTTGCCGAGATTGGCATTGGCCCTTCCCTCCCCGGCCCTATCCCCTACTTCTTTTGCAATGCTAAGATCTTGTTCGTGATACTCTATGGCTCGCTTAAAATTGCCCAGACTGCGATAAGCGTTGCCGAGATTACCATTGGCTTTTCCCTCCTCGGCCCTATCCCCTACTTCTTTCGCAATGCTAAGATCTTTTTCGTAATACTCCATGGCTCGCTTAAAATTGCCCAGACTGTAATAAGCGATGCCGAGATTAGCATAGGCTTTTCCCTCCCCGGCCCAATCCCCTACTTCTTTTGCAATGCTAAGATCTTGTTCAAAATACTGTTTGGCTCGCTTAAAATTGCCCAGACTGTGATAAGAGTTGCCGAGATTACCATTGGCCCTTCCCTCCCCGGCCCTATTCCCTACTTCTTTTGCAATGCTAAGATGTTGTTCATCATACTCTATGGCTCGCTTAAAATTCCCCAGACTGTGATAAGCGGCGCCGAGATTGGCATTGGCCCTTCCCTCCCCGGCCCTATCCCCTACTTCTTTTGCAATGCTAAGATCTTGTTCGTGATACTCTATGGCTCGCTTAAAATTACCCAGTCTGCGATAAGCGTTGCCGAGATTACCATTGGCTTTTCCCTCCTCGGCCCTATCCCCTACTTCTTTTGCAATGCTAAGATCTTTTTCGTAATACTCCATGGCTCGCTTAAAATTGCCCAGACTGTGATAAGCGTCGCCGAGATTAGCATAGGCTTTTCCCTCCCCGGCCCTATCCCCTACTTCTTTTGCAATGCTAAGATGTTGTTCATAATACTGTTTGGCTCGCTTAAAATTGCCCAGATTGTGAAAAGCGACGCCGAGATTAGCATAAGTTTTTCCCACCCCGGCCCTATCCCCTACTTCTTTTGCAATGCTAAGATGTTGTTCATGATACTCTATGGCTCGCTTAAAATTCCCCAGACTGTGATAAGAGTTGCCGAGATTGGCATTGGCCCTTCCCTCCCCGGCCCTATCCCCTACTTCTTTTGCAATGCTAAGGTCTTGTTCGTGATACTCTATGGCTCGCTTAAAATTCCCCAGACTGTGATAAGCGTTGCCGAGATTACCATTGGCCATTCCCTCCCCGGCCCTATCCCCTACTTCTTTTGCAATGCTAAGATCTTTTTCGTAATACTCCATGGCTCGCTTAAAATTCCCCAGACTGTGATAAGCGACGCCGAGATTAGCATAGGCTTTTCCCTCCCCGGCCCTATCCCCTACTTCTTTTGCAATGCTAAGATGTTGTTCATAATACTGTTTGGCTCGCTTAAAATTGCCCAGACTGTGAAAAGCGACGCCGAGATTAGCATAGGCTTTTCCCTCCCCGGCCCTATCCCCTACTTCTTTTGCAATGCTAAGATGTTGTTCATGATACTCTATGGCTCGCTTAAAATTCCCCAGACTGTGATAAGCGGCGCCGAGATTGGCATTGGCCCTTCCCTCCCCGGCCCTATCCTCTACTTCTTTTGCAATGCTAAGATCTTGTTCGTGATACTCTATGGCTCGCTTAAAATTGCCCAGTCTGCGATAAGCGTTGCCGAGATTACCATTGGCCATTCCCTCCCCGGCCCTATCCCTTACTTCTTTTGCAATGCTAAGATGTTGTTCATGATACTCTATGGCTCGTTTAAAATTCCCCAGACTGTGATAAGAGTTGCCGAGATTACCATTGGCCCTTCCCTCCCCGGCCCTATTCCCTACTTCTTTAGCAATGCTAAGATCTTGTTCGTGACACTCTATGGCTCGCTTAAAATTGGCCAGTCTGTGATAAGCGGCGCCGAGATTACCATTGGCTATTCCCTCCCCGGCCCTATCCCCTACTTCTTTTGCAATGCTAAGATGTTGTTCGTGATACTCTTTGGCTCGCTTAAAATTCCCCAGAGTGTGATAAGAGTTGCCGAGATTACCATTGGCCATTCCCTCCCCGGCCCTATCCCCTACTTCTTTTGCAATGCTAAGATTTTGTTCGTGATACTCTATGGCTCGCTTAAAATTGCCCAGACTGTGATAAGCGACGCCGAGATTAGCATAGGCTTTTCCCTCCCCGGCCCTATCCCCTACTTCTTTTTCAATGCTAAGATGTTGTTCATGATACTCTATGGCTCGCTGAAAATTCCCCAGACTGTGATAAGAGTTGCCGAGATTACCATTGGCCCGTCCCTCCCCGGCCCTATCCCCTACTTCTTTTGCAATGCTAAGATGTTGTTCGTGATACCCTATGGCTCGCTTAAAATTGCCTAGACTGTCATAAACGCTGCCGAGATTACCATTGGCCCTTCCCTCCCCGGGCCTATCCCCTACTTCTTTTGCAATGCTAAGATGTTGTTCATAATACTCTATGGCTCGCTTGAAATTGCCCAGACTGAGATAAGCGTTGCCGAGATTACCATTGGCGCTGCCCTCCCCGGCCCTATCCCCTACTTTTTTTGCAATACTTAGTTGTTGCCTTAGGTACTTTCTGGCCTTTTTAAAATATCCCAGACTGTGACAAGCAAGGCCGAAATTGCCACAGGCTTTTCCTTCTCCAGCACTGAAACCTTTTTCTTTAAAAATCCTTAATGCTTCTGTGTAATCCCTCTTGGCCTGTTCGAAATAAGCCAAGCCATAATAATAATTGCCTAAATTCAAATATGCAATACCCTCCCCTTTTCTGTTTCCCTTTTTTCTGGCAACGCTTAGCTCTTGTATATGCTGCTTGAAAACGTTCATCTTTCTTTCTGCCATTTTTGATTACAAGAACTCTTAAGAACAAGGAAGGTCGTCTTTGAAAGTGAGGGCGCTCCTTGAAAAATACAAAAGAAAGCATGAGAAGTTCAATGCATTGACCACAAATCCTGCAGGTACGTAGCCAAACCAACACAAAAGAGACCACTTGTCATTATGGGTCTAACAAAGACAATAGACCTAATCGGCTAATTCAGTGTTGTACCCAATTCAAATCACCGGGGTTTAAGATTCTTTGTGCATTGTATTTGCATGATAATGTAGCCTTCATATTTAAATGATATGAAAATACCTGGAACAAAACGTTTTGTTTCCAAAGGGTTTGAATTGGGTAAAACATTGAGTTAGCCGATTAAGTCTTTTTTTGCTATTGACGTCAAACTCTTTACTTATTTTGCTGAGGCCTTTGTTTGATTTAAACTGAATTTTTAAAGCCAGAATTGACCGCACAAAATAGGCGTATTTAAATGGCAAAAATTTGTCCCATATTAGTCAAAGTAATACTGTTGTCTTTTGTCATCAGATTTTGAATTCCTGATCAAATCAAATGGTTCGAGTGATACCAGTGTTTAAAGGTGGTGGTCAATCACTTTTTATGACATACAGACTGCTCTAAATGTCCCCTGGAATCTTAAAGTTTCTCTAGAAGGTAATTATCTATAACCGTCCGGTAAGTAGCTTAAATAAATTACGTCACATTTATCACATTATACATCACATTAAGTTTATGTTTTCTCTACATTGCGTATTTACTATCTCTTTACCACTGATTGACCTGCACAAGAAGTCATCTCGCGCTTGATGGCAGTGAACATCTCATAGGTGTGTGTTTATTTATATTCTAAGGCCTTTGTTATGGTAGATTAAAAAAAAAATTCTGTTTCATAAATGTGAACACTAAGGGGTCCATTACGTTGCCGTAATTTGTTTGGTTTAACGGCCATTAATATATGCACCCGCGCTCCGGGAGGGTCCATTCTGGTTCCGTCATTTTTCTTATTCTATGTTCATGACTTCAGTGATGTATTTAAACTACTAGACCTGATTTTATTTGCAACTGCTGATATGAAGATGCTTGTCTCTTAGGTCTAGTTATTTGGTAACCTAGTTGAAGGCAAAGAAACTTGCAGAAAACTAATTCTTTATTCTATTTAAGCCTCGAGAGAAAAGGCATCATCTTTTAACGCAAATCTACCAAAATGATTAAAGAATTGAACAGATCGTAGAATGGCCTTTCTTGGGGTTGTACTTGACCAACATCTTTCTTGGAAACCTGAATTCCTCAATTGGCTTACAAAATCTCTGAAGCTATAGCATTTAATTTCAGGTATAGTTCTTTTACTAAATTGTCTTTCAGAACTCTGCACTGCTGTTTAGTTTATCCTTATAGTCATTATTGTATTATTGTGCATGTACAAATCCAATCTTCGTAGTCTTGTCTCTTTGCAAAGTGTACCGTCAAAATAATTCCTAAATCATTCACTCAGACCAAATCTTCAGAGAATTAGAACTATCAAATTTTCGAATATTAGATTACAAGAACTGGGTAAATTTATTTATTCTTATGAACATTCTCCTCCACCGTCTAGGTTTTATTCATAATTTTCTACTGAAAACCACGCCTATGACTTTTTCACTAGATTTGACGAATGATTTTCGCGTTCAACTCTGTAGAACTATTCTTCGCAACTTCGGTTAACTTCTAAGTACTAGACAGCTTGTGGCAGAACAAAAGCGGTTTATACTGATGCATACTGCCCGTTTTTGCAACGGAAACACGAAATAAACAAAACTAAAGCCTTAGAATACCCTTCAGATTCATCAAATTGTATGGCACCCACTTTGAAATAGGGAGACGAGTAAGGCTTCGAGAACGCTTTCTAAAAACATCATTTACCATTATTGTAATAATTTGGTGAGTATTGCAAGTCGTTTGGCGTGAAAAGTGCACACAAACATTCCAGAACTAAATTTGTCATGAACGTGTTGTTAGTGTTTGGGGAGAAAATTGAAAATTCATCGTCAGGTGCTCTCGTCCTCCACAAGACCTCAAATTTGATCATTTCACGTGGTTGTCAAGAGGAGAACGGCAAAGAAATGTATCAAAATGTAAAACGCACGTGCAGCACGTGCAAAACTATTGTTTGTACTCATTGAAACAATTGTTATGTTGCGTTCTCGAAGCCGTTGTCGTCGTCGTCCTTTCTTAGTCCACGCTTCTCCGGATATTTTTGAATCCGCAACTTTTTCTTTCCGGATTCAACAACAACAACTTTATTTCGCATTTGAGTGGTTTACAGTGATTGCAAATACCAAAACTAAACAAAGAAATGATCGAAGAAACGAAAAATAGAAGCCAAAAATATTCCCATCCAAACGTTGCGTATTCAAATCGAATTTGCCCGTACACGCATCCGAAGCGTATCCGGATTCACGATAGTACTCAGGACTCCTCAAGGAAACGGAAGTAACAAAGCAGGATGCGCCTTAAAGAAATAATATTGCCCTTGGCAGCCATCTTGAGAATTGATTTCACGACAAGAAACTGAGCTCGATCTTGTTACGCTATCCGGATAAAAAAGTTTCCGGATTTAGCGTCCACAAGGTTCTGGATTCATAGCAAATTCAAAAATGTCCACTCTGGAGGGTGTAATCAGAATGTTCGGCGTAAGTTCACGAACTATTGGACTGTCACATCATAGAAGAAGTCGATGGCTCGCAACATGGGTCACCCCAATAGTAATCATTCCAAAGGCGGATGGTGACATTCATTTGTGCAAGACATGAGGCAAGCAAATGGGTCAATACCCAATATCAACTGTAGATGAGTTGCTGCACAACATGAATGGTACAAATGTTTTTAGCAAGCTAGTGGGAATACCACCAGCTGGAACCTCAGCAGTCTAGGGTCACGCTAGATCACCATCCTCGTAATACGTCTGCAAGAGAAGAGAAGTTGAGGAAACACCTGCAGTGGATGAAGAGTTGAAAGCTCTGAGAAAGGCAATCAAAACTGGTCGATTAGAGGAATTCTAGGCTTGCGGCCGTTATTATGAGTATGTGGTCATGACATCAACCACCAGTGAGAAAGTAATTGACAATGAAGAAGATAATTTTAGCCACTATGGTCTTCCCTTAACATTGAACTCTACAAGCAAAATGGAATTGTGCTTCTCGAGAATTGAACAAAGGCAAATGGGGACGTTGAAATGCAAAATGGCTCCCTATGTGCCCCCAGTGGTAAAGAAATTGCTTCAGGTATGATCCTTATGCAAAGGCATCATTGTAAAGTTTTCAGTTACGGTAATTACTACCACATGAAGGTGCCCATAACGTAAAAAGTTTAGGGTCACGATAGATCACCATCCTCGTAACACACAAAGGCCATACACATAAAAGTTTTAAATGTTTGGCGTCAGTTCAGCAAGTGAGCTCCACCAACATGGGTTATCTATTGCTCAAAATGAGATATTTACACGACTCTGCGCAAGACCATGGACACCTAAAACAGCATATCTTGCCTTCCAATATTGACAAATGCTTGTTTAGTGTGGACAGGTTTACATTGTTTATGGGTATCATCCTATCTGAGAAAGGAATCGGCCCAACAGAAGAAAGAGGTAGACCTCTGCAAGAAACAAGAGAGCCTACAAGAGTCAGCAAATTAAGACGCTTTCCATGGCTGGCTAATTACAGCAGCACATTCATTCCCTGTTTCGCTCCCATCACGGGGCCGTTCCAAACCCTGCGCCCGCATCGAGCGTTGGGTGATTAACCTACAACCCCTTAATTTGACTGACTGGCCCTCTTTCCTCTTTGTTAAATCACAACAAAGCTGCAAACCATCATCATCGAGCAGAAGAGTATTCGAATTGCAGCCATCAAGGCCACACCTAAGGCCCTCACTACAATAGCCTCCCACACAGACGTTCTCAGGGCGTCGTTACGCGTTACTCCCCCATCAATATCCGATGATGAGAAAAACCACTTCCGTTCAACGGCCACTATTTAAAGAAACCCAATCAGCATTGCCTAATTGTGTTCTGCATAGCCAATCACATGCTGCGAAAGAACGCCATGCAAAACACGACTTTACCCAAAACTGGAAAACGGTCCCTGATTGGTCCGTAATCCACGAACGGAAGTGGTTTTTCGTTTTAGCAGATGTTAGTGGGGGAGGATCGCATGATGAAGCCCAAAAAACGTCTGCGAGGGAGTCTATCAATACAAGAGAAGTTGAGGAAACACCTGCAGTGGATGAAGAGTTGAAAGCTCTGAGAAAGGCAATCAAAACTGGTTGATTAGAGGAATTCTAGGCTTACGCACCAGCTGCAGGTGAACTGTGTGTAATTGGGCAACTAGTGCGAAGATGTACCCTCACTGTACTACCAAGCAAGCTCAGACTTCAAGCAATTGCCTTTGTCCACGAGGGACGCTTGGTCATTGTCAGAACAAATCAAAATCTGAGAAGTAAAGTATGGTGGACTAGTATGGATAAGGCAGCGGGAAAATTTTGCAAATCCTGCTCTAAGTGGCAACTGGTTCCTCGCCCAAATCTGCCAAAGCCATTGATTGCCCGTGGCAACTCCGGACACTCCATTATGGTCATTGTTGACTACTTATAGCCGTTATTATGAGTATGTGGTTATGACATCAACCACCAGTGAGAAAGTAATTGACAATGTGCCCCCAGTGGTAAAGAAATTGCTTTAGTTATGATCCTTATGCAAAGGCATCATTGTGTAGTTTTCAGTTACGGTAATTACTACCACATTAAGGTGCCCATAACGTAAAAAGTTTTATTTTCCTATTTGAAAGCCCATATTAACAGAATGAACTTTGGCGAAAGAATTTTTCGATTTTAACGATAGGCGAATTTTCTAATCCTACTTTTATTTGGTACACATCTTACGCTGGTCAGGACTTCACGGACTCGCTGTGACGTAGATTCAGGAATACTTGTTGGCATGGGTCCTATGTTATCTTACTAATCAACGCCAAGGTAAAGCTCAGCGAGCGTTTTTGGTATTTTTCAATAAACAAAAAAATCTATCATGCCTATGTTTATCATCGAGGAAAGTGCCTCTGAATCCGGAAGTGAATAAACTGGCGATTTCAAAAAAGAAAAAGAATTTGAGGCGACTAGTTGCGATTTCGACAAGTCAGCAATTGCTAGCACTGAAACCCAGAACTACATGGAGCCCAACGTCGAAGAACCATTAGCAGAGGAGGAATGGCTACAAAATGGTAGAAAAGAACAAGAGGATAAGGAAGGTCTCGCGAGGGAATTAAATTAACGCTTATATGTCTGTTCCTGTAAGGGAATTTCGTCAGTCTTCAACGATCTTTTCGTTTTGCTGTCAAAACAATACTAGAAGTCATCGTCGTTGAAGTGAATCTAGCAAAGTGACGAAGTTTTACCGGGCTCCCAGTTCTTTCTTTTTGTCAAGACAAACTCTACGGCTATTGTTCCTTCTTTTTTGAGCTATTGCGTTTTCCGAGTAAAAGAAAGTATTTCCATGCATACTTATACTTTCAATTTCAGAATCAGCTGTGTTGTAACATCGAGCGGTACGTAGCGCATCTTTCAGCTATTTTTTCACATCAACTTTCAAATCCTCATGTTCTCTAATCACGAGTTCCTGAATCTACGTCATAAGTTGAGAGAAGACTTGAGCGAGTGGCGTGCCAAAATGGCGGGCAATTTTACCTTTCCTTCGAATCCAAGAATTCTTTCGCAAAAGTTAATTTTTTGATATGGACTGTCACGTAAGAAAATAAAAATTTTCACGTTTTGGGCACTTTAAGCAATCAATTTCACGAAAAAATATTTCAGGTTAGTCTGTAAAATGAGGAAGAGAAATCCATAAACACAGCCTCAAGATAGGGTTAATAAATAAAACAAACTCTGTGTGATATTAAAACTTGAAATTCAAAAACAGCCAACAAACTTAATCAAGTGGTAGGGATAAAAAATATTTGGTTACATCAGTCTGCCCATGCATGGACTTAGTATATTTTCTCTTCTTTTCTTAAATCGAATAGAGGTCTAGCACTGGACTAGAAACCTCCTTGCTCAGTTGCGCTCTATCCCTGAATATTCTTAGGCTGAGCCTGATGGTGTCGCAGTCAGATTTTCCTTACGTTCGGATTGTTTGGGTTTGCCTCGTGCAACCAGTGTTTCATTTTGCATCATGCGATTTCTTTAGTTTTTTCGAACTACCCCTTTCCATATTTTTTTTACGAACGAAGATTATAGTGCACAGTTTTTTTCATATTCATTATTCCTATTTTTTACCTCTTCTCTGCCTCCACGGCAGTTTCTTAAGAACAAAAAAACTTTCATCTTACAGACTAACACTAACTTTTAGTTATGACTTTCCCACAATTCACCATCCACACACACAGCATTCCTCCCAGTTGCCCACTTTACTAGAGATAATTGCAATTAGTGGAGAAGAACCCCTTCCTGAAAGGATATTCTTGCTAAAGCACAAATACTCATGTCACAAAGGTTGCTAGTCTCCTGCTAATTTTAACTTCAAAAATTCATCAATAATTAATGAGCCTAACAGCCTATCAAGACACCCATAAAAAAACCACGTGCATGAGCTTTAAACCCGATAAAACACTTTTCATTAGAATTTTTTAGATAAAGAATAGTATTATGGCCCGGCTTGTTATACTTTTTGTATGCTAATACCTTAAAGTTCATGTATAAGCCGCACCTCAAATTAGAAGCTTGAATTCGCAAAAAAAATAAGAGACAACAAACTTTGAGGTTCCAATGAAGTTCTACTAGTAAACAAACAAGGGAAGACAAGTATGGCTTCAAAACACTGACACGGTGGTTGTTATACCTTTCATATCCATTAAGTCTTTAGATGGTGAAATTTCACTTGTCATACCTTTATCTTGTAAGTTTATTATAAAAAATAAATAAATAAAGATGCTCTCTCCACGCGATTTCTTTTTCAATATCAGTTTTTATATCACTTCGAAACGCTCTTGAATACGCACAAGTGCTTAGTAGCCAAGCTTTGAAATATGGAGAGGAGTCTGGGCATCATAATTAAACGGTCGGCCATTTGGCTTGCGAGTACTCGCGAATATCTTGGTATTTTCTCGCAAGTGGTGGAAAGATATCCATGACAGTGACTGAAAGCAGTCGTCAAACAGCTTTGTGGAGGAATGGAGATTTCCTGTAGGTTGGTGTTCAGTTGATCCAGTGAAGTGATAGAAATATAATCGCTTGAAAGAACTATTGGAGAACAAGAAGCGTAAATGACCACAATGAGCGGCTCCTTCAGGAGCTACCATTCATCAATGCAATGATCAGCAACAACATGCTTTCAGTTTGTTATATATTTATTCAGTTTAACCTCTTAGGTGTTTCCGTAGATGAGCCGCACACTCGATTTTTCATTTGAATTTTGAGGAAAAAGGTGCGGCTTTTACATGGACTTTTACAGTATCTTCCTCTCACAATTTGAACCTTAAAGTTTGTTTTGTTGGGTCTAAAAACACTCTGCTATGCCTCGTGTTTTTGAATCCGATAAAACACAGCTGCTCGTTTTTTAAACATTACTTCATTAAGTAGCACAGATCATATCATGACTGACAAAAGCCACGCCGAATTGTTGTTCAACGGGAAGATGAGAGGGTAGATGCCGGAACTGCATGCCGATTGTCACTTATTCACCTAGAAACTCAGGACAGAAATGCAGATGTAAAACCAGAGACCAAAGAACAGGCAGATAAGGTATTCAAGTAGGTGATCAAGCACTGGTGAGACAAGAGAAGAAGAATACGTTTTCCACACCATTCCAAGATATCAGCAAGACCACCAACAGTGTTGTTGTGGATGAAGATCCGAGTTGGTCTCAATAGTCAAGAAATACCTCTCATGTAAAAAACCTTTCGAGCAGATAATTTCACCCTCACTCTAGAAGCATCACCAGTAAGAGTGGAGAAGACTACAGCACATGCCACAACACCAAGTCAAGCTATGGTTGAACTAACCACAGCAACACCATTAAGTGTACTTCTGACCAGGAATGGACCATTTAGCACAAGCACGTGCGGAGAATAGAGACGAGGCATTATCTATCCAATTGGGGGGGGGGGGGAGGGGGGTGTACTCCCTAGAATGGCCTATAAAGGGAGGCTCCGCCCAAAAGGGGTAACTTTTTCACTCTTCAGGTATATGAAAGGGTAGGGATCTCACGAGTCGAAGTATATTAAAGGGTAGGGAAATCTGTCATTTGGGTATTTACAAGGTTCTTGCATTATTTTATAGTGGAAAGTATACCAAATGGGGTACCATTTGTCAATGGAAGGTATACGAAAGGGGTATCTTTTCTGCCAAAAATTGTATGTAAAGGAGTAAGGGGTCGGACCTCGGGGCGGAGCTTCGCTGTACTAATTTTTTCTAGTCCCCCCCCCCCCCCCCCCCCGGAGGTTTCTATCAGCAGCGATATTGTGACCGACCGGACAACAGTGCCTAGCATTCCACCCACGCCAGTCCTTCCAGCTCAGCCAAGGTGCGAGAGACCCTAGAGCCAGCCAAGACTACCAGAGAGATACAAGGATGTCGACGTTTCCACTTAACCACTTGGGAACTTTTGGTTTTTAGATGGCACTTCCACAGAAGATCTTTCTGACGCAAACCAAAATACCATTACATTGTGCGAGGATCACTTGTGCATTTCGTCTATAAGCCGTACTTTAGTACATATTTTTGCGGTACTCTTCAAAACAACGATGTAAAATCACCAAATTTGAGGTTTTGACGACAACAAGAGCTTAAAAATATGAATCTTTCATTTTCTATTTTTACTCTGAAACGGCTCGTTCCGTTTTATTTTTATGATACTTCGTCCACATTGCACGACGTGAACGATGTGGAATAATCGCAAAAGACTTATGATATTGCAAAGTTATATTTTGAGGTGACGTTTACGTCGACGTCGGCGTGGTAGATCTTAAAGTCCCACACTGCAACGTCGACGTTGGCGTGGTAGATCGTAAAGTCCCTGAAGCCGTACGGCAACGACATCGTCACAAAATACTAATGTCATTGCTTGAAGGAGGGGAAAAGTCGTGCTGCACGTGTGGCACGCATTTTCACAAATATCTTTGCGGTGCTCTGCATAACAACGAAGTGAAAACAATAAATTTGCCTGGGTTTTGATGACAACGTAAGCATCCAAATGTGCGCCGTTTATCCCATAATATTTGTACTGTTAAACCACCAAATTACTTTTAGGATACTTCGATCACGTCGTGCGACTTGAACGAGTTGGATCTATCGCGAAAGAGATAACGGTAGTGCAAAATTATACATTTTTCACAATGTACATCAATATTAAAGTCCCTTGATTAGGAAACTTAACCACGTGACGGTTTTTGAGTCACGGACAGAAACCGGAAGGGAAATGTTATCCCTTTTAATTTGTCTTGGCATTTGAATGGCCCAGTATCTTTTCTCCATTAGAGAAGCTTGCTTTTAAAATCTATAAGAGACTTCTGTCGTGGCATGAGAAAATTGTTCACTTCTGGTCTCCTTCTGTGGCTCAAAACCGACTCGTGCTTTAAACTCCCTGATATGATTTAACTCATGCGACAATAGTTTTTCAGATGTGGACCAGGAAATTATGAAGGTCTTAACATTTTTGTCCAGCATTCTTGGTTAACTTCAGGGCTTTTAAAATACATTAAAAGAGAAAAAATAAAAACAAGGCATACACTCTTTTTATAAGAACCTTCTTTGTAAGAATGTTTTGGCTGAGATTAACCAGAATTTTGAGAACGTATTAAGAACATTCCTCAGGCTGAGGGTCGATAAAGAACGTGTAAAATAAAGGTAAATAAAATTAATGTAAATTTAATCTGATTACTTAAGGGTATATTTTGAAAAAATAACCGGCGATGGTTTTCTTATTGCATGATACACATCTCAGTTTAGAATATTAAGCAGTTATTATTTATAATCGTTCCAAAATGACTTCAACACCATCAAAGTCATCAGGTGAAACAAAGTCTGATGTATCATCAAGGTAGTTGACCTTGACATGTATTCTTTCAGCTTTGAGTTGTAGTACTCAATGGTACCAGTAAACCAGGCTGGTCACGTCCACATTGATTTATTGAAATACTATACCATGTAAGTTAACAGCATCTTAAAAGCGTTTTTAGCTTCACATCGCAAAAACACAAACAACGTTCAGCCTCAGCTCCATAATTAGAGGTATTTACTAAAAAAAAGAGTGTATGTAATGGGAGCTGCTTTGCCGTGGCTGAGTCTTGTATTCATAAGATAAGGATATAAGGAGCAATAAACGACTTACCAGTGTTGGTCTAAACGGATGCTTTTCAAAACGGCAAAAGTTTCGTGTGAGGTCAAGCAATGGCTTCGTGACTCTGAAATTTTAATTTGATGTGGTTATTCCATCATCACATCTCTCCGTAAAACATTATCTTGTAGGAAAAGTTCTTAAAGGGAACTTCCACTCCGACAAATGAATGATTTTAAACCTAACAAAATAATGTTTGCAATCAAATTTGCTCGACAATTTTCTCCAAAAAAGTTTTTGGATCGAACAAAATGAACTTCAGAATCACTTATTTTCACTTTAAATTTCCCGGGACCGCAATCTTAAATAATTGTCACGTGTTGCGGATTATCTTTGAAAAATGCGTGGTTACCCCCAATTTTCTTTTTGGATTTCAATAACACTTGTTAAGATCTACATTTCCCGCATAATCACACACCGGGGCAAAAATATTTTTAATTAGTAGGCACCGTCCTTAAGATCTACGACGGCGACATCGACAAAAACGTCACCTCAAAATATACTCTACACTGTCATAAATCTTTCGTGATTATTCCATCTCCTTTACGTCGTAAAATGTGGGCGAAGTATCGTAAAAGTAAATTGATACGTGGGGTTTCAGAGTAAAATATAAAATGACAGGTTTACATTTATACGCTCACGTTGTCGTGGAAGCCTCAAATTTGGTGATTACACGTCGTTTTTGAACAGAGTACCGTAAAAATATATGCTAGAATGCATGCCGCAAGAGCAGCACGATTATTTTTCCTCTTTTAATTAACAATTATTCCATGAGCGCGCGTTGGATATGAGATGGTGAATAGTCAACGAGGCGCGTAGCGCCGAGTTGGCTATAACCAGTCTCATATCCAATAAGCGCAAATGAAATAATTGTTTTATTAAATTTCTTAAACTCCAAAAATTTGGAAGTACGAAATACGAGCGAAAAAAGCGAGAAAATCAGAGCGAAATCGAAAAAACTTGATGAAGATGCGATAATCTGTAATACCTTGAGGTCAGACAGACGTAGGCTCATCACAAAAACATTTCTTAACTTTTCGCGTATTTTAAAGGTCGGAATTGATCCAAACTTTCCACAAAAAAGCTTTTTTTTTCTTTTTTGGCTTTATTCAAACGGAAATTTCGCTTTCCGGCGAAAAAAAAATAGCTTAGCAACGTTTAGCGCAATCATTTACCATATAAGGTCAAACAAAGGTATATGAGCTGATAACCGAGATTGAGTGAACCAATCAGAGCACGCGAAATGCATTATCCGAGGTTGAGAATTTACTAACCACTGATATTCCTGTTTCGTGGCGTTCACGCTGACCACCGCGTCGTAGATCTTAAAGTTCCTAATAAGACAACCACGACAAGTCACCATTCATTCAATCAAGATGGCGGCGCCCGGGAAATTTGAACACAAAAACAAACGTTTTTGAAATGCATTTATTTAGATACAAACGCTTCCATTGCAAAACATTCGGACAATTTTTATTGCAAACATTATGTTCTGGGGTTTAAAGTTATTTTTTCTTGCTTTAGTGATTAAAGAAAAGTAACACATGGAACAAGAAGAACAACAAAAATAATTAATTGCACAGTTCAACACGGAACGAGATCAAGTGATTGTCACTCAAATCGCTAATTGCTCCATTGTTCCAATCATCTGATGGATTATTCCTATCAGGTTCAGGTCGCTGTGGCAATGAAAACTTAAGGCTCTAACCTTGCTTAGCTTTAAAGGGGATATGTTACGAATTTTATAATTAGCCAAAAATAGCGACTGCGAACTGGCAACCAAATCAGGGGAAACGTAAAAATAATTACTTAAAACATTGAAGGAAGGTTTGAATAAAACATCAAATACAATGTTAATGGAAGCGGGACAAGGGAGAAACTGAAGAAGATTAAAATGGATTGAAATTTGCGTTTTTGAAAACTGTTCGGCCAAACAGATTTTCAAAGGTTATCCGTTTGTTGTTTGAAACTTAAACAAGAAGACGCACGATAGAGCGTTTTCACTTACGTGTCAGTAACCTTGTTTTTCCACCGAAACAAAAGAAAACGTTTGCATGATAATAGAACTCAATTCCCGGAGGATTAGTTGGGGATACCAACATGGCCGCATTGACGTCACGTGAAAAAACTCTATAAAAGGGGTCGATGCACGCTCTGCTTTTGTTCGAATTCATTCAAGCAAAACTGATTAATTACCCTAAAAGATATTTCTATCGCGAGAAAAAGGGACTGGGGATTTTAAAAAAACGACAGATAACATTTCATGACCTATTACAGACACATTGCCATAAGGGGCAAACCCTCGATCTTGAATCTAACCGGGTAAGAAAACTTTCCTTTCGCCAGAACTGCCTGGCCAGACCAGTCAGTTTGCAAAGAAAATGCAACAATAGACCTCTTTACAGTTGTGTGCTTAGTTACGTGGCCTTTGAATGAAAGTGAGGCTGGTGTTGACCTTGTTATGATACAGACCTCCCTTCTTTTCTCATGTTAATGATGTTAGTGTCGTGCTAATTAGTGATAATTTACATAAGAGAAGCAGTGCGCTTTCTATCAAAACAAGGTCAACTCCAGCCTCACTTTCGTTCATAGGCCAGGTAACTAAGCACACAACTGTAAAATGGACTATTTGAAGGAACACTTGCATAATAATCCCTCTCATTCTTCTGGAGGAGTGTCTTATCATCCTCGAAGAAGGCGTTGTAGAGTTAGTCCTTCGAAATGCCTGGTCTCCAGCTTCCTTTCGGAAAGCGTTCGATTCCAGACTCGGCATCATTTGTTGGCTGCGTTTGTTGGTTCTCTTCTCTGCACCGAGAAGTTTTTCTCCGGGTACTACGGTTTTCTCCTCTCCTCAAAAACCAACATTTGACTTGATTTGCGTTGATTATTAGTTTCAGTTTACAGTGTCTCCAATTAGTGCTCCAGCGCGAGAACGACTAAACACTTCCCAACTTCCAACGTAATTTTCTCGCAAAGAAAAAAGAAGAAAACAAAACAAAACAAAAACAGGAAACGAGACGAAATATCTATACAGGTTTAAGTTTACTTATGTTAGGATTTCCAAAAAAGAAAAAGAAATTGGAAAAATTTTCAGTTGTCCCTTAAAGTTCCTTCCTTTACGATGGCCCAGAAGGCTCAAACACCTCCACTTCATCTTACCATAAAAGACTTAGTTAGCTTATTTTCTCGATGTACAAGCAAAGAATAGAAGGCAGGATAGTTCTATCGCACAACAAACAAATAATTAACTATATATTATACACAGTAAGCTAGTATATTCAAATACCTTGCAATACTCTTGTTGGAACAGGGTGACCATCAACAAAGAATCCAACTAAAAATAAATTAATGGATAAGCAATATCGGTACCGTCATACTTCCTTGCTTTAATATAAAGGAGGTATGGAGAAAACAACAGGAAACAAGAGAAAAGGGGTCAGAACTGGTTCATTACGCATAAAATTCCGTGCTCATATTATTGAACTGCCACTTTGACCAAAAAATCAGGTCTTTTGTTTTTCTTTGGCGAACAAAACTATATTAACCAAACACTAAGAGACCCAAGTTTTAAGGCTTTGATTTAAAAGAAACACCTGTTTGTTTTAACTGGAATTTTCTTATTCAATGGTCCGCCATTTCTAACTTTAAAATCTAGAGGGAGCTGATTCTTGGTTACTTTCAGGGCTTTTAAATGACATTAAAAGGAAAAAAAAAACAAGACATATGTAATCGGAGCTGATTTGCATCGCATGAGTCATATATTCATGAGATAAGCCAATACGGAGCAAAGAGCGACTTACAGTGTTGGTCCAAACGGATCCTTTTCAAAAGCAATAGTTTCGTGGAGATGAAGCAATGGCTTCGTGATTCTGAAATTTCAATTTTACGTGGTTATTCCATTATCAAGTCGCTCGGTAAAACATCCTGTGGTAAAAGTGTTAACTTTCAGAACACAAATTTATCTGGGTAGAATTGGAGCGTAAAACTGAAAAGTTCTTAAGAAAAGTAACAAATGGAACAGGAAAAACAAAAAGTCATTTCACCCTTTATCAAACCGGAAATCAATGAATCAGTTCAACACGGAAAGAGATCAAGTATTGTTACCCAAATAGTTAATAGTTCCATTGCTCCAAAATACTGATGGCTTATTCCTACGCGGTTCAGGTCGTTATGGGAACGAAAAAACATAAGGGTGTAACCTGGCTTACCTTCAAAGGGGAATGTGTCACGAAATTTATAATTAGCCAAATTTAGCAACTGGGAACCGGCAACCAAATCAAGGAAAACGTATAAATAACCGGCTACTTAAAACAGTGAAGGAAGATTTGAACAAAACATCAAATACAAATTTAAAGGGGGCAGGGCAAAGGCAAAATTGAAGAAGATTAAAATGGATTGGAATGTGGGTTTTTTGAAACTGTTTCACCCAACTGCGTATCTTCTTTGTTCATAACTTCCGTACGTGCTACTCATTCCGTATACTCATTTTCACTCATCATTTACTTCGTAACACCCTCCATTTTGAATCTGAGTCGATAAGAAAACTAAAACCTTCCTAAATTCCGTACGCTCGTCAGACATCATTTCCTTACTTTCTCGATGTACAAGGAAAGAATAGAGGGTAGTATAGATCGATCAGACAATCAACAAATAATTATTTATTACACCCTTGCACCAAGCTAATATTACTAATTACCTTTCAATGTTCCTCTTTGCAACCAGTTGAGCGGGAATAATGAACACCACCGCAAATAAGTTAAGGAATAAGCAGTGGATTAAATGCATGCGTGCGTCAGTCACAACTGAATGGGTTGTATCGAAAACGAAGCTCTTGAAAACGAGGAACTAAACAGGAAACACCCAAAAGATCGAAAACGAAGGACCCTAAGTCGAAAACGAAGCGCTCCAAACAAGAAAACGAAGCACTCACAACTCGAAAACGAAGCACCCTATTTTCCATTGGAAGATCGCTTTGACCAGAGTAATCCAAAGTTTTAGGTTTCACAACAGGTGCCTTCAAAATTAACGCCATATTTAACACCCACCGAACAAAACCGTAGCGCATCTTACAACTCTACCTTCAGCACATGAAGCGGGTAACTAAATGGCTTGTTCTAAAATAATGAACGGTGAATGGGAACGGGTATTAAGGAACGGGAAATTACTAAGATAGGTAATCTCTAAAAGGGAGGATTACTAAAGTATTGAAACTCTAACAAGGGGGACGTTTTTTCGGGAAACGATTTGTCACAGACACAAATCACTGTTGAGAGATTAAGAGACTCATTCTACCGACCAGCAAGTGTTGCTAGAAAACGATTAACGATACACGTAAATATTCGTGGTTCTTAACGTATTTACAAAGCAAACGATCCGTGTTGTTCCCGCAAAAATTAACATACTAAAGGCTCGCGACAGCATTGTGTCCTGAAGAGGTTGTTGTTTAGAAAGAACCAATCTTGTACACGACTTTGGATTGAAGAAAAAGGCCACAAGTTATCATATTTTGCTGGAGTTTTGAGACCGTCAGTTTCAGTTCTTTCAAAGTGTTAGTAAACTTTGGAATAAATTATCGCCATATATGGAACTCTTAATTATGCAAAACCATGTTATGGGAAGCTTTATCGTTGGGGATACTTCAGCATTTCCGAATTTTAATTTTCTCAGAAGAATTTGCTACACAAATTTTCCGGCACTCGATGTACCTATTAATAATACCGTGATACCACTTCTCGTCTGGTCATTTCATCCTATCATCCAGATCAAGGACATCTAAATAAAGCATTGACATTAAACTCTACAACATCAGTCGTTGTTTACGTTACTCAGGACTGAAAAAACTTCATCCCTTGAAGTGTTACAGTTTTGAAAAATGGTGGCCACATTGCGGTAAAAATTGACCTTGCGTTTCCTTTAGTCTGTTTCGACTGGTACACCATCGTGTCTGACATGATCGCCCTTTTCATAT
Source organism: Montipora foliosa (assembly GCF_036669935.1). NCBI lineage: Eukaryota > Metazoa > Cnidaria > Anthozoa > Scleractinia > Acroporidae > Montipora > Montipora foliosa. Next base: position 19,402,357 of record NC_090878.1, read on the forward strand.
TCGGTACTGATTTGTTTTCTCCCTGCTTTAACATCAATTGCTCCCTTTGTAAACAGCCACTCCTCTACCCGGGCCCTGTACACATTGAATTCTGTGTGTAACTATGTTTAACAGCGGGGGCAGCTTTAGTCTCAACTATGACTAGTACATGTAGTACAGCACAAAAGTATTTTACAGGGAAGGGGAAGCTCGCATTTTATTGGCTAATCCTGTTAGTTACCATGACGACACCTGCATCCTTAAAATAATATCTTCACAGCGCGTGGTGAAGATATGTTTCGTTAGAAAAAGGAAATCCTAGTACTTCATTAGTATTTACGTAATAAATCACATTAACATTACATTACATTTCACTAAGTTTATGTTTTCGCAACATTGCGTAGGACTTTTTACGTAACAAAAGGGTTGCTTTTAGAAAGAATCACTTACTTCTTCAGCACTTTATTCAGCTGTACAAGAGAACATTTTCTTGCCCTTCATGGTGTTGAACTTGCCTTAAGTGTTTGTTTTTTTTTTTATCTTTCTAAGGCCTTTGTTAGCGTGTATCACAAAATTCTGATTCATAAACATGAATACTATAGGGTCCAACAGATCGCAATTTGTTCAGTTTTTTCCTATAATTTGCCTTGACATTTGTATAGCCTAGTATCTTTAATCAAAGTAATTGCCACTAGCGCATAAATGCTAATCCGGAGAAGCTTGGTTAAAAAACCTATAAGAAACTAATGTTTTGGCGGTGAGAAATGTTCACTTCCGATCTCCTTTTGCGGCTCAAAAATGTCTCGTGCTCCCTAATATGATTTAATTCATGCAGCAATTGTGTTTTAATAACAGAACAGACGTGCTTGTAGTCAAGTGGGGACAGAATAGTGTGAAGAATGGAACGTGCTGACTCATAAGACTTCTGGAAGTTGCTGAACCAGAAGTTTTCACTGCGCCGCAACTTCCAGAAGTCTTATAAGTCAGCACGTTCCATTCTTCAGAATAGTGTTTTAGATGTGGGACCTGGACGTTATGAATGTCTTCATATTTTCGTCCAGGATTCTTGGTTAACTTCAGGGCTTTTAAACTACGTTAAAGGAGAAAAAAATATGTAATCATTTGTAATCGGAACCGCCATCAGCCGCCATGAGTCATATATACATAAGATAAAGTAAGAAGGAGCAGTGTTGGTCAAAACGGATGTTTTTCGAAAGCAAAAGTTTCGAGTGAGGTCAAGTAATGGCTTCGTGACTCTGACATTTTAATTTTACGTGGTTATTCCATTATCAAGTCTCTCGGTGAAACATTATTTTGTAGGAAAAGTGTTAAATTTCTTAACGCAAATTTTAGTAGATCTGGCCCGGGGCGGAAAACTGCAAAGTTCAACAGCCGGAAATTTAACAAATGGAATATATAACAAGAAGTCATTTCATAGTCGAACAAACTGTGCAAGTTAATGACCCTTGTCAGCACGGAAAGAGATCAAGTGATTGTTACCCAAATAGTTAATTGGGGTTAATTGTTCCATTGCTCCGAACTACTGATGATCGTTAAGAAAACGAAAATATATAAGGCTCTACCCTTGCCTAGCTTTAAAGTGTTACGAAGTTTATAATTAGCCAAATTTAGCGAGTGCGAACTGGATACCAAATCGAGCGAAATATAAAAATACATTGTATCTACTTAAAACATTGAAGGAAGGTTGAAATAAAACATCAAATAGAAGTTAAAGGAGGCAGGGAAAAGGCCAAACTGAAGAAGACTAAAGTGGATTGGAAATTGGGTTTTTTAAAACTGTTCAACCCAACAGCTTTTCATAGTTTATCTTTGTTGTTTGTAACTTAGATTCTGTATGCTCGACAGACATTTTTTGTCAGGAATTCTTACTCATTCTAACTCATCATTTGCTTCCCTCCATTTGGAATCTCAGGCGATAAGAAAACTAAAACTATCTCCATTTAGAAAAAAGTCAAGATACATCATTTCCTTACTTTCTCGATGTACAAAGGAAAGAATAGAGGGTAGTATAGATCGATCAAACAACAAACAAATAATTATTTACTACACCCTTGCACCAATCTAATATTACTTATTACCTTGCAATGTTCCTCTTTACAACCAGTTGAGCAGGAATAATAAACACCACTGCAAATAAGTTAAGGAATAAGAGGTGGATTTTCTGCGTGCGTGCGTCAGTCACAACTGAATGGGTAGTATCGAAAACGAGGAATTAAGCAGGAAGCACCCAAAAGATCGAAAACGAAGGACCCTAAGTCGAAAACGAAGCTCTAAACACTAGAAAACGAAGCATCGCAGGTCGAAAACGAAGAACTCACAACTCGAAAACGAGGCACCCCATTTTCCATTGGTAGATCGCTTTTGTATGGCTTTGTAACTTTTCCCATAATCCTACAGAAATAGAAAATTATCGCCCCCTCTCCTTGCTAAGTCCATCCAGCAAGATTTTAGAATCGTGTGTAGCGGACATAATTGTGAAACATGTTTTCTCGGAGACCGAGGCGCTTGTCACGGACAACCCGGTTGTCAAAAGATCAAGAGCTATTACTTACTCCTCATTGCACCTGACTGAAACTTGGCGACGAGCAATTGATAACAAATTAGTTGTGTGTACCGTATTCATAGACTTTCAGAAGGCGTTTCATTGCGTCTCACACCCAAACCTTCTTCTCAAGCTAGAGCACAACTTCGGAATTACGGGAAACTTACTGGCATGGCTAATTAAGAGATTATCTTTCTAAATGGGAACAGTACACTGTAATTAATGGTGTACCCTCTGAGAATTCCAAAGTGGCACGGCATACCACAGGGCTCCGTACTGGGGCTCAAACTCTTCGCCTCATATAAGTGGGGCTCTTTATTCGAAACTTTTAAGGTCCAAACAGCCACCTTAACTTACAAAATTTATAATCACACAACTTCAACCTGCTTGGAACATTTTTCTAAACGAGAGTCCAAGTGTGACTTCATTATCGACATCGTGTTAGCGTACAACGTTTTGAAACTTATGATATAATAAAATCTATATCATACAGAGGATCCATTGTGGAATCTTTTAGAACCATCCGCTGTCAGCGCCAGAGATTATGCTAAAAGGGAAAAACGCCCTCAGAAACTTGAATTTTAGTTAAGAGGCGCGGCAAATTGGTTCCCAAATTGACAGTGATTTCGTCCTTTTTTAAAATTTTATTCATATCTTCTTTGTATTTTTAATTTTTTTATTATCCTATTAACATTTTTTATACGGCCCCATAAGCTATATTAGCTTTAAAACCCATCGTGTTTTAATAAAACAGGTTTTATTGGTGTTACTAGCTACTCTTGCTTCAACTTGTCAGTGGTGTGGTTTCTTGCTAACCCTTTTGATGCTGCAACACCTCCGCTAAAGGTAGCTTATCGTGACATGAGCCGACGCGGGTTGGCGGGTTACCCCACCTTCAAGAGTTTACTTGGCAAAACGCGACCCCGGCTGGGCGGGTTAGCCGGTCTCGAAGACCGGGCAACGCGCCTCGGCGTGTTACCTATCATGTAAACGTGAGGCTGAAAAAATAAAAGTTTATGTAGACAGGTGGGTTACCCAACCTCCATGTGTACATGCCTTCAAAGGTCAGCTTTCTAACAAAAAATAAATGACTACAAGATAAGCGGGATATTTTTTTTCTGATGGTCACTCGGGGATACTCGGAAAAAAATCCGAGTGTTCCTTTGTAGAAGTCGAACGCACGACCTTCCTTCCGATGACTAGTTCGGATGCTCTACCACTGAGCTATAGGAGGCTCATGGGAACGAGGGCATGGCACTAGTTTCAATTGGCGTATTCTCGCTTTTGATCATTTCTAACGGAATCTTCCTTTCCGTGAATAGTTCGGATCCTCCGCCACTGAGATATAGGAGACTCGTAGGAACTAGGGCATGTCGACACTAGTTTCATCTGACAATTGTCCTGCTATACTGCTACGAATGAAATTGTAGAAATGGTGAATTCTCGCTTTCGGTCATTTCCGACTGAATCTTTCTTTCCTCGTCACATGGTCGAATTTGTTATTTCCTCTACCGATCTGGCCTTTTTACTACCTCTACATCATCGAATTCAAATGACAGTGACTGTCTTTCTTCTCTTGCAGAATGGCACCTTTTATTGTAATCTCTTCCGATTTGACCAGTGTAAACCTTCTACTAGGGACTTTAAGATCTACTACAGCGAAGAGAACGTCTCTTCTAAATGTAACTTTGCACAATCTTTAGCCTTTCGCGGTTATTTCATCTCACTCACTTCGTACAATGTGGGTGAATTATCTTGAAATTGAATGTAAACCAGCGGTTTCAGTGTATTCTCGGTTTTCACATGACGTCACGACCGCCATGTTGGTGCCCTAAACAAAGAAAAGGCGGCCATGTTGGTGCCCCGATCAAATCCTCCGGGAATTTAACTCTATTATTATGCAAATCCTTCCTTTTGTTTTCGTTGAAAAACATGGCTGTTGATCACGTGAGTGAAAACCAGCAATAACTATAGAATGAAATATTTGCATTTGTACGCTCACGTTGTCGTTGAAATTGTGAAAACCTCAAATTCAGTAATTTCAAGTTGTTTTTATGCAGAGTACAGCATTAAAATGCGTGCCGCACGTGCAGCACGATTTTTTTCCTCTTTTAACCAATCATATTATTAGCCGTTGCCGTCGTCATTTCTTAAATTAGGAAGCTTTAGCAACGACAACGGCGACGGCAACGAGAACGTTACAAATTTGCATATTCATTGGGCAAAAACAATAGCTTTGCTCGCCCTGCACGTGCTTTTTTCATTTTTGTCCATTTCTTTGTCGTCGTCAGCAAAGCAACAACGTGAAATTACCAAGTTTGAGGTGTTATGGAGGACGTCAGCACTTGGAGATAAAATTTCGTTTTTCTCCCCTAAATTAAGCGCCGCTCGTAACGGTTTCACTCCTGAGGGACTGCCAGACCTTGGTCATATTAAAAGGCTTAGAATAGTCGCGAAGTGATCGCAATAACGTGAATTTATGTTTTTACATGGCGTTCTCGTTGCCGTTCCCGTCGTCGTTGCTAAAGCTCCCTAATATTCCCTACTATCCGAGTTCGCTGGCGGAGAAACTGTTGGTCACGGCTCCTAAATTCCCCACGAAGGGACATAAAGAGAACAGAAAACACAGGCAGCCGTAACTTACAGCACCGCCAAAAACAAACAAGGTTAGCAAGATATTTGTTACACTTCCAGAGCAACATAAATAAACCGGTATATTGTGGAATAAAGCTCACATAATTGCCCAGTCAAAGCGCGCGTACTATATCTGAGCGATAGAAAAAAACTTAAAAGTGAACCTCATGCTGAGAGAAACTAATGATCTTTTGTGGAACCGAATAAAACAGAAATGTCTTTGTTGTTGATAGCGAGTGGACAATTAGACAGTTCTCTGGTATTCCAATTACATCTGATAAGAAAGGTCAATGAGATCACATTTGGGATGACGAAATGCACTTAATAACCGGCCCTGTTAGATCATCCGTTTTGAACAACGATCGTATAGCTGCGACCATCTGCATCACAGCAGAAGCCGAAAGAGAGAAGTGATCCCTGGCACTTATCTGAAAAAGAAAAACGTAATTGTCGCTTACACACACCTGAAAACTTCAGTTGGCTCGAAAGGGATCCGAACCCAAGACAATGCTGGTCCAATGCTCCGCCAACTGAGCTATGAAGCCACTCAGTGGAAAAAGGTCAATTTGTTGGGCTCTGTGAGTTCCAGTGGCGAGTGAAAGACTCGATGAATGAATGAAATAAATGTATTTATTAAAAACTGAACTCCGGATATGAGATTTCCAGCATTTTCATTGGCTCGCCGGGCACAGGCTATCAGTTCATATACCTGCTGTACCTAATATGGCCAAGAAACGCGTTAGAAATAAAGCGAGCTAAAAACCTTTTTTCAGCTCTGAGAAAAGATGGCCGACAAAAGCTGTTTTGGACCGGAATTGACCGAGGCAGAAATCGATGCTTTAGTCAACAATACATGCAAGAATTGTTGATCCTGGAGTTTTTAAAAAAACAATTATTCTACTTGAGGTTAATGGATATAAAATGATTATAACTGCCTCGGCGCCACGCGCCTCATTGGTTACCTATCACTTCATATCCAGCGCGCCCTCGTAGAATAATTGTTAAAGATTCGAAGTGCGGGTCGTAGACGAAAGCGAAGTTAAAGTGATCCTCTACATGAAATTGAGATTTAAAAAAAAAACAGAGGTTTTTCCCTTTTTGCCGCTTCGCGACGCGTCTTCGCGGCTCTCTCGCTGCGTCAACAAAATCCCCCCTGGGATCAGGGCACACTTATCTTGACAACTGCCCAGAAAAGTTCGCGGATCACTTTCCTCTTTCGTCTATATCCCGCACCTCAAATATATACATTTATTTCATTTAATCATTGGCTTTCAGTGTTAGTTTTGTCAACTACCTAGCAAATTTTAAACTTTCCATGGCTTAGATACTCTTCTTAACAAACAAGAAGGCGTGTTCAAAAACAACTCCAACAACCCCATGAAGATAGAGATTGACAAGTTCATCAGTTTTGTTGTGGACTTAACATCGTGTCGACCTATCAAATTGTCAAAACTTCAGTTGTTCTCTAATCACTCTGCAGTGAAACGAAAACAAATCATTTTCATACTGAATATCATCAGACGCAGACAAGGTTCAGGAATAATTAATAGAAATCTCATTTATTGCCAGCTATCATGATGCGTGCGTTAATACAAGGGCAGTAAAAATACAGAATATACAGGCGGCGTACATCGGAGACTGCAAAGCTATACTGTAAATACCAAGTATACAATGAAAAATATTCTGAACATTTCTGGAGGCAAGAAAATAGAGCTCAACTTAAAAAAGCTTTCAACAAACGCTTATTATAACACCAGAAACCCATAAAGGTTGAAACGTGTAACGGCCCCTTGTGTGCTGGGAAACAAGCTTCTGAATATTCAATTTGCTAAGTACCATATTTGGAACAACAAGAGCGAGGGGTTTCCAAATATGGTACTTAGCACTGAAACATTCAACCAATCAGTTTGCACTGAATATTCGGAAGCTGTGAACGCGCGTTACACGTTTCAACCCTTATGGGTTTCTGATAACACTTATATCAATACTTCTCGAATGAGCAAATATCGTCCTGACACCCTTGGTAGTCTGCACTGATTACATCATATTAGCGTACAAGTACGAATGTCAAAAGGAAATCTTACAGAAAGGTATCGAGAGATGCCGTCCAGTGACCTTGAACTGCCAGAAATGTCTGCATATATCCGACTACAAATAGTCATGCGCACTACCAGACTATGCAAACCTAAGTGTGAATACCGAAATACCCGAGCTACAATAGCGTACATTTTATGACGTGAGAAAATTTGTCGCAGAAACCAAATACACACTTGACCGACTACACGAATTCGTTTATTAGCTAATGAATTAATACAAGATTATAGGCAAGCTTGAATTTTTTGGAGGAAAAACATAAAAAGTGGTGGAAAACCTGTTCACTGCTTGTTTGAAAAGTCAACAAAATACTCTCCTTTGTAACTACGCTCAAGTTGCCATTTGCGCGGATTATATCGACAGGCAATAAAATGGACATCGTGTTCTCCTCGCAATTCTCTGTAAGTAAAGCACTGGTCAGTCAGTTTTCTCTTCTAAACCGCATTAGAGTTTTCATTATGTTATTTACAAAATAACTAGACTATGACTAAATCACCTCTAATTTGGCGACAATACCCCACTTCACTGCCCGTTTGAATTAAGAGGTATCCTAGTAAGTATGCACTGGTCAATCTATGCATTGATCGTAATCTCCGAACAATTACATTAAAAGCTCAAAAAGCCCATTTAAACGGTTTCAACATTCATTCAACAAAGTTGAAAGGGTGTTGAGCAAATGTTGACAACAAGTTGTGCGGAGACGGCTCAAATGGTTTTAACATGGCGCCAAAAATTGAGCTAACGTTTTGATTGCGAGGAACTAAGAACAAGAAACCAGACTCTCGCGTCCACTTACGGCCACGTGTGAGCAAGCGTGCGTTCTGCAAAATGTTGAACGAACTGTTTAAACGGCTTCAGCTCCATCCAACATTTTCTAGAACAAAATAAATGTTGAATCGATGTTGAATGAAAGTATAAATCAGTTTGAATTTGATAAAACACTCTTTCAACATTTTTGTTGAAGGACCTGTTCAAAAACTCCTAACATTTGGTTCAACAAAATGTTGAATGCATGTTGAAGCAAAAGAGGAAACCGTTTGAATGGGCCTTACAACTAAAGGCCGAGATACTCTGGGCGACAAAGTCGCAGCGACAGGTCTCTGGGACAAGCTGCTCCGTGTTTATTACTTGCAAAACAAATCGCTGCGACGCAACGTCTGTTCGGTGCACAAGCAGTGATCTTGTGTGAGGGGGGATCTGAAATAGTTTTCTAATTCAATATGGCGGACAATATGGAGCTCACTCATTGATTCATTTATATTTGTTGCAGGAAGTGTACACACGGTGCAACAACCACTGCTTTCGCTAATTTTGTCGCCGCTATCAGTCGCACGAATTCAAACTGGTTTGAATTCGTGCAACTGATCGCAGTGACAAAATTCTGCTGTAGCGACAATGATTTTCACAAAATTAACTACGTGTCACACGTGGCGAATTGTTGCGGCGACTTGTCCCTGTGACGTGTCGCAGCGACGTATCGCCTGATGTGTCCCGGCCTTAAAGAATCAAATATTTCTACTCATTATAATGAGTAGAAACATTCGGAAAATACAAATAAAGATATTTGAAATATTTGAGTAGAAAGACATCCAATGCATATTAATTAAGAGATCAAACAAGACTCTTATTTCCTCGTTTTTAACCTTCTAGAAGTTTCCCTAAGAAATTGCCCAAAGAGATCACTCATATCCAAACGTTTGCACGATATTAAATTTCTACGGTCATTTCATTTTCAATCCTAGTACTTTTAGATTCTAGACATTTGCCTAATAAATCGCCCATTCTGAAAATATTTTTCCTTGGCCCCTCTGCGGCAATAACTTAGAAAAACCCCGTTTCTGAGAAACTTCCTGTCTGTTTGATTTTGGAAGTTGGAAGTAACCTTTTTCTAGCAATTTCTTCAATAGAAAAGTTCGAGTCTTAAAACCTTCCGCTTATCTCAATTAGAAGATTACGTAATTTCTACGTTCCTAGTTTTTTAGCTTCTAGAAAATTTTCCCAAAGATTCGGCCAATTTTTAACAAAAATTAGCTGGAAAGGAATGGAAGGTTCATATACGGAGCTACAAATGAATAAAATAAGGGTGCGTTTCTTTGGGAGAATCCAAGATGGATTTACTATCTCAGATAACACGGATATTTCGTTCTCAAAGAAACCAGTATCCGAAAACGGATTTTTCTGGCGTGAAAGCCCACTTTCAGCCGGTCAGGATTAACGTAATTTCTATCAAATTGAAGTTCTGCGAAAAATTTACGACTTTCTGTAAATTTCCGGTACATTGAAGAACAAAATGGCACTGAAAACTCGACATGATACAAGCAAATTGGCGGGAGTGTGTGTTTTCACAAGACTACCCTTGGCCAAACGTAGTGTTTTCGGATCCGTCTCCCAAAGAAATGCACCGATCATGAATCCTAAAAATCGGGATTCAGATCTAATGTAATGAATCCACTCGGAGAGTGAATTCCTCAAATCAATAATCCATTTTTTCGGGTTTTAGTAAGGATTTTAGCGAAATCCGCTTTTGGATACAAGGATCCGGATTTCCATTTCCCAAAGAAACCCACCCTAGGTCTACAAACATACTTTACAAACAAAACATATCTCTTGTCTTCCTTGACCGTTTATGAGGTTTAAATGCTTTAACGCTTTCAAGAACTCATATAACAATTGAAGTAAGGAAAACGACATGCTGACGCATCGGAGTACAAGAAGTAGCTGTCTCAACTTTTGGATGCCGTTTCTGAAAAAAAAAAAGGTAAGGAAGAAAAAGACAAAAAATAGCCGGTTCGACGGCAATTAGGAATTTCGTTGTTTGATAAATGAATAAAGAAATTGTTTTCATCGATAGCAATGTTTGTACATAATTACATGTGATATGATGAAATGGACAATTGATCCTTTCAACTATCTGGACAATTTTAAGTGCTTCACAGGAACAATTAAATGAACCCAACAAAACGACCTGCTCCAAAATGTTTGGCTTCAGAGCTCAGTTGGTAGAGCATTGCACTTGCATCGAGTCCCGTTGGAGCAACCTAAATTTTTCAGGTGTCTACTTAAACAGAAAATTCCTTTAATTGTCTATATAAGTGCGAGGATCACTTCTCCATTTCGTCAATACCTCCACTAGAAAACATACATTTTATTCATTCATTCATAATTACATGTGCTTATAGATAATAGCAACAATTCCTATTCAACTAAATGTCACGGTAAGCCTTTAATATCAAACTTCACTTTACGCAGGTAACCGGCGATCACTGAATTATTTCGTTTCAGTGCATTGCATGGCTCACAGTTATCTGCAAAAAGCAAAGTTCCCGACCCGGTGAATGCAGGCAATACTTACTTCAGTGGCTAGTGAAAGCAGTTCGTAAAAGAACAACATAGGCGACCAATTTTAACCATTTCTCTGTGAAGAACTTACCTCTTGACAACTTGCTGACTAAAAACCTCTACAATGTAATTCCTTTCAGTAATTAAAATAATATTCGAAAAAACACTTACCATTCTTTTCAAGCCCGTGGTGCCCAAATTCGAACGTGACATCATCGCCAATTAGCACAAATGGCGCCCAGTCTTTTACGGCAGAATACTTCTCCGTCTCCCGAAGAGATTTCATAGCATATTGAAGAGCTAAACTTGCACTTTTTCGATCTGCCAAGTGTTTATAGAATTTTTTCATGAACAGCAAGGTTGCCTCATCATCGATTGCCCAGAGTGACACCAGAACAGACCGGGCACCAGCACACAGAAAAGCTCTTGCTATTCCTACTACACCCTCAGAATTGACCTCTCCCCGGCCACTGTGACAAGAGCTCAGAACAACCAGTCTTGCCCGAAGACCAACTGCACGAACATCACTCATTGTTAACATGAAATCTTCCTTTTCTGGAATGTGGGATGCGCGTTCAGGATTTGGGGCCAAAGCAATTTCTCCAAATTTCGAATCTCCATGTGCTGCAATATGGATTAAAGCAACTGACTTCATTCTTTTCAGCACCTCAGCTTTCGTTGCATTTCTTCCAGTGAGAGGAGCGGTCTGCAGAAGTTCTCCAATCATCTCCACCTCTTGTATAGCGCACGGCAACTGCTCGGAAATGGGTTCACCATTTTCGTCAGTGACTTCCTCTAAGCACGGATCACCCACAAGCAGAGCTTTACTGTTACTGTAGAAGTTGTCAGGTGCACTTGTAATGAGTTTTAAAGCGGACAATGAGGGAACAGTACGGATCCTGACAGAGTCACTTAATGCAGAAAAAGGAGCCAAGCAAAATGGTCCATCAGGAACGAACATTAAGTCATCACCTTGAAGCAAGTCTGCAATGGGACTGATTAAGACATCAAACAAAGCCTGCAAAGAGTTATTATCGGAGAGGGTCAAAGACTGAAAGGTCTCGGAAAGAGCTTCCCTACCGCAAAACAAGTGTCTCGGTAGCATGTCAAGTGTGCGATTCTCGCATCGGACAACAGTTCCCGCGCCAATCTGTTTCAAAGTGGTTTCTATCAGTGAAGCGGCACTTCCATTCTTTATTTCCTTTTGCCTAAAGTTTATTCCACTTCCTCCTCTCAGAAGCCAAAAACTGATAGTGTTCCCTTCAAGTGCTATGAAAACTGTTTGTAAGGGCAAATATTTCATAACAGCGGAGATAAATTCCGTCGTCGCAACTGCCGAGGAAGGTTCTTCATCAACTCCAAATTGCACCTTCAAAATGTCTGTCAAAGCCTGTGCTCGTCCTTGTTCAGCAGCAAACAAAGCCTCATCAACCTCTCCATTCTTTAAAAGTGCTCTCCATAAATCTGTGTACGCCATTTGTTTTGTGTCACGAAAACTTATTTTCCATGCATCTTCTGATTGAAGAAGACGCCTAATTTCATCGAAATGTTTTATGCTTAGACGATAAAAACTAAGGCCTTTGCACAACAAGCCTAAATTTTCATGAACAAGACCAAGGTTATAGCAACCGGTTCCCTGTCCTACTGGATCCTCCGTTTCTTTGCAAATGGTAAGCTGTTGTTCGCAAAGAAGAAGAGCATTTTCAAGTTCACCCATTCTGTGATAAGCCATGGCGAGATTACCGATGGCCTTTCCCTCCCCGGCCCTATCCCCTACTTCTTTTGCAATGCTAAGATGTTGTTCGTAATACTCTATGGCTCGCTTAAAATTGCCCAGACTGGCATGAGCGTTGCCGAGATTACCAAAGGCCTTTCCCTCCCCGGCCCTATCCCCTACTTCCATTGCAATGCTAAGATGTTGTTCGTAATACCCTATGGCTTCTTTAAAATTGCCCAGATTGAGATAAGCGTTGCCGAGATTACCATTGGCCCCTCCCTCCCCGGCCCTATCCCCTACTTCCATTGCAATGCTAAGATGTTGTTCGTAATACTCTATGGCTTGCTTAAAATTGCCCAGACTGAAATAAGCGTTGCCGAGATTACCATTGGCCCCTCCCTCCCCGGCCCTATCCCCTACTTCCATTGCAATGCTAAGATGTTGTTCGTAATACTCTATGGCTCGCTTAAAATTGCCAAGATTCCGATAAGCGTTGCCGAGATTACCATTGCCCGCGCCCTCCCCGGCCCTATCTCCTACTTCCATTGAAATTCTAAGATGTTGTTCGTAATACTCTATGGCTCGCTTAAAATTGCCCAGACTGAGATAAGCGTTGCCGAGATTACCATTGGCCTTGCCCTTCTCGGCCCTATCCCCTACGTCTTTTGCAATGCTAAGATCTTGTTCGTAATACTCTATGGCTCGCTTGAAATTGCCCAAACTGAGATAAGCGTTGCCGAGATTACCATTGGCCTTGCCCTTCGCGGCCCTATCCCCTACTTCTTTTGCAATGCTAAGATGTTGTTCGTAATACTCTATGGCTCCCTTGATATTGCCCAGACGGTGATAAGCGTTGCCGAGATTACCATTGGCCTTGCCCTCCTCGGCCCTATCCCCTACTTCCATTGCAATGCTAAGATATTGTTCGAAATACTCTATGGCTCGCTTGAAATTGCCCAGACTGAAATAAGCGTTGCCGAGATTACCATTGGCCTTGCCCTCCCCGGCCCTATTCCCTACGTCTTTTGCAATGCTAAGATCTTGTTCGAAATACTCTATGGCTCGCTTGAAATTGCCCAGACTGAGATAAGCGTTGCCGAGATTACCATTGGCCTTGCCCTCCCCGGCCCTATTCCCTACGTCTTTTGCAATGCTAAGATGTTGTTCGTAATACTCTATGGCTCGCTTGAAATTGCCCAGACTGAGATAAGCGTTGCCGAGATTACCATTGGCCTTGCCCTCCCCGGCCCTATCCCCTACTTCTTTTGCAATGCTAAGATGTTGTTTGTAATACTCTATGGCTCCCTTGAAATTGCCCAGACTGAGATAAGCGTTGCCGAGATTACCATTGGCCCCTCCCTCCCCGGCCCTATCCCCTACTTCCATGGCAATGCTAAGATGTTGTTCGTAATACTCTATGGCTCCCTTGAAATTGCCCAGACTGTGATAAGCGTTGCCGAGATTACCATTGGCGTTGCCCTCCCCGGCCCTATCCCCTACTTCCGTTGCAATGCTAAGATGTTGTTTGCAATACTCTATGGCTCGCTTAAAATTGCCAAGATTCCGATAAGCGTTGCCGAGATTACCATTGCCCGCGCCCTCCCCGGCCCTATCTCCTACTTCCATTGAAATTCTAAGATGTTGTTCGTAATACTCTATGGCTCGCTTAAAATTGCCCAGACTGTGATAAGCGTTGCCGAGATTACCATTGGCCCTTCCCTCCCCGGCCCTATCCCCTACTTCTTTTGCAATGCTAAGATGTTGTTCGTAATACTCTGTGGCTTGCTTAAAATTGCCCAGACTGAGATAAGCGTTGCCGAGATTACCATTGGCCTTGCCCTCCCCGGCCCTATCCCCTACTTCCATTGCAATGCTAAGATGTTGTTCGAAATACTCTATGGCTCGCTTGAAATTGCCCAGACTGAGATAAGCGTTGCCGAGATTACCATTGGCCTTGCCCTCCCCGGCCCTATTCCCTACGTCTTTTGCAATGCTAAGATCTTGTTCGTAATACTCTATGGCTCGCTTGAAATTGCCCAGACTGAGATAAGCGATGCCGAGATTACCATTGGCCTTGCCCTCCCCGGCCCTATTCCCTACGTCTTTTGCAATGCTAAGATCTTGTTCGTAATACTCTATGGCTCGCTTGAAATTGCCCAGACTGAGATAAGCGATGCCGAGATTACAACAGGTATTGCCCTCCCTTTCCCTATCCCCTACTTTTTTTGCAATACTTAGTTGTTGCTTGAGGTACTTTCTGGCCTTTTTAAAATTGCCCAGACTGTGATAAGCGTTGCCGAGATTGCCACAGGCTTTTCCTTTTCCAGCACTGAAACCTATTTCTTTAAAAATCCTTAATGCTTCTGTGTAATCCCTCTTAGCCTGTTCAAAATAAGCCAAGCCATAATAATAACCACCCAGATTGAAATAAGCAATACCCTCCCCTTTTCTGTTTCCCTCTTTTCTGGCAATGCTAAGGTCTTGTATATGCTCCTCGAAAACGTTCATCTTTTTGTCTGCCATTCTTGATTACAAGAACTCTTGAGAACAAGGAAGGTCGTCTTTGAAAGAGAGGGCACTCCTTGAAAAGTACGAAAGAAAGCATGAGAAATTTAATGCACTGTTCACAAATGCTGCAGGTACGTAGCCAAACCAACACTAAAGAGACCGCCGGTCATTATGAGTCTTACAAAGACAATTTTCTGCTGTTGACGTCAAACTCTTTACTTCTTTTGTTGAGCCCTTTGTCTGATTTAAACTGAATTTTTAAAGACAGAATTGACCGCACAAAATAGACGTATTTAAATGGCATAAATTTGTCTCATATCAGACTCAACTCAGCCAAAGCAATACTGTTGTCTTTTTGTCATCATATTTTCCTGATCAAATGAAATTGCTCTTGTGATACCACTGCTTAAAGCTGGTTGTCAATCACTTTTTATGACATACAGACTACTCTAAATGTCCCCTGGATTCTCAAAGTTGCTCTAGAAAGTAATTATCCATAACCGTCTTGTAAGTGGCTTAAATAAATTACAGCACATTTACATTACACCACATCATCACAGTATACATTACACTAAGTTTACGTTTTCTCTACTTTTCGTATTACTAATTAGCTCTTTACCACTGATTGACCTGTACAAGACGTCATCTTGCGCTTGATGGCAGTGAACATGCCATATAGTCTGGGAGCAAATGTCATAAAATAAGGTCCCGTGTGAAGTTCGTGCTGAAAGCAAGCACCTAGTGTAAAAGTGTTCATTAGGTCCTACTAAACACGAAACGTTTTGGTGCCAGCTTTGCCATTTGCTCAGACGGCTTTTAAGGGGGGTTTAAAATCTGACCCATGAAATCCAGCGTGAAAACGAGGCTAAAACACATAATTACTCATAACTTTGTTAATAACACACGAAAATACACCAAACGTGCTCACATGATTGGGCATGATCCTCCCTGTTGATTTATGCTAATTTACATAGGTCACGTGACCTTACGCATGAAAGCGAGGCTGAAACAGATAATTTACTCTAAATTTGTCAAAAAAAATCCTTATCATGCCAAACTTGCTTACCTTAGTCAGTCAGACATCTTGCATCGATTGGTGCCACTTTGTAGTGTCACGTGACCCCATACATGGAAACGAGGCTGGATTGCAAAACACGCCAAAGGAAAACGAGTGCTAAGGTCATCAAAGTCAAAGCTAAAGACACGATCATCGAGTTAAAGGAGGACAGAAATCTGTTTGCTCGTTTGGCGATAGTGTGCAAGAGCCGCCCAGAAATTGACATCCAAGAGGTTGTTCGCTTACATGAGTTCACTGTTGTCCCACGATCTTTGTTTGCACGAGATGGTACCATGTTGAATTGTTCTTGCAAGAGTGCCCTTATGCATATCCTAGAGAAGGCAGGTGGCCTAATACACAAGAAATCACCGCAGGATTCAAAGTCGCGATTGTTGATGGAATGGCCAAAGTCCAATCACAAGACAAGCCAGAGTGGATCAAAAACTGTAGAGACTTGGCTGAACATTTCACGAATCGCTTGCTTGTAAAGTATAATGATTTACAAGAGCTCCACATAATCTTCGACAGATATGATGTGCCATCCTCACTGAAATCAGCAACACGACACAAACGACAAGGTGACCATGCTCCCATTTATTATCGCATTACTGATTCTACCCACATCGCCAAGGTGCCGATGAAGAAGCTTCTTGCTCATTCAAATACCAAGGGCGAACTTACTACGTTTCTCGCAAAGAATGTGAAGGATAATGCTAATGGGAGACAAGTCGTTGTGGCATGGGGAACGGAATGTGAGGCAACGCACAGAGACGTCAGGCATTTACGAAGTACACAAGAAGAAGCCGACACGAAGATTATTTTATATGCTCTGGATGCCTCTGCTCAAGGTGCTACCCAACTCTCTATATATTCTCCTGACACTAATGTTCTTGTTTTGGCTCTCCGACGGTATCCAGATTTGTGCTCGAACTCTTGCTTTGTTACTGGGACCGGCAGTAGTCGTAGAGTTATCAACTTGAAGTCAATCGCAGACTCCCTTGGGCCCACTAAGACGGCTGCGCTGCCAGCATTTCATGGGCTGACCGGAGCAGATGTTACTGGGAGTTTCTCTGGAAAGGGAAAAGCCACTTGTTGGGATGAGTTTGATAACGCCAGCACTCCTATCTTGCAAGCTCTTGCTAACCTCGGTTGTGGGGAACAGCCAGATGACGGCACAAGAAGTGGAGTGGAACAGCTGGTTTGTCGGATGTACCAACCAAAGACAGACATCAAAACTGTCAAAGCCCTCAGATGGTCCCTCTTTAAGAAAAATCAAGCTGAGTCTGAGAGGTTGCCGCCAACACAAGCCGCTCTCCATCAAGCCATTCTGAGAGCGCACTACCAGCTTCTTGTTTGGAACAACGATCATGTAGCAAACCCGGTGTTGCCCTCACCAGAAGGCTATGAATGGCAAGATGAAGATGGAAAGTGCGTACCAGTCATGACAAATCTTCCACCAGCGCCAGAGGCAATTAGACAGCTTGTGCGATGCAAGTGCGCCAAGTCCCGTTGCTCTAACAACCGTTGTCAGTGTCAAAAAGCCTGACTTGTCTGTACTGATCTCTGTCTGTGCTCTGAAGATCGCCAGAACGAGTATGCTGAGAGTGATGAGTATGATGAAGACGAAGTCGAACAGGAAATTCCATAGGAATGGACAACAGAACAATGTATATAGATATTCAGTAAGACTTTCATGACTGTATATATAAAATAGCAGTAGTCGCTATTTTCACTTTCTGCCCTTGTTCCAATATACATGCGAAAATGAATACATGGAACCAGTATCATAAGTTGGCAAAATTATTGATTATGTGTACAAGATAGATTCTCAAATGGAGCCTCCGCAGTATTTGCTTTATCCGTCTCGTCCCTGTGCTATGGGCCATAGGAAAATGATTAGTTGAAGTTTTTATATCTGAACTCGGATAACCAGATATGTATCTGCCTAGTAGTTGGCAAGACAAATGCCATCCTACACGATGCTACCACATATATCCAGCCTCGGTTCCATGTATGGGGTCACGTGACACCACAAAGTGGCACCAATCGATGCAAGATGTCTAACTGACTAAGGTGAGCAGGTTTGGCATGATAAGGATTTTTTTTGACAAATTTATGGAAAATTATGTGTTTGCTCGCTTTCATGCGTAAGGTCACGTGACCTATGTAAATTAGCGTACATCAACAGGGAGGATCATGTCCAATCATGTGAGCAAGTTTGGTGTATTTTCGTCCATTATTAACAAAGTTATGAGGAATTATGTGTTTTAGCCTCGTTTCCATGCTGGATTTCATGGGTCAGAATTTTAACCCCCCTTAAAAGCCGTCTGAGCAAGTTGCAAAGCTGGCACCAAAACGTTTCATGTTTAGTAGGTCCTAATGAACACTTTTACACTAGGTGCTTGCTTTCAGCACGAACTTCACACGGGACCACATTTGCTCCCAGACTAATACGTGTGTGTTTATTTACATTACAAGGCCTTTGTCTCTTAGGTCTGATTATTTGGTTACCTAGTTCAAGGCAAAGAAACTTCCACTAAACTCTCGGAAAACTAATTCTTTATTCTATTTAAGCATCGAGAGAAAAGACGTCATCTTTCAATGCAAATCTGCAAAAATTATTAAAGAACTGAACAAATCCTAGAACGGTCTTTCTTGGAGATGTGCTTGACTAACATCTTTCTTGGAAACCATGTATTTCTCAATTGGCTTGCAAAATCTCTGAATCCTACAGCATTTAATTTCAGGTACAGTTGCTCTTCTAAATTTTGTTTCAGAACTCTGTACTACTGTTTAGTTTATCCTTATAGTCATTATTGTATTATTGTGCAGTTGAAGAATGATTTTCATTTTCAACTCTGTAGAACTATTCTTCGCAACTTCTGGTACCTTCTAAGTACTAGAAAGCTTGTGGCAAAAGAAAAGAGGTTTAAACTGATGCATACTTCCCTTTTTTGCAATGGAAACACGAAATAAACAAAACTAAAGCCTTAGAATACCCTTCAGATTTATCACTGAATTGTATGGCACCCACTTTGAAATAGGGAGACGAGTAAGGCTTCGAGAACGCTATCTAAAAACATCATTTAGCATTATTGTAATAATTTCGTGAGTATTGCAAGTCGTTTGGCGTGAAAGGTGCACATAAACATCCCTGAACTAAGCTTGTCATGAATGCGTTGCTAGTGTTTGGGGAGAAAATTGAAAATTCATCATCAGGTGCTCTCGTTCTCCACAAGACCTCAAGTTTGATCATTTCACGTCGTTGTCAAGACAAGAACGGCAAAGAAATGTATCAAAATGAAAAACGCACGTGCAGCGCGTGCAAAACTATTTATTTTGCTCATTGAACTTATTGTTATGTTGGTTTCTCATAGCCATTGTCATCGTCGGCCTTTCTTAGGCCTCGTCCACGCTCATCCGGATATTTTTTAATCCGCAACTTTTTCTTTCCGAATTTAACAACAACTTCATTTCCCATTTGAGAGGTTTACAGTAATGGAAAATCCTTAACCTAAACAAAGAAATGAAAGAAGAAACCAAAAATAGAAACCAAAAATATTCCCATCCAAACGTAGCGTATTCAAATCGAATTTGCCCCTACACGCATCCGAAGCGTATCTGGATTCACTCCAGTACTCAAGACTCCTCAAGGAAACAGAGGTAACAAAGCATGCGCCATAAAGAAATAATATTGTCCTCGGCAGCCATCTTGAGAATTGATTTCACGGCAAGGAACTCAGCTCGATCTTGTTACACCATCCGAATAAAAACATTTTCCAGATTTAGCGTCCACAAGGTTCTGGATTCATAGTGGATTAAAAAATATCCACTTTGGAGAGCGTATTCAAAAAGTTCGGCGTGAGTTCAGGATCTATTGGACTGTGACATCATAGAAGAAGTCAATGGGCTCGCGCCATGGGTCACCCCAACAGTAAACATTCCAAAGGCGGATGATGACATTCATTTGTGCGTCGACATGAGGCGACCAAGTGGGTCCATACCCAATATCAACTGTAGATGAGTTGCTGCACAACATGAATGGTACAACAGTTTTTAGCAAGCTAGTGTAAATACATTTAGCTGGAACTTCAGAACTCAAGGGTCACGCCAGATCACCACTCTCGTAACACACAAAGGCCATACACATACACAGTTTTAAGTGTTTGGCGTAAGTTCAGCAAGTGACCTCCACCAACATGGGATATCAATTGCTCAACATGAGATATTTACAGGACTCTGCGCAAGACCATGGAACGCTTGAGGAAGCATGGCTTGCCTTAAAATGTTGACAAATGCCCGTTTAGTTTACAGTGCTTATGGGCATCATCCTGTCTGAGAAAGCAGTCGGCCCGAGGGAGGAAAGAGGTATTGCTCTGCATGAAAGAAGGGAGCCTGTAAGAGTCAGCAAAGTAAGATGCTTTCGAGGACTGGCTAATTATAGCAACACATTCATTCGCCGTTTCGCTACCATCAAAGAGCCGTTCCAAACCCTGCACCCGCATCGAACGTTGCATGATCCACCTACAACCCTTCAATGTGACTGAATGGCCCTCTTTCCTGTTTGATAAATCACAACAAAGCAGCAAACCATCATTGGTCTGTAATCCACGAACCGAAGTGATTTTTCGTTTCCGCAGATGTTAGTCGGAGAGTGTATCAGGGGCACCCAACGAGAATATAGTTCAAAACCACTTAAACATAGCATTGTTAAACGTATTTTAGTATTTAAACGGTAGATATGGGCATATTTTTATCCCCTAAAAATTTTTCATCTGTTCGGATTCCCTAGCTGAAAGTCTAGTGATCCGAAAATTATAGGGATCAAAACTTACATTTTCGAAAATTTCAACCAGAAAAAAGGCCCCCGAAAATTCTAGGTGACCTTTTTAGGGTAACAATCCGTTAAAAATGATCAATTATACCATTTTTTAGATGTTTGAAAATCCTAGGACAGGCAGGCAAGCAAGGAATTTGAGAACAAATGCTCCGAAAATTCTAGATCTCAAATCGTCTTCCGAACAGATATCTTCCGAACATTGACGTTGGGTGCCCCTGGTGTATCACTACAAGAGAAGTTGAGGAACATCTGCAGTGGATGAAGAGTTCAAAGCTCTGAGAAAGGCAATCAAAACTGGTCGATTAGAGGAATGCAAGGCTTACGCACCAGCTGCAGGTAAACTGTGTGTAATTAGGCAAATAGTCCAAAGATGTACCCACACTGTACTACCAAGCAAGCTAAGATCTCAAGCAATTGCCTTGATCCATGAGAAAGGGGCACTTGGGAATTGTCAGGAAAAATCAAAATCAGAGGAGTAAATTATGGTGACCTTGTATGGAGAAGGCAGCGGAGAAATTCTGCAAATCCTGCTGTAAGTGTCAGTTGGTTGCTTGTCCAAATCCACCAAAGCCATTGAAGCCAAGAGCATTGCTAGAATGCCCTTGGCAGGACCTGGTTGTACATCTTCTAGTGTGACCACTCCCAACTGGACATTCGATTATGGTCATTGTTGACTACTACAGCCGTTATTATGAGTATGTGGTGAAGAAAATTTTAGCCACCATGGTCTTCCCTTAACATTGAAGTCAGACAATGAATCTCCATTCAGCTCAAATGAATGCCAGGAATACTGTAAGCAGAATGGAATTGTGCCCCTTGAAACATTACAGGGCTGCCATTAAGGGCCGGGGACCAGGGATTTCCCACAGCTACTATGAGCACGACCCCCCGCTACTTTAAAATAGAACCTCAAAGTCTACATTGAGAATGAAATATCTATGAAAGAAAATGAGTAAACTTGAAATTTCTGGAACATGCAAAACCTCTGCTTTACAATAAATGCAAGTTGGAGTTCGTCCACAAAAAGACCTTCCCCAGGTTTCTGTTGCGAAATGTAGGCGCACAACTCTCAGTTGTCAATTTCAATATGTCAAGAATGAATGAGGCAGAGGAAACTCGAGACCTCTTTTTACGAGTGCAGCCTCAAGTCAATCGAGTCAAAGAAATGTAGACCCCAATATCTCCCCATTTAAGTAGGATCATTCAGAGTCTTGATTCTTGTGTGTACAAGAAGGCACTCAAGCTTAGAAAACTTAATGCAAACAAAGCGTAAACGATAGCCAAAGTTAAAACTCAAATTCTGGCCGCTACTGTATGTTGATGTATTTCTGCTAAAAAACCAACATAACGTCTCCATACTAAACTCTTTTAATTTTGACGGCACATTTTGATAAAAAAAACCCTTTTATGGAATATCACAAAGCTCTGAGACTTGAAAACACTTGGTTGCTTTAACTATTCTAATTCTAAATTATTTATTTATTTATTTACTTATTTATTAGCAGAAGCGACAATCAAGAAAACAAAAAAGGCCCATTTTCCAATAACTACATATTGCCGGTTGTCTAATGTGCAATACGTCACAGGAAAGGTCCATTTTGTCACCAAGAGAATCATTTCTGAGTCTCAGAAAAAGCCGAAAGTCATGATTCGTGAGTTTTTTGTTCAGAACCAGCCTGAGCTTCTTGACCAATGGAGTAGCAGCATAAAAAGCACAAAGCTTCACATTATTTCTCATACAATCCCTGACAAAATTAAACAGCTGAAGGCACGCATTTATGGGAAGAAATGCAGTCGAGTTATCTCAAATCTAAAATGTCAGGAGATACCATTCCGAGTTTGGAAGCTTTAGACTCAAATGAATTAAAAACAATACTGCTATACATGCACTATTGTATTTTTGTAGCTGCATGCATCCTTTGAAGGATGTACAAGAATACATGCTATTCATATGCCAATAAGTGGATGCATAATGATTTCTAGAATCTACACTAATCAGGGCTTCTGATAGGATGCGGAAAAAAATTAGAAGATTATGCGGAAATTTTTGGCCATATTATGCGTAAACATGCGTTGATATATGCAGAAATTACACCGGATTATGCGGAAATTTAAACATTTATAGAACTACATGTAATAATTAGGCCCGTCCAATATATTTACACGCTTATGGTAAATCAGGACTCGAAATTGCGACCAATACAGTCGCCTTTTCCCTTTGCGATTAAGATATCTGGCCGAGTTGCCAATTTGCGACCAGCATTCACCGTTAAAATAAAAGGGTTAGTAATCGGCATTTCTCCGAAACTTTTGCTAAAGGAAATAAAGCGATAAAAAATTTTTTTGTTTCTTGTAATGAACTTTGTTTCAATTTGGAGATATGGAGAAAAATTGTCATGTGGTTGAACCACGATCCATACCCTCGATCATTCACCATTTTCAGCGGTTTTTTACACATACGTATTGCGGGCTCTTTGTTTTGTACAACTTCATCGCAATGATTGTCCCTACTTTACCAGAGTTACAAATGATGCAATTTAATTTGCTACTATAACTTGCGGCTAAATTTTCATACCTTGCATCTTTTTTTAAAAACTTCGAGCCTAGGGTATGTTATGAAAACGGTTTAACTAGAGTCCAAGCTCATTCCCGAAAAATGAGTGGAAACTGCTTACGAACTTTTCATCTTGCGAACGAAATGGCGTGTTTTCTTCAATGTTCAGGAAAATAAGCTTTTCAAAATAGTCAATCTCTTTGGCTTTTGTGTTTGTGAGGGTGGTAAGCAGCTGCTTTATCACTAATTAGTAATATCAGGCATTTCTTCAGTTTTATGCGGAAAATATCGTCATTGTGCGGAGGATGCGGATTTTAGCGAATTATGCGGATCCGCATCGCCGCATCCTGTCAGATGCCATGACAATTGCAGTTTTGCCTCAATTTAAGCTTCAAACCCTAGGCACTTATACTTTCAATTCTTCATTCATCCAACAGGGAAAATAGAATCATATACATGTATATGGATCACAAGTGAATAATGGCAGTGATTGTTTCCACTGTAACCCACCAACAACATAACATAACATATAGCATAGAGCTTGTTTGCATCGCGTGGGTGGGTGAATTACGTCGCCCACAAGTTAACTCATGATACTGTTGATGTTTACACGACAACTAAAAAGAACCATGGATCGCATATCCGATTTCACATCATTCTTTACCAGTCTTTATGCGCGGCCAGATGGTTTTCGTCGATTCGCAAGTGTTGTTATGCTTATGTTCGTAAAGTATATTAATATTAACGTCCAAACTAGAGAATTTCATGCCAAATTGTATGAAAGGGTAGGATACCATTTAAGAAATCTTTAAAGTAAAAAGGTAAGTAATTTATTTTCGTGAAAGAGGCCTCAAAAATTATATGACAAATGTTTCGAGAGTAAAATCCGCCATTTTGAAGGATAATGTTATGTGATATTGTTACCGAGTCTAATGCTCCCAGTTTGGAGTGGCCATAGAGTTCTGATAAGAACTGTTTGGTTAGTTTTGCAAGACCGGTTTCGGAAACTTATTCATTATGTAGAACATCATAATAAGCCACAGATTAAAACAACATTGTCTTCACTCGTATGTGTTTTTATTTAGTAGACAAATGTTTCCTTAGTTTGTTTTACATAAGTTCTTAAGCTTTATAGTAAAGTTTGCATGCATTGTACATGCACGGCAACCTGTGTTTAACCTAACTTCCTAGCCTAGCTAAATAATATTGTATTGTATTTACATTTGTAAACTTCTATGAAACTAGAAAAACACTTCATTTTAAACAGTTTTATGATAGAAAAAGACTATTTGCTACGAACTGGCCCATTTAAATGCCTGCATGCCCTGAAAAGCTGGTGGGCTGAAGTGCGCTTCTCTAGGTAATTCTCCCAGAGATCTTGGCCTCTCTGTGTAATAATTCAATCAATAGATAAAATGGCATCTGAAGGTTGGTCAGAGATCTATGAGTTTTTAGGCTAGCCTCTGTTCCTTTTTATACGCAGGTTAGGATCAAAAACTAAAATCCATTGTCTAGTAGCTTTCATACAATTTGGCATGAAATTCTTGCGAATCGACGAAAACCATCCGGCCGCGCAGTCGAAAGTGAACTGCTAAAGAATGATGAGAAATTAA
Organism: Montipora foliosa; assembly: GCF_036669935.1. Classification (NCBI taxonomy): domain Eukaryota; kingdom Metazoa; phylum Cnidaria; class Anthozoa; order Scleractinia; family Acroporidae; genus Montipora; species Montipora foliosa. The sequence continues at coordinate 19,427,255 of NC_090878.1, forward strand.
ATGCCGCTGACAGACGAAAACTCAAATCGGATATCGGATCGATGGTTCGTTTTTCTGCCTGATAGTTGTCGAGTAAACTTCTTGTTTTGCTTTATCTTATAACATCAACAGTAACTTCGAATGTGTAGGCGAGTTAACTTTATGTGTAGGCGAATTAACTTCAAACGTGTAGGCGAGTTAACTTCGTTGTAGGCGAGTTAACCTGTAGGCGAGTTAACTTGTGGGCGACGCGACCGGTTACCGCGTGGGTCATACATTTAAATACATTGTCTACAATAAAGCTTTAAGTAAAGATGAGCAACTTACCACTGTTGGTCCAAACAGATGCTCTTCTGTGTGAGCTCAAACAGTGGCTTCATCAAGGGAAAGAATTCTGCAATGGTGATTTGATGAGGTTATTACACTTGTCTATCAAAATTAGTCTCTGAATAGAATACTTCTCTTTACACACAGCACAATGCAAACAGAGTGTCATAACTGCGGAATACAGCTGCAGCTCTTAAGAGATACATGTACAGTAACTGTGCACGTGGTGTAAAATTATTACCACCCAGCCCTAGTAGTGTTCTAAGTATCTAATTCTGAAGTGGATAGTTGTAGTGAAAAAATATCACCCATTCTCTTGAAATGTTGTTAAGTATATTCTAAAGTGGATATCCTGATACGCAGTAAAAATAACCAACAACTGCAACATTTTGGCCTATCTCTTTCAGTTTAGTCTCATTGGTTATTCAGTTTTAAATTACAACGAACTTTTTCTTTTTCATTTTTAACGGCTTTGTTGGGACGATAAGTATCTAAGTATCTTAGCTTTAATGATGAAATGATATATGAAATGAATCATATGTGAACTGCGGATATGAAATCAAGTGAAGCTATGATCTTCGCAGTTATGAGCGCAATTTTTGCAATTGCGTAGAGAAGCCTGAAAAATTCAGGACTTCAACGGGGTTTGAACCCGTGACCTCGTGATTCCGGTGCGACGCTCTAACCAACTGAGCTATGAAGCCACTGACGTTGGGAGCTGGTCATTTGTGGGTTCTAATGGTCCCGTGAGGAATGAATCAATGATGAAATGATATATGAAATGAATCATATGTGAACTGCGGATATGAAATCAAGTGAAGCTATGATCTTCGCAGTTATGAGCGCAATTTTTGCAATTGCGTAGAGAAGCCTGAAAAATTCAGGACTTCAACGGGGTTTGAACCCGTGACCTCGCGATTCCGGTGCGACGCTCTAACCAACTGAGCTATGAAGCCACTGACGTTGGGAGCTGGTCATTTGTGGGTTCTAATGGTCCCGTGAGGAATGAATCAATGATGAAATGATATATGAAATGAATCATATGTAAACTGCGGATATGAAATCAAGTGAAGCTATGATCTTCGCAGTTATAACTGCGAAGATCATAGCTTCACTTGATTTCATATCCGATCTTCGGATATGATCTTCGCAGTTATAACTGCGAAGATCATAGCTTCACTTGATTTCATATCCGCAGTTTACATATGATTCATTTCATATATCATTTCATCATTGATTCATTCCTCACGGGACCATTAGAACCCACAAATGACCAGCTCCCAACGTCAGTGGCTTCATAGCTCAGTTGGTTAGAGCGTCGCACCGGAATCGCGAGGTCACGGGTTCAAACCCCGTTGAAGTCCTGAATTTTTCAGGCTTCTCTACGCAATTGCAAAAATTGCGCTCATAACTGCGAAGATCATAGCTTCACTTGATTTCATATCCGCAGTTCACATATGATTCATTTCATATATCATTTCATCATTGATTCATTCCTCACGGGACCATTAGAACCCACAAATGACCAGCTCCCAACGTCAGTGGCTTCATAGCTCAGTTGGTTAGAGCGTCGCACCGGAATCGCGAGGTCACGGGTTCAAACCCCGTTGAAGTCCTGAATTTTTCAGGCTTCTCTACGCAATTGCAAAAATTGCGCTCATAACTGCGAAGATCATAGCTTCACTTGATATCTTAGCTTTATAAAAAAATCCATTTAATTTGTTTTGCACATGAGAATAATGTATCAATTCATCCATCGTATTTTTCTTATGAATAGGTTTAAATTCAAATTGTAAAACTCATCACAGCTGAAGATGGCATAAGCATGTCGAAACAGTCATATCTTGTAAAAATTTTAAAATGTTGTTTTATTTCTTCAAAAATAGTTTAAATATTACGCAACATTATCTCCTTAACTGAAACTGTGTTTTACACACCTCAAAGAGTATTGCACCGAACTCAGAGGATGTACCGAGTCACATTTACTCATCAGTTTTGTCAAGCATTACAAGAGGATCAGAAGGGATACTCTAAGCAGTTGGGTTAAGATTTCACTGGATGCTACTGGAACAGACACAATGCAGTTCAATCCACATAGCACCAGAGCAGCCTCCACTACTGTAGCTAGAGGGAATTCAATCAGCTTGCAAGAGATTCTTGATACAGCTGCTCTTCTATGACCACATTTTCTCGTTTTTATGATACATGTAAGCCTATCGTTCAAGTAACAGTTTGACACAGGTGCTCTTAATGTTGCTGTTATGAAATAACTAATTGTTGTCTGTAAGGGATGACATGGTAATACACCTGTTTACAGTATGTTGTGGACTTTGACTTGTCTGTTGCTTTGAAATCTTATGTAAGCCACAAGCCACTGGTAACGATGTAGAATTTAAAAATTAAAAGCGTCTTAACTGTAAGGTGAAGTTTGATTGAAATTCTGCTGAGTTACAACTGACAGTGCCTCGAGGGATTACATGCAGGGTCCGAAATCAACTTTTTGGTGCAGGTGCCAGCTGGCAACTACAAAAACTTTTCAGTCGTCAGATGCAAAAGTTTTGTCGCAAAAAGTGTCCATAATTTTCTAATCCTGATCATAGACAGAAAACGTGAATTTCTAAAATACATTAATTTTTATGCAGAGTTTCAAGTATTTGTATTTCCTACTTTGCGAATGATCGAAAAAGGATCAAAGACTACACTTAGAGCTTTCAATGCATTTCCATTGAAACAAATCGAAAGGTGTCGAAGTTTGAAGATTGGACATAACCTGTTTCGTTAGGAATGTACTTACCCAGTACAAAAGGCGGGCTAGCATGAATTACTAGCATCACTCACAACTGATTGACTGTGGCATACCCGGTGAAAGGAATACTGACATAAGTTATGTAGTGGCTACAACAACTTGCAAAAATAATAATGTTGAGACACTTTCATTTAAAAACACCTTTTCTAGCTTCCAATACCCGCCGTATCTAGAATTTAAACCCTTCCCACTCCTCATTTCAATGTTGACTACTTAAGTTTCCGACACTTTTTTTGTCTTGCTAGCAACACTGATGGGGGGGGGAAGGACTGCAGTGCGAGAGATAAGGTTAGGTCAATTAATAACGCCCCAAGAAGGTGAGGTGTCGCCACTACATGTATTTTTGCAACTTGTTGTCTGATTGATTCCAATAATTTTGCAAGTGCGGATTTGAATCCTGTAGGGAAAATTTTCAACTTACAAAAGCAGGAACTAAAGAAACAATAATTGTTAGATATCGTGTACTGTAAGCTCTGAAACATTTTAGAAGTTTGCGCGCGAATTGCAAAGCACAATGTACCAAACACGAAAGGATATTAATTACTAACATATGTTGGCATCGATTTTCAAGTGTTTGGACTTATCATCGCTAACAGAAGACTCCGTACTATGTACTAAAGCGAGCAAAGTATTTTGCACTGCAGACCTGATGCTCCGAATGTTACACATGGCTTGTATTACATGTACGTAACACAATAACATTTATTGTGTTCCTTGCTGATGTCAATGGGGATGGTGGCATTACAGTTGAAAATCGTATCTTCCAGGAAACAGCACAATTCAACTAGTACTTTCTTTTCTACTCAATCCAACACATTACCAGATGATTCATAATAAAGTTCACACAGTTAGAAACCCTAGTACATATCGTCTATTCCATTTACCAACGGTCTACCTTCCAAACAGAGTCTACCATCGCCACAGCAAGAAATGGCATCATATTATTTTCTCAGTGAAAAGCTGTGGTAGACCGCATAGACCGTTTCACATAAATGTCATAATGCGTAGCTGGTACAAATTTTGTCACTTCTGTACCTCATTGTAAAACAAATCTCGCAAAGGATTTAGCACAATCAGGTAGTTGCTTTTGCTCAGTCGGTCATTCCAAAGAACAATGAACCTGACACGTCAATTAGAAGACTTGCTACTAAGCGTTAGCAATCCCTTCTCTGAAAGGAGACTAACGCGAAAGCAATTAAGTACATGTAATGTTAAAAATGGACCTGTATGAAAATGTATCTTTGTACAACAATGTTTGCTAAGGATTTGTTTTTCCCAAAGTGGATGTTCCCTTTTCATGGCATGTGATTGCAGTTAAAGGAGAGGTAATGTCTGTTTCTCATACGCAAACAACAGCTAATTTTGTACATGTTGCGCGTGTTTTAGATGTCAAGTGTTGACCGAAATATACTTGTTTAAGGCAAATTATTCCGAAATTGGTTCCAGGATGTTTCTACATTGTACCGTACTGTAAAAAGCGAAAGGATGGAAATCACACCTTTTGATGTACATGTAGCAAATTATGTGTACATGTATTTCCGACTTGACTCACAGAAAGCACTGAAATGGCTTCAATTTACGTCATACTGAAACCCCGCCAAAATCCAGGCCATTTTCCATTTACAGTAGATCAGAGAATTACACCTTTTTTCTTTTTGGAGCACCATATTAAATGCAAAGGATATATGCTTTCCCATTCCAATAAACAAAGTGACCGTATGGCAATACAGTGACAACCAACTCAGACAATCAGCGTCAAAATTGTTGCCACGTTGACCATTTCTACCCCCTATGCTGCAAGTGTTTCCGATCTTACTGTTATACAAAGGTTTCTACAGAGATGCTACAAGAGGCGTTATACGTCGGCCAATTACAATATATATGAACTTTTGGCGAAAAGCGACAGACGCCTTTTTTGTAGCCTCAAACGCGATTATCATCCATTAAAAAGCTTGCTCCCAAGGTACAAAGACCATACTGTAAACCTTCTAAGGAACTCCATCGTCAGGCCCTGCATTAACACTGAACGTTTTAAAGATAGCTTTTTTAATAGATTAATTTTTAAATATAATCTAGCTGTGTAATCTTTTTTATTCATCTTAATCATTGTAATTTTTATTGTAACATCAGATATGTAATTTTATCGGATGCTTTTAATAAAGACATTATTATTATTATTATTATTATTATTATTATTATTATTATTATTATTATTATTATCATTATTATTATTATTATTACTATTATTATGCCGCATTTCTTCTGTCTTTTAGCCTTCTTAGGTAGTCCAATTTACCCCCTTGCCCCGCGAACAATGTTTTAGGGTGATTCCTGGGATATTTGGGTACAAATAAGCGACATTGAAAGGGGGTGGGGGAGGGTGGGTCTCATCAATAATTAAGAGCACGATTCAAATTATAGTGTTATTTTACACGTAAAAAGAACTGTTTAAACATAACATTGTGTCAACTAATTTTGTCGCTGATTGTAGTTCACAGGCACTCCACTTTAAATTATAATTTAATGTGGAGTGCCTGTGAACTACAATCAGCAACAAAATTAGTTGACACATTGTGTTGAAACAGTTCTTTTTACGTGTAAAGTAACACTATAATTTGAATCTGAAAGAAACAATTCAAACTTAACAGAAACATTAAGAACCCCAACTGGCCACAACACCAAGGGAAGCTACATGTATACGTGAACCAACCCCAGCAATACCCGAGACACCATTAAGTGAACCTCTGACCAGGAGTGCACCAATTTAGCACGTCAAGCAAGTGTGTAGACTAGTAGAATAGGAATTCATATGCAGTTACTATCCGTAGGAGTATTGTACAATGTAGCAAGCTGAACAACAGTGGATAGCTTGCCAGCCAAAGCAGTCATGCCAGCTCCACCAAGGTGTGAAACAGTCTACCAAACAGATACAAGCACTTTGGGTTGGAATAACAACCTAGTCATTGAGGAGTTCAGCTCAAACTTTGTGATCGAACATTCCATTACCTCTCTTGTTTGAGGCACTTATTCTAACCAAGCAATTTAGTTTGATTATATAAAAGACAAGCAAGGATCACTTTTATCTTTCATCTATAACCCCCACTTGACCTACATGTACACACTTCTCTCACATGGCTGCTTGGTAAGAATTCAAAGCTCGTCAAGTATGGCTAATGACAATGACTATTGTTCGAGTCACTTCTAGACTGCCAGACACAGGTGTCAATACCTTCGTACAAAGTGAAATTCACTTTTGCCTTAAATTAACACAGAAACAAACTGTTTTGTTCATCAGGAGATTATAACTTGCAACCTTTTGTCATTAAAAAATTGACAGGTATTAATTTCTTGATGCACTGTATGCCTTTTTTTCTTCCTTTAATAACTTACATGCCATGCAAGAGTACCGCTGACTTCAATTTTGTCACTTTTGAGAACATTGTTTTTAACTTTTCTGTTACATAAATGACATACTACTGTAGATAGGAAAAGGTGAGGCAATATTACATTCTCAAATTCCATTACACTTGAAGGTCTACAAACTGGCTGAATATCTACAATCATTGCAATGTGACTACTGATTGTGCATGTTTACTTAATGAGCATAAAATTACGAAGATTTATAACTCTTGCAAAACCGTCCAAACACACATTAAGAAATAAATATAATTCAATAATGAGACTATCCTGTTCTTTTAACTTCTGGACCACAACTTAAAAAGAAGGCCAACAATGTAGCCCTCCCCTCCCCCACCCAGGACAATGTTGTTCAGGAAGATGAGCAAAGAAACAAAGAACCCATCTATATCTTGACATAGTGTTGTGGTGAAGGGGGATGGAAGGGGGGGCAGGGGAGGAGGGAGGGGGAGGATCCATTTCCGATAAAAGCCCTCAAAATCAAACAGCGGAAGGCACGCATTTACAGGATAAAATGCAAGACTTCGAATTATCTCAAATCAAAACCACAAGTCTGAGGTTGGAAACTACAATTGCTTATTACCGTAATACAATACCAGGACACTATTGTCTTCTTGCAGCAGTAACCTTTGAAGAACGAGAAATATATAGTAACTACACACACTATTCATAAGCCAATCTCGATTTGCCTCAGTCAATTAGCTGAACGCTGAGCACCTCAGAGTGAAGTGAACTTTGAATTCTTCATTCATCTGACGTGGAATTTTGAATCGTATACGGATCACAATTGTATGGAAACACATTGTCTTTTACATGAATAATGGCAGTGATCTCTTTCACTGTAACTTATAGACAACATAACACAGCACAAGTTATACATGTACATAATCAGAGTTTATATTCATTGCATGGGTCATCTACAAACACAAAAATTTAGGTAATGATGAGCGCCTTACCACTGTTTGTCCAAACAGATGCTTTATCGTGTGAGGTCAAGCAACAGCTTCGTCAATGGCAAGAACTCTGCAATGGCAATTTCATGCAGTTAAATAAATTACTTGCACAGAACTCAGAAGATACAGAATTACTAATCAGTTTTGTCAAGCCTCAAAAAAGGATAAGAAGGGACACTCTAAGTACATGTAGATGGGTTAAAATTTTGCTGGATGCTGCTGGCACAGACACAATGCAGTTTAATCCACACAGGACCAGAGCAGCATCCACTACTGCAGCTAGAAGGAATTCAATCAGCTTGCAAGGAAAGGAAAAAGGAAAGGAACTTTATTTAAGAGTCTAATCTTCTAGCGCCGTAGAGCACTGCTCCCGTTCTGGCCTTGTAGCTCAGTCGGTAGAGCGGCGGTGATCTAATCCGAAGGTCGTGGGTTCAAATCCCACCCTGGTCAGAGTTTTTCTCTGTCCTTGTGTGGGCCCAATTCCAATACTAGGGTTGATCCCTGATGGAATAATTGGGTATAAAAGCTTCACAGTAGTGTTAGGCCTCACTATAACTTAGAACTATTATTCTCAAATGCTACTGAAGGACAATAACTAACGATTACCTAAAATTAGGCTTGGGCCGAGCCGAATTTGTCCTTGTGAATAACGTCTCACATAACCACGGCCTGCTCCCATTCTGGCCTTGTAGCTCAGTCGGTAGAGCGGCGGTGATCTAATCCGAAGGTCGTGGGTTCAAACCCCACCCTGGTCAGAGTTTTTCTCTGTCCTTGTGTGGGCCCAATTCCAATACTAGGGTTGATCCCTGATGGAATAATTAGGTATAAAAGCTTCACAGTAGTGTTAGGCCTCACTAGAACTTGGAACCATTATTCTCAAATGCTACTGAAGGACAACAACTAACGATTACCCATATATGATCCTTTCACCACTTACTTTCCCTTTTCTTAAATTTTTATTGTTATTTTTATTTATTTATATCTTTATGTAAATAGAGTAGACGGTGCTGGGGTGTCTTTTCTTTTTTAATATGTAATTGTGTGTGAATCTGTAATGTATATAGATTTAGTTTTCTTTCTTTTTTTTTCTTGAATTTTTCCTGCATGTTCATAAATCAGTGTGTAAGACTTATGTAATACACAAAATGAAAATTCACTTTAAAAAAAAACAGTGCCTTGAGGGATTACATGCCCAGTCCTCCCTCCCAACCCTTCTGGTCTCGATTAACCTTTGTGCCTTCTATACAGACACAACCCACGTTAATGTATGCACTTGCTATCTCGTGTAATCCATCAAGGCAAGTGCTGTAACTCAGCAGAATTCCAATCACGACTTTACCTTACATTAAGTCTTGATTAATTTTTAAATCACCTTGCAATGTTCCTTGTAGGAATAATGAATCCGGCTGCATTTAAATTAAGGGTAAGCAATACAGGAAGATTGTCCAAAGTTCAGAGAAAACAACAAGAAGCCAGTAAAAAGTAAGATTAATCAAAACTAGTTGATTACGCATAATTACATGCAGCTGTTCTTGTTAATTAAGAAATGAGTATCAATGAGCAACTTACCACTGTCGCTCCAAATGGATGCTGATTGCCGTCAGGTGAAAAAACGGCTTCGTCTGCAATGGAAAGAAATGACTCTGCAGTTACGATTTGATGTGGTTATTAAATTATCAAGTCTATCTCCAGATAAAACGATCATGTTTACAGTAAGGACACTTGAACCGTGAACACTTGACATTTTTGTGTATATTTCGACTACTAAGAAATAAAGGCTCTCTTATGATGTATAGTGTTACACGTATAGCATTTTGTAAGTGTAAAAACATTAAATACTCTTGTCAAAAGGACGAGCCCACATTTACTAAAAAATGTACAAACAAATATCAAGTGTTCATGGTTCGAGTGTCCTCACTGTAATATGTAGAGAGTTCATCCTTACACATAACTCAAAGTAACTTTAAATTCGGCGATCAAATTCTGTAACTTTATGAGACAGTTCTTAAACTCTCTCATAAGTGTTAAAACACGGATCGATGATGTTTCAGTTCTGTCGCAAAGCGAGACATAAGACGTACAAACGCAGGTACAATTAGTCTGCTACACGTACATGAAGCTGCTTTGGTGGTACATGTACTTACGTAGTTATTTTCCACAGTGAAATTTGTTAAACGTGTTCTGGGATCCTTTCAATTTTCCAACCACAAACTTCCAGTCTCTCCTTACTTGTCTTATCACAAATGACCGACAATCACATCGATGGAACTGAAAAAAGAGAGAGAGAAACGTCCATGTTGCGATAAAATGCTGAAAGGCACTTTTCCACGATAATCAGGGAATAAGAGAGACCTTGGGAACGAGGCTGATAGGTATGTCATGTATAGGAACGCATTCTGTCCCAAATGTACAATCATAGACAAAAGTAGTTGGGAAGGTTATGTAAATGAACCACACCAGAGCTGTATTCCAATCTGCTTCTGTTAAAGCTCAAAAGAAATAGTTTCACTTTCTCTTACATAGCCCCCCTCCCCCCTATTCAATGTTGGAAGGTAAGTCAACAATTTTCCGCTGAAACCATTCAGTTTTGCACAACATTGAAGGAGGGGGGAGGGGAGACAAGCAATGAAGACTTCAAAAGTACTAACCTTCCCAACAGTTTTGTCTAGGATTGTATGAGAGTAGGAAATCTGCTTTTAACGCTTATAACTCTCGTAGTATTTGACATGTGGCTTCCATTTGTTATTCTGGACACGTTCTTATAATGTACTTTCCAATGCATAAATAAAATCTCACAATACTGAAATTTGGTTAAAATCATCGTTTTATGATTTGGATTTCAGACTTGCGTGACGCTTCACAACGTTACTCCAAAATCCGTTCTGTTGGGGAAGTGTTTACTAAGAATGCCATAAAAAATACATTTTTGTTGTTTTATGTTTCATACTTGTTAAAAGATAGCTTTCTTTTTGGAGGACGTTGGGAGAATGCCAAAAACTGTTTTATTACGATCGATTTAGCAAGAAATGGTGCGAGCAGTGCGAGAGCACTTACATTACTCCCGACATCACTCCCAACATTACTCCATTTTCGAAGCCTAAAATAATGCCTTTACAGCACAGCTACAGATAAATCATTGAAACTGGAGCGTAAAGGGTTTCAAATGAAATAGTAGTAGGACTTTGCATGGTCATTTCAGCTTTATTTTAGGTAAACTGCAACATTACTCCACAAAGAGAGCTTAAATTGAAATAATGCATCTAATTAACCTTTGTGTATACATGGTTTCAATGGAGTAATGTTGAAAATAAGTAGATACAATAACTTTTGTCCATAATCAGAAATACAGTGTACGTATTCCAGTATGCTTTACATATAACTACGTTATTGTTGCAAAATATCACATTCATTGGGCATATATTTCGCATTTTCTTATGGAGTAATGTCATGGAGTAATGTTCACATACATGTTTACTGTTCCCAAAATAGGTCAATGATTGACAGGCCATCCTACTCACACTACTGGTGCAAAAAAAGTAATCACTGTTAATTCACTTATTTAATGTGACTCTGTTTGAAATGCACACATGACGTTTTTAAAAGGCGCTGCTCTCAACTTGGCAAAGTGCAACTGACGTCCGCCATTGTAAAAGTTTAGTCCGTGAACTCGTTTGAGCTTTCAAGACCAGCTTTTTGGCTTTAAATAACTATCATTTAGTCTCCTCCCCTTTCTGTTCATTTACGAAGAAATTTCATCATGTTATTTGCTCTACAATTTAATACCATTGAGACACTAATGCAACATGACGTCCTAACACATGTATGAAGTTGAAAACTTGCCTTATTTTTAAACAGATCAACGCCTAAAATTCACGATAACATGGCAGAAAGCAGTTAAATGTTAAAGCAAGCACTAATTGTGTTTGTTTTTCAAAGGCACTATAAACGCTAAGAAAAAAGTCCTCTTTCCAATTTAAGACCACGCCCAGAATTTTCAGACAATCATAGACAAAAGTAGTTGGGAAGGTTATGTAAATGAACCACACCAGAGCTGTATTCCAATCTGCTTCTGTTAAAGCTCAAAAGAAATAGTTTCACTTTCTCTTACATAGCCCCCCTCCCCCCTATTCAATGTTGGAAGGTAAGTCAACAATTTTCCGCTGAAACCATTCAGTTTTGCACAACATTGAAGGAGGGGGGAGGGGAGACAAGCAATGAAGACTTCAAAAGTACTAACCTTCCCAACAGTTTTGTCTAGGATTGTAGGTTGTGGTAGGTGTAGAGTAGAAGTGTAGTTGATATTGTAGGTGTAGTAGGTGAAGTCGGTCTAGTAGCTGTAGTACGTGTACTGCCTGTAGTACATGCAGTAGCTGTATAGGTTTAGTAGCTATAGTAGGTGTAGGACGATCCCATCGTTGCAACCGTTGCGTTTTACGTTTCCTGAAACTTGTGACGCAATAGAAGTTACACAAAGTTTCATGAAACCGACGATGTTACAGTGTGCAACGCCTGCTGATGCCGTTGCACAGAATTATCCGATAAAGGTTTCAACGTGTAAGAGCGGCTTTACAGATTTTAGTCTGGTTCATTCAATACAATTTTACTTTACTGGCTCATCAAAGAGACACCATGACAGGGAATAAAAGGTTAAAGAGTTTAATTTATCATTGAACCTTATAGAAATTGAAATGATAATAGACGGCACAGTTTTGCAGTATAAACTTTACTATCCTGTGACACATAAGCTGTGGCACAGTAGAGCATGACATGTTGGATTCGTGCATGTTTTTCAATGTACAACCCTATAAAAATTGAACAATACATTTAGGTACTGGCAGGAATTACACCTGCTGCACTAACTGGACAGTAACTACAGCCCTGACCTTTTCAAAGAGCACACATTTTAGTAAAGTAAGTGTGGACCTTTCCCTTGCTGTCTACAATACCATTTGTTCCTTAGCACTTTGAAGAGTTTTCCCCACGTAAGCCTACAGTTCAAGTTGCGTGAACCTGATTAACAGGGATCGAGGATGGGCGAAATGTTATTGGGGGGCTGAAGGAAACTAAGTTCTTCGACTGCACGGATCTCACCGACTAGAAACAAATCTTAAAATGTAAAAACAATGTGTCATCTCTCTAATGTTGCATGATTGTGAACCCTGAAAGTAGATACCATATAGTAAGTAGTAAATACAAGTTGACTGTAAATCGCGCACCGGTGGCTCTGTTGGTTGAGCACCGGGTTGCCATGCGGGAGGTCGTGCGTTCGACCTACACTCAGGGTCTTAAAATAACTGAGGAGGAAGTGCTGCCTTTGTAATAGGCCAGTTTTAAATTCTAAGGGTTGGATTGGATCGAGGGAGATATGGAGGCTAATGCGGGGGGATTGTTTTCATAAAGCTCCATTTCATGCTAGCTCCAGGCTAACCGTGAGAATACGAGACTCGCCTATTACACCCCCAAATCATGTGGTTTCAGTTCAGGTCTTCTTGGATAAGGACTCTAAAGCGTATGTTCTGTGTCACAACCTTTCCTGTTAATAAACACCGTGGGGTGTTAAAGAACCCACAAACTACTCGGATCTCGCTGTAGAAACAAATCTTAAGATGTACAAACGATGTGCCATCTCTCTAATGTTGTTGGAATTAGATACCATATACTAAGTAGAAACTGCGACTGGATTATTGCGTTCCGACGAAGAAGAACGCATTCTAATCGTGTCTTTTTACGAATGTCCCGAATATGTTTCGCGGGCATCGGTCGTAATGCCATGTGATTTCAGGGTTTGGACGCCACCTTCAAGTGTTTACATGGCAAAACCCGACCCCGGCTGGTCGGGTTAGCCTGTCTGGAAGACCGGGCAACCCGCCTCGGCGGGTTACCTCACCTATCATGTAAACGTAAAGCTGAAACCTCCATGTAAACAATTTTTTGTGTGTGATTTGTTTATTTTTATTTTGCCACAGTTACGTTGCAATACGAAAAGAACTTGATTTACTAATTACAATTTGCAAACTTATCTACAACTTACAAAAAGGGAGAAAAAAAAAAAAGAAAAGTTACAATTTACAAAAGACTACTCAGAATGACTTACTTAAAAAACGAAACAGTACTTACAATGAACTACAATAATTAAAAGCAAAGAAGACCAACTAAATGTAGAATGTGACAAGATTAATTTTCTACTAAGTGTCTAAAGCAGCTACTAACTTTTCCCATTTTTTAAAGTGAGTAGCGAGTTTATTCCTCTCTCTCGCAATATGGAGTTCGTTATTATAAACACGGCTTATCCTGGCAATAAAGCTTCTCAACGAAAGTAAACTTCTAAGGCATTTCTTTACATAAATGTAATATTTACCTACAAGCATAACATGATTGATTATAAAGAAACCTTCCGTTTCTTCAAAAATCCCTGAAAACAAACCTATCTCGTTGGTTGAAGGATTCTATAACAATGTTACTTTCTTTAAGCTAGAACAAGACTTGTTTCCAAAATTCAGAAGACACTTTGCAACGAGAGAGTAAATATTCTGGGGATTCTGGTTCTTCATTGCAAAAAGTGCAATTTGGAGATCGCGAAAGGCCAAAACGAAATAATTTATCATTTGTAAAGACAATGTTGTTTAGAATTTTGTATTGAATCTGACAATTGAATTCTATCTCGCTTTTTGGCCTCTGTTCGGGAGGCTATTGGTAGATAGTCTAAATTATCCATTTGAGTTTGGAGAGCTTTCAAATTCACAGAAACAATCCATAATAACCTTAGTAGAGAAGAAAGGGAAAGATAAAAGGATGATTAATTTAAAAACTGGCGCCCCATATCCTTGATAAATGCTGATGCGAAGATTGCTTCTAAAATCCTAGCAAAACGTTTGGAAAAGGTGTTGCCTGAAATAATACACTCAAATCAAAACGCGTTTGTCAAAGGGAGATATATTTTTGATGCAATCAGAACAATTGATGATGTGATGGAGTATACCAAAGAGAAAAAACTATCTGGAATTTTAGTGGCTATTGACTTTGAAAAGGCCTTTGACACGCTTAATTTTAAATTTTTAATAAGAGCATTACATAAGTTTAATTTTGGCCCTTGTTTTATTCAGTGGATTCGAACACTGTATAAAAATATATCGAGTTGTGTAATGAACAACAGCTTTACAACAGGCCCCTTTTCGTTGAGCAGAGAGGGGTACGTCAAGGCGACCCACTCTCTCCCTATCTCTTTATAATTGCGTTAGAAACTCTAGCTATTAAGATTAGAAATGACAATTCAATCAAAGGTTTTTGTATTGGAGATGAAACCAAAAAACTTTCCTTATTTGCGGATGACATGACTTGTTTTTTACGTGACAAAGAATCTCACACCTCCCTCTTCGCCATTCTGGAATCCTTTGGATCATGCTCCGGTCTGTGCGTAAATCACGAAAAATCTGAGGTTATAGCGCTTGGCAGTATTATTCTACACGAGAAGGATTTAAAGGACCATAAGATTTGGGAAATTATCAAGATCTTGGAAGTGTATTTTGGGTATGACGAAAAACAGAGAAACGATCTAAATTTCCGACTAACATTAAAATCTATTAAAAAATCAATACATATGTGGAAATGAAAGAACTTATCTATATTTTGGGTAAAATCCAAATTATCAAAACTTTTGCAATTCCCAAGTTAATGTTTAGAGCATCGGTAATTCCGATACCAAATGATCTTGTAAAAGAAGTTAACTCGATTTTCTACGCTTTTAGATAAAGTCAAGCGCTGTGCGCTCATCTCAGATATTAATAAAGGTGGACTGAAGATGCTGGATATTGAGTCTATGGTCAGTGCAAGACGAGTCATTTGTTTAAAGAAATTCTTAGAGGACTACCCGAGTACCTGGAAATCTTTTTTGAATAGTTGTATTTTTTCTGTTGGTGGGAGTCAAATTTTGCATTGTAACTTTGATACCGTCAAATTAAAAACTCAGTTTCCGAAATACTATAAAGAATACTTCCACGCATGGTCAGGTTTAAATAGTGGAACGCCTGTCACTCTTTAATAACGATGTTATGAACAAGATCATTTCGAACCATAGGTTTATATGTATTGATAAAAAGTCTGTCTATAGAAGTGATTTAGTTAACTTGGGAATCACAAAGGTGGGTGACCTTATTACAGATAACAATCTTTTCCTTCACGAAGATCCTTATGTGACGCTCTCTCCTGAACAACGTTTCTTTATTATGGGAGTTGTTCACTCTCTTCCATCGGACTGGAAAACAATTATTAGATCTTCGTTCCGCAAAAAATGAAGTAAGACCCATCCATCACACACCGTACATTAAATTAAACTGTGGCTCTTTCCCTATCTCAGATGTCACTTCTAAACAGATATACGACTCCTTTTTGTGCAAAAAACAAATCCCTCCGACAGCCCAAAAAAATATATCAGACAAATACTCAGATACGGTCATTAATTAGAAAAAAAGTTTATTCTCTTCCTTTTCGTACTACACTTGATTCCAAATTGAGAGAACCTCCATGTAAACATGCCCTCAAAGGTCACCTTTCTAACAAAAAAAAAAGGAAAAAAAAGACTACAAGATAAGAGGGATATTCTTTTCTGATAGTTACTCGGGGATACTCGGAAAAAATAACGGAGTATTCGGATCCTTTGTAGCAGTCGAACGCACGACCTTCCTTCCGATGACTAGTTCGGATGCTCTATCACTGAGCTATAGGAGACTCATGGGAACGAGGGTATGGCTCTAGTTTCAGCTGACAGTTGTCCTGCTATACTGCTTTTCTCGCCACATGGTCACAATTTTTATTTTCTTTACCGATTTGGCCTTTATTACTACCTGTAAATAATGGAATTCATGGACAGTACTAAAAGTCACTGCGTTTCTTCCCTATTTATTGTAATCTTTTCTGATTTGAGGGGTGTAGTCCTCTTAATAGGGAGTTTAAGCAAAGACGACTGCTACGGCAACTAAAACGTCAATACAAAATATAGGTTAACGCTATCGCCCGTATTTTGCGATTATTTCGTCTTGCTCACCTCGTACAATACGGGCGAACTATCCTGTAACTTGATGAGTCGGAACGGTTTTGAAGTCGAAACAGAAAATGAATGGTTCATTGTTATATCCTCACGTTGTCGTCAAAACCTAAAATTTGGTGATTTCACGTTGTTGTTTTGTGGAGTACGGCAAAGAAATGCACGGAAAAAATTCGTGCTGCACGTGCAGCACGTATATTTTTCCTTTCTTAAGCAATAATATTCTTGCTTTGTGGTGTTGCCGTAGCCGAAGCCGTCGTCTTTGCTTAAACTCCCCAAGATCTGAGTTCCCCGACGGAGGAACTGTTGGTTACGGCCCCCATTTTCTCTTGTTTAAAATCCCCACAACGGGGCATAAACGGAACTGATACAGCACCGCCTAAAACAAGGTTAGCAAGATATTTGTCACATCGCCAGATCTTTGAATTGCAAGCAACATAAACAAACAGGTATATTGTAGACTAAGGCTCGCTGAACTGGGCAGTCAACTATCTGAGGGATAGAAAAGACGTAGAAGTGAACCCAATGCCTCGAGGAAGTAATGATCGTTTGTGAAACCGAATCAAACAGAAAAGGCTTTTCTTGTTGATGATGAGGGGACAATTAGACAGTCCTCTGGTATTTCAATTGCATCTGACAAGAAAGGTCAATGAGATCACATTTGCCAGGATGACGAAATGCACTTCAATAACAGGATCTGTTAAATTGCCGTTTTCAAAATCGATCGAAAGGCTGCGACCATCTGCATCACAGCAGAAATCGAAAGAGAGAAGTGATACTCGTGCTTATCTGGACAATTTAAGCAATTATCTCTTACAGATGTCAAAAACTTCAGGTGGCTTTCGACGGGATTCGAAGCTATATGACCTCGGCGATGCTGGTGCAATGCTCTGCCAACTGAGCTATGAAGCCACTCATTGGAAAAAGGTCAATTTATTGGGCTCTGTGTGTTCCCGTGGCGAGTGAATAGATATTAGAGACCTTTAGATTCTAGGACGAGGACGAGAACGAGTACGAGTTTTGACTGCCCGTTTTTAGTGAAAATGCTTAGAGAATTTATAACCCATACGATTAATCTTACTCTTTGTTAGCAGTATAGGTTGCTCAGTTATTCTTATTGCTGGTAACTGGGCCTTTTTGCTGATCGAAAATGCAAAAACCTCCACTGTGTTGTTGACTTGTCTTGACGTGACGACACTTTTGCAAACCTCATACTAAAAATGTTGACGGTATCATGTTTTTCCCGCCAAAATGACGTTGGTTTGCGCGCGCTCACTGTTGTTCAATGAGAAAATCTCGTACTCTTAGCCGTTCTCGTCCTAGAATCTAAAGCTCTTTGAAGACTCGATGATCATGAAATAAATGTATATATTTGAAGTGCGGGTTACAGACGAAAGAGAAGAGTTATTCTTGCACTTGTCTGGACAATTGTCGAGATAAGTGCGAGGGTTACTTTTCTCTTTCGTCTGAAAAACCCGTACTTCAAATATTTAGCAGTTATTCTAGATGGTAAATAACCAACGAGGCGTGTAGCGCCGAGTTGGCTGTAACCAGTCTCATATCTACATCTACATCTACATCATCTACATGTTCCAGCACTCGGCAAAGTCCTTTTTTGACTTGTGGCTGTTTCTGTTTAGGTGGCTTCTTACACCACAAGCCTTTTTAGAGACATCACCGCCAAGCCGGCCACTTCTGTTGGAGAGAACAGGACAGCCACAACACCGGGGATTTTATCCCCTACTCTTCTCAAACAGTGCTTGGGTTCTTTAACATCCCACAGGGAGCTTATGAACATAGAAGATATTTGTGAGACGGGACCTATGGGTTGTAGTCCTTACCCGAGAAGACTTCAAAGTCTAACCATTTGTAGATGCAATTACAAAGGCAGCACTTTCTCCTCAGTTATTTTAAGATCCTGAGTGTTGATCTGGCCGGGGTTCGAACCCGCAACCTCCCGCGTGACAGTCCGATGCTCAACCTACTAAGACACCGGTGCGCGAATGGAATAATTGGTGCGCGAATGAAATAATTGTTTTATTAAATTCCTTTGTCTTCAAAAGTTTGGAAGTACGAAATACGGGCAAAAAAAGCGAGAAAATCAAAGCGAAATCGAAAAAACTTGAAACTTGTGTAATACTTGGTGATCAGACAGACGCAGGCTCATCACAAAAACAATTCTTACTGGTATTTTATAGTAGTAATGTTAACAAAATATCAGATATACACACATAAACGATTTCAAGGTTTCGGCGCCATCTTGTTCTGGCATGAATAACCTCGATCTCATGTGATAGTGTTACGGCTGGCCAAAGGGAAGTCAAGGTGGGTGACCGTTCGGCAATACCCTGTGTTGTACAAGATGGGGAGTCACGCTATTTGGCTATCCAGCAAGAAAGACTACTAATATCCCACAAAACTGTCATAGCATTGTAATACATGTACTCCATAATAGTATTTTGAATAAAATTATTAGCAACAAGATAACAGTCAAAATAGACCACTTTCATAAATGGCGACCTCCTCCTTACATACGGCTGACCCGCCTGAAATTTGAATTGACCAATCAGGATTCAGCCGGCGGAAAAAACTTTACTGTCCTGACTTTAATGAAAGTTAACAGGAATAGCATTGAAATAAGATGGCACTAAATATTCAGGAAAAGGGATTTACAATTTCCAAAACCACATCAGGCTGTAAAAAGTGAAAAATATGAAACATTTTGTGTCTGCTAGCTGGCAATTTTGCGTCAAAAATGAGTCACCGGTTTCCGGGATGGCAACTTGCTCGTAGTTCGTGGAGTGTAGCCAGGTAGGGTAATAGCTGTGTTATTTTGAGCAAAATATCCTGTTCCTCGTCAAATTAAACCCGGAATTCTCAACTTAACTGTTAAAAGAGGCCAAGGCAACTTTATCGTTAGCTTTATTTTTGTTAGCTTTGAAGAAAAAGGCTATTATCGTGTCGCTTCGGTAGGACAGCTAACTTTTGACTGCCGCTCGTACTGCGGGTGCAGCCGCCGTATTCAAGGCTTTACATTCTTTTGTAGTAAATATCCACCACTACTCACCGACACTGAGGTGGATAGTTGTTTTAGTATATACTAAAACAGTGAGATAATATAATACAAAAAGATGATTTTAACTCATTATTCCTCCAACGATTACAATATTTTCGGGCCCAAATACCGCTCGAGTTGCTTGGACGTGAATAGTAAAGAATATCCCAAGTTTGAGCAGCAACTCAAAGCGCGCTTTGAACGCTATCCACTGTTTTAGGATATACTAATACTTGATATCATTCTGTATAGAACAGGCAAGTAATGAGATACAATCAAAAAAGTTCTTTTGTTTTTTTTGAGGGAAATACCTGGGGCGGATTCATATCGGTTTCCACTGTTTTACGAAAATCAATCACAAGCAAGGGAAAGGGGACTTTGGAGAGTTAAAATCCCAAAAATTCCCGGGGGAGCATTAACCCGAACCCCCTAGATAGTTTTTTGTCGTTTTGAAAACCGGTGATTGTTTATCACACATCTGCCCCTGAATACGGATGACGCAATGGTGAGAACACTCACCTCCCTCCAATGTGGCCCGGGTTCGATTCCCGGCCAGACTCCGCATCATATTTTGGGTTGAGTTTGTTTGTTCTCTACTCTGCTCCGAGAGGTTTTTCTCCAGGTACTGTCGATGGTTTTCCCCTCCCTAAAAAACCAAGTTGCGATTTGATATGAGTTAATTTGCTTTGACTTCTGTACAGCGGTGTCCCCAATTAGTACCCCAGCGCTTAAATTAATACATCAGTTGACACTCAAAGTACTCATTATTATTAAGTTAAGTACGATCATCTGTGTAAGTGTAGTCCTGAGAAGAACTGTTTGAGATGATATTAACTAACGTTTCGACAACCTGAGCGGACCTCATCTACAGAGTCACATGATTTGTTTAACGTCAGTAGATACTATGTAAATTCTGGTCGTAGATGTCATTGGTCAACTTACACAAATCACTCGACTCTGAAAATGACTTCCACTCAGGTTGTCGAAAAGTCAGTCAATAAGGAGTTTAAGCAACCACAACGACATGGGCAACGGCAACGAGAACTTCAGAAATTTGCATATTTAGTTGGCAAAAACAATAGCTTTGCACGCCCTGCACGTGCGTTTTTCACTTTTGTCCATTTATTTGCCGCCGTCAGCAAAACAACGGCGTGAAATAGCAGAATTTGAGATTTTATGGAGAACGTCAGCGCTTCAGGATAAATTTTCACTTTCTCCCCTAAATTAAGCGCCGTTCCGACCAGTGTCATTTTTGAGGAACTACTGCACCCTTGTCACATTAATAATAGTAATAATAATAAAAATAATAATAATAATAATAATAATAATAATAATAATAATAATAATAATCACTTTGTTTACCCTTGGATTTCAGAGTAGCTAGTAGCTAATATCTCCGAGCATTGAACATATACAATTGTTAAGAATCCCAACTGGCGGGAAGCAAACAAGTTGACTATTTCACAAGTGCGCCAGGAAATTGAACCAGGGACTACCTGAAACAAATTCAGTGAGTGGTCAGAACGCGGTCTTGAACCCGGGATATCGGGATCTCAAGGCAAGCGCCCACACTACCTCCGCAAATTTAAAAGGTTAAAATAATCACACAGTGATAGCAATACCGCGAGTTTATATTTTGAGATGAAATTCAGGTTGCCGTCGCCGTCGTCGTTGCTTAAGCTCCCTAATGTCATCTCTAACAGTCCTTCTCAAGACTACACTAACCTGGACGATCGTACCTTACTTAATTATGGCATGACTCATACCATTTACAACTTAAAATACTGTAACATCATTTGGCCAAACACAAATTTGCCGTACAAGCTAGATTTCTATGTTGCAACATGGTACATTATTGCTGCCATGTATACCTGTGCCAAAAACAAGAGACCTCTCATTAATATTTTTTCTCAATTGTGCTACCAACATTGGGATGATAACAAGGCCATTGTTACCTGTAAACTAGACATTTTTTGGCAAATGAGTCATTTCAATTCAAAAATTGATGTTTAAAATTATCTTTTTTTCCTAGTTTCTAACATAAATGGAATCTACACTGCGGAGTCTGGCCTGGAATCAACATGCCTTGTTCTTGCATATGGATTAGACTTGTTCTGGACAAGGGTGACGCCATCAAGAATGTTTGACGTGCTCAAAGATGACTTTGCTTACTGGTTCATAGTTGGAACACTTGGTATCTTAGTTCTTTTTTCCAGTGTCTCCCAGAGGCTAGCATCAATCAAAATGCTGCGGCAAGCGTGGCAGTGAAACATCTAAGTAGAACAGTTTTTGAATTCTTGCCTCCTTGATCAATTCTCCGATGTATGTACAGATGAATGGTGATGCGCACATCATTAAAATAGTAGACTGCCAGCAGTCCCTTCTCAGCCAGTCGAGCCGCTCGTTTTAGACATGAAAGCGAGCCAAAGAGCCAAGGGGAGAATGTGAAGAGAGTGAGGTGTAAAGAGGGCGACTCGACTGATTGTTAGAGAACGGACTGTTAGCATTATAAAATAATGTCTGTACAAGCGTGTGTGCTAAGTTGATCGCTCCCCTCATTGACACACTATTCCAAAACACAACAAATCTTAAGGAATTTAAACTGGTGAGAGACAGACCAGTTGGCTTTTTGCAAGTACGGA
Organism: Montipora foliosa; assembly: GCF_036669935.1. Classification (NCBI taxonomy): domain Eukaryota; kingdom Metazoa; phylum Cnidaria; class Anthozoa; order Scleractinia; family Acroporidae; genus Montipora; species Montipora foliosa. The sequence continues at coordinate 19,449,474 of NC_090878.1, forward strand.
CAAGGAGAACGTTAAACCTTGGATTACCCAATCATATGACTCTGTTGGTGGTCAGTATGATATGAACCTGGCAACTCACAATTTCAAGTTTAACGCCCTTAACCACTAAGCTTCCTTGCCTCTCCTACGTACTAATCACTCTCAGGTTATTTAATTTTTCTCTTCTGCGAAGGGAAAAAGGAAAAAAATAAGGAAAAATGTAATCACTATTCCCTGCAACAGAAAAAATCAGGAAACACACTCTTCTACAAAACAAATCTGCCGATGACATTAAAAAATAAAACAAAACAAAACAGAAAATTGTACGCATTGTCAAGCGCATGTCATTGAATGGCAAATATATAGCTCTAAAGAGAAACCTTAGAGCGAGTTTCAATCGAGTGTCGTAAAACCAAAACCAAAGTAATTACGTTGGCCAATCAAAAGGGACAGAGACAGTCCAATAGACCAATCAAATCTCGTAGTAATCACGTAGCCGACACAAAGCGCGGGAAAATTTGCATGCGCAGGCCACGAATGGTTTTGGTTTCACTTCTGATTTGTTGAAAAAATGGCGCGAGAACTTTGAACCAATCGCTGAGTGAAGTAATGAAAAATCAAAGCAATTCGCTAATTACTTTCGACCCTCAATCTGTAATTACTGTAACATCAAAAATACCATTTGAATAAAGCACAGGTGACCTGTTATAAATCTCTGTGTTGTGGGCTCTGTGATGGAATTTTAAAAAATCTCATCACAAGTAAAATGCCCCTAAATGGGCTTCATTCGCGCGGCGGCCATATTGGCCATAGAAAATAGATTTTGTACCTGAGCCTCGAGTTGAGATGTTTGGGGACGAATTTCGGTGGAAAAAACAAAAGTTTTCAATCCCTCGGGACTCAACATGGCCGGCGTTTTAGTAGGACCATCTTGTGGAAAATCCCATTAACTGATAAAATCTGTAGAGCAACACATAAAGCCATACAACAAAGCCATGATGAGCGTGGATGAACAAAAAAGGACAACTTTGAAAGAAATAGTTGCATTTGTGTTATCTTGAAAAAAGTTGGCTTGAAGTTTTTCAAGTTTATGATAACTGGAAAAAGGTCATTTTAGCTCAGAACTACCATTTCTGTGATTTATCAGAAAAGGAGTTACACAGTCACTACAGTGTACTATGGACAAGTTCAAAATTCGTGATTAACCATTATTTTTCCTGATACACCCCAAAATACATTGATATAGCCCCTTCAACAGAGTAACCGTTATTACGGGAGGGTTTGTCGGCAGAAACGCCCGCTTAATCATAGTTAATGGGGAGGGAAATGGTTAGAAAACATGGCAAACTCTTAAGCGGCAGTCGATTGTTTGGCGTTTGAGTTTGAAACAGGAAGTCACGTGAAATTGGCGATGAAAACAAATTCAAACAATAATCTCCTCTTTTGAAGTTTGCAGCTGCAGTGTTTTCAAATCAGCTGCCCCTCCGTTAACTATGGCTCAATAAAAATATTGTATCTGGCAGTATAAAAATACGGTTGTATAAGGCTTTTAATATGCCCTACTTTCTGTATTGTAGTGGTGTATGGCATTTTTGCGGAGTTAGAAATTCGGATAAACTAGAGTTACTTAAAAAGCAAGCTTAACGCATTATTTTAGATGACAACCACAACACATATCAGACTTTGCCAAAGAAGTTGGATATGACAAGTTTAGAAACAAGGATACAGGATACAAAACGCTCCATGATACCGCACCTGCACATGTAACATTCCCTGCAAATCTTCAACAATAATATCAATCTCATGATTAACATCTAAAATCAAGCTTCTTCTTCTTGTTCAAATTGTACATACCTCATCTCCCTCTTCATTGTTTTTTTTTCTTTTTCCTATGTATGAAATTTTATTATCTTATCAATTTTAATTAATTAAATATTGGAATCACTGTATTTAATCTTATTCTTATTTGCTTGGAGATACGAGCATTATTTTATATCCTACTCTAAATCCGAGTTTTAAATAAAGTGCACTACCACTACCACTACTACTAACAGCAGTCTTCTAACCAAGGTTAACATTAGTAAAGGTTTGGGCTTTGTTGGCAATTTTCTTAGTCTGTATTTTTGACTAACTAGCAAGTAACTAATTAAGGAAACCTAGGGACATGTTTCCTTTTTATTTACACAAGATTATCTATCAACAATTCTTGTTGTCTAAACTACATATTTCCAGATTACACCCAGAAACATTTTTAATGTGTACAGAGATCATTACGTTTATGGTGATACGCCCAAAAGTGATCCCTGGATTGGAAATGATCCTAATAAATGATTCCGCAAAAAATCAGGAATGGCGTGGACTCCATGAGAGCTGACATGACTGATGCATTACGAGAAAGAAATATTAAAATATATATAATTCAAATCCACTGTCCACATTCTTGAGTTTATTCCATTCTTATTTACTGCTGAGTCTGGAGCGGTGGGGCTAAAGTAAAGGTACGTTTTATGGGTCATTGTTCTACCTATACTAAAGCAACTCAAACCCTTCAAATTGGCTGACCTTAGGCCTAAACATCCTAATGAGGCCTAAGTCTAGCGTTAGTAAAGGTTTTGAAATGAGTGACCTCTACTTTAGACCCATCCGGTATGGGGATCATTTGTGGTCCGATTTTTTATCATTTCCAGTCCTTGGATTATTTTGGGGCTGACATCATTTCCGGGCTTGTCCAGGTCTGATCTCTGAACAGACTTCCGGGATAAGCCCAAGGAAAATAGAATTTTAAAAACGTCGGTCGCAGTGTCAACATTGGAACTGTTTGTGATAGGTAGCAACTAGTTTACGGCTTTCATATAAATATTCCATAACACTTTCACCTCTTAAGGGAATCCTATCAATGTTAAGCACAAGGGACGGAGGGAGGGGCGGGGAGACCTGGGATGATGTGGCGCATTTTACTTTTGGACAAAATCCCCACCCTAGAGCCCAAAAAAACGGGTAAAATGAGATCAAATGTCCACACCATGAATGGGCAAATTCTTGTGTATTTCATCATTGATAGAAAGGTGTCACGTTTTCCTCAACGTTCTGCGTATTCTGACGCAAACAAAAGTATATGAACAAACTTAGGGTGCGTTCGATTGACCGTATTCCGGAATAAGAATGCATGGAATATAAGGTAGAAATCCTTCGTTTTTACGGTGATTCACTTAAAAATTGTCAAATATTTGCTAAAATGCTATTTTAAACATATTTGTGTTGTCCTTGCTGCTTCGAAACGCGCCAAACATACCGTTTTAATCATCACTCCACGTATTCTTATTCCGGAATAGGGTCAATCGAACGCGCCCTTAGTATTTCAAGTTTCAGAAATCCAAGAACAATATTATTTCTTTGCCATGGTAAACCATCCTTGGCTGTAGACGGAACAAATTTAGATATTAACAGTGAGAAGCAGTTGTTTTATTTCATCGATTCAAAACAGCTGAAGCAGCCCTGTTCGTTCATCTTTCAAGACTGTTGCACAAATAGGCACGTGTTTAGGTCCCATTTCCCTGAAAAACATCCCTACCCTGGGGCAAAGATTATACGTCAAATTCCCGAGGGGTAGGGAAGGAGGAGGAGGCACTGGAAGTTCCATGCCAAACTGATGTCTAGGGGTCCTCCCTCGGGCTTAGATAAGTACACTAATTGCTTGGAAACAGGCGAAAGGAAACCTACAATCTTGGACATTTTTGAAATGGGAAATGAAGACTACCCCTCTCCCTAATTTCAATGACGAAAAAGTGGCGGGCTTCAACTTGTGTCTCTCAGTCTATTCTACTGAAGGCTGAAATCCAGGAAAACCGTGTCAAACCATGTAAAATTAACCATAAATCGTCTAAACTTTGTCACAAACCGTCACTTAACGTGCAAGCGTCTATAAAATGCAAATTGTTCACTACTCGTCAGGCTGTGACGCGCATGACCTGGTCAGTTGTCAAGTTACTTTCACCGCAATAAAGGTGTTGACAAGTGACCTTGTAATGAGTGATTTCCACTGGTTTGTCAATTTAAGACCTGAAGACAATCTTGGACATTTCAAATAGAAAATAAAGACCACCCCTCCCCCCAGTCTTAATGATGAAAAATGGCGGACTTCAACTTGCGCGCAGATTCATCATTGATTTTATGGGGAAAGCGTACTAATTTTTCATTTTCCTTTGCCCAAGATTTTAGGCCGGTGCGTTATGGTATATTACATTCCTTATGCTTTCTTCTGTCAAATGAAAAGCGCCTATAGTCCATTTTCCATGAAACAATAGAGGACTTTTTTCGTGTTTACACAGCCTCATCTAAACAGGGAGAATTCGAGGCACTTGTGCAAACCCGAGACGCAGTCTAGGGTTTGCATGACGGTCGAGAATTCTCCCAACTCCCCTGAGTGCTTAGATGAGGCTATTTAAACACGGCAATAAGTCCTCTATTGCTTTTATAAAATATTTCTCAAAAATCATTCGACTAATGAAGGAAACTGTGGGTTTTTTTAGTTCTTGATTGAAACGAGACTATGACTATATCATCTTGTATTTGAGTATATGCTAGTTCATGACACCGCCTGTTTGGAGTAAGGGGTTTCCTACTTAGTATGCACTGATCAATCTATGCATGATCTTTTAACTGGTTTGCATTGAAAGTTCAAAGACTAAAGAATGAAATATTTCTACTCCTTAACCTTACAATGGACATTAATTAAGACATCAAGCCACACTTTTTTTTCCTAAGTTTTAACCTTATGGAAGTTTCCCTACGAAATTGCCCAACGAAATCTCTCAAATCCAGAAGTTTGCCTAAGAGAATTTTTTTACAGTCATTAAACTTTCAATGCAGACTAATTACAGATCAGGTAACTTTCATTTCCTAGTTTTTAGATGCCAGAAATATGCCTAAGAAATCGCTCATTTAAAAATTATTTTGCCTTGCCTCTCTGTCTGTGAAAACCCTCAGTGGAAATAGGGACCTTTAGATCGAAGGACAAGGACCACCTCCGGTACGAGTTTTCTGTACTGAGCATGCGCACTTCAAAAAATGTCTGCTCCCAAACCTTATGCGCATGCTCAGTACGGAGAACTCGTACTCGTCCTCATCCTCTGATATAAAGTTCCCTATTATCTTAGAAAATCCACGTTTCTGAGAAACTTTCTATTTGTTTGATTCTGTAACCTTTTTCTAGCAATTTCTTGAGTCTTAAAACCTCCTGTATATTAATTAGGATATCAGTAAATGCCTACTTTCCTAGTTTTTTAGCCTCTAGAACTTGCTCAAGAAGTCGGCCATTCGTTTACTTTTCCTTGGCCCCCTTAAAGTGCGACCGGGAAAACCGTGAACACCTGAGATATTTGAGAAATGTTATGTATGTCCAATCACCCGTTTGACCGCATCCGCGCACAATGTTTAGTTACTGTTATTTGCACCACAAGAGCTGTGTCGCCTTCAGATTTACCGGGCAATGGATTTAATTTGGGCCAATTCTGGTCGTTTAAGCTCCGAAACTACTTATAAAGAAACAGAACAGTGCCTTTATTTGTCCTTTCACCGATCACTGGCACTCCGAAGCAATTGTTGCTTTCAACATGTGGCGCCGTCGTGAATTCCAGTATTATCTGCTGCAGTACTAACAACGTTTATTCAGTTTGCGGTTTGGGCGTGTGAAATCCTCAAACATGATTGGCTTATGAACCATAAGCATTCCTAATGTATTTTAGGTGTTGACGGTTTTCCCGGTCACACTGTAACAAATCTGATAAAATTTGCATTTTAGACACTTGAAAAACTTGCCATTTCCTTCTCCACGCATTTTTTCCGAACCTTTTATCACAGAAAGATCCTAAAGTCCATAAACTTACAAAGCCTACTGATTAGAACACCGGAACTTTAAATTTTGTTTTTCTGCAAAAAAGAAAAAAAGAAAAAAAAAAAGAAGAAACCATTGACATTTGGTATTCAATTCTACGAATGAAAAATGGCTCTTCCTCGAAACTCTGTCTTTGTCTTAAATGAAAGTTCGGGTTCTTAAGGCCCAAATTCAAACGTGACATCATCGCCAATTAGAACAAATGGCGCCCAGTATTTAATGGCGGAATACTCCTTTGTCTCCCGAAGAGATTTCATAGCATGATGAAGAGCTAAACTTGCACTTTTTCTATCTACCAAGTGTTGGTAAAAGCTCATCATGAACAGCAAGGTCGCCTCATCATCGATTGCCCAGAGTGACACCAGAACAGACCGGGCACCGGCACACAGGAAAGCTCTGGCTATTCCCACCACACCCTCAGATTTTACCTCTCCCTGACCACTATGACAGCAACTCAGCACAACCAGCTTTGCCTGAAGACGAACTGCTCGAACATCGCTCATTGTTAACATGTAATCTTCCTCTTTGGGAATTTGGGAAGCGCGCTCGAGATTTGGGGCCAAAACAATTTCTCCAAACTCATCATCTCCATGAGCAGCAATGTGGATTAAACCAACTGACTTTATTTTTTTCAGCACCTCAGCTTTCGTTGCATTTTTGCCAGTGAGAGGCGCGGTCTGCAGAAGTTGTCCAATCATCTCCACCTCTTTTTTCGCACACGGCAACTGTTCAAACATGGGTCCACCGGTGCCCCAAGTGATTTCCTTCAAGCAAGGATCGCCCACGAGTAGCGCTTCATTCTTACTGTTGAAAACATTAGGTGCACTTGTGATCAGTTTCAAAGCGGACAATGAGGAAACAGTACGGATCCTTACAGAGTCACTCAATGCAGAATAAGGAGCCAAGCAAAATGGTCCATCAGGAACAAAGATTAAGTCATCATCCTGGAGCAAGTCTGCAATGGGACTGATTAAGAAATCATACAAGGACTGCAAGGGGTTGTCAGACGCGCTGAAAGATTGAAAGGATTCCTCAACAGCTTCTCCACTGCAAGAGAAGTGGCTGCGATGTCTGTGTACCGAGCGATTCTCGCATCGGACAACAGCCCCCGCGCCAATCTGTTTCAAAGTAGTCTTTATCAATGAGTCAGCACTTCCATTTTCGATTGCCTTTAGCCTATAGTTTATTCCGCTTCCTCTTCTCAGAAGCCAAAAACTGATAGTGTTCCCTGCAAGTGCTATAAAAACTGTTTGTAAAGGCAAATATTTCATAACAGCGGAGATAGTTTCCGTCTTCGTAATTGCCGGGGAAGGTTCTTCATCAACGCCAAATTGCACCTTCAAAATGTCTGCCAAGGCCTGTGCTCGTCCTTTTTCAGCAGCAAACAAAGCCTCATCAACCTCTCTATTCTTCAAAAGTGCTGTCCACAGAGCTGTGTACGCCTCTTGTTTTGTATCACGAAAGCTTATTTTCCATGCATCTTCTGACTGAAGAAGACGCCTTGTTTTACCAAAATATCTTATGCTTAGACGATGAAAATTAAGGGCTTTGCACAAAGAGCCTAAAACTTCATGAACAAGACCAACGTTATTACAAGCGATTCCCAGCCTCACTGGATTCTCCGTTTCCTTGCAAATAGTAAGATGTCGTTCCGTAAAGAGAAGAGCATTTTCAAGCTCACCCATTCTGCAATAAGCGATGCCGAGATCACCATTGGCCCTTCCCTCCCCTGCCCTATCCCCTACTTCTTTTGCAATGCTAAGATTTTGTTCGTGATACTCTATGGCTCGCTTGAAATCGCCCAGACTGTGATAAGCAATGCCGAGATTACCATTGGCCGTGCCCTCCCCGACCCTATCCCCTACTTCTTTTGCAATGCTAAGACTGTGTTTAAGATACTCTATGGCTCGCTTGAAATTGCCCAGACTGCGATAAGCGATTCCGAGATTACCATTGGCCGCTCCCTCCCCGGCCCTATCCCCTATTTCTTTTGCAATGCTAAGATGTTGTTTGTGATACTCTATGGCTTGCTTGAAATTGCCCACACTGTAATAATCGTTACCGAGATTACCATTGGCCGTGCCCTCCCCGGCCCTATCCCCTACTTCTTTTGCAATGCTAAGATGTTGTTCGTGATACGCTATGGCTTGCTTGAAATTGCCCAGACTAAGACAAGTGTTGCCGAGATTACCATTGGCCGTGCCCTCTCCGGGCCTATCCCCTACTTCTTTTGCAATGCTAAGATGTTGTTCGTGATACTCTATGGCTCGCTTGAAATTGCCCAGACTGAGATAAGCGTTGCCGAGATTACCATTGGCCGTGCCCTCACTGGCCCTATCCCCTACTTCTTTTGCAATGCTAAGATTTTGTTCATAATACTCTTTGGCCCGCGTGAGATTGCCCACACTGTGACAAGTGCTGCCGAGATTACCATTGGCCGCGCCCTCTCCGGGCCTATCCCCTACTTCTTTTGCAATGCTAAGATGTTGTTCGTGATACTCTATAGCTCGCTTGAAATTGCCCAGCCTTTTATGAGCGTTGCCAAGATTACCATTGGCCTTGCCCTCCCCGGCCCTATCCCCTACTTCTTTTGCAATGCTAAGAGTTTGTTCGTGATACTCTATGGCTCGCTTGAAATTTGCCAGACTGTGATATACATTTCCGAGATTACCAATGGCAGTGCCCTCCCAGGCCCTATCCCCTAATTCATTTGCAATGCTAAGACTTTGTTCGTGACACTGTATGGCTCGCTTAAAATTGCCCAGACTGCGATAAGCGTTTCCGAGATTACCATTGGCCTTGCCCTCTCCGACCCTATCCCCTACTTCTTTTGCAATGCTAAGATGTTGTTCTTGATACTGTATAGCTCGCTTAAAATTGCCCAGACTGTGATAAGCGATGCCGAGATTACCATTGGCCTTGCCCTCTCCGGCCCTATCCCCTACTTCTTGTGCAATGCTAAGATGTTGTTCGTGATACTCTATGGCTCGCTTAAAATTCCCCAGGCTGCTATAAGCGACTCCGAGATTACCATTGGCCCATCCCTCTCTTGCCCTATTCCTCACTTCCTTTGCAATGCTCAGATGGTGTTCGTGATACTGTATGGCTCGCTTAAAATTGCCCAGACTGTGATAAGCGTTTCCGAGATTACCATTGGCCTTGCCCTCTCCGGCCCTATCCCCTACTTCTTTTGCAATGCTAAGATGTTGTTCTTGATACTGTATGGCTCGCTTAAAATTGCCCAGACTGTGATAAGCGATGCCGAGATTACCATTGGCCTTCTCCTCTCCGGCCCTATCCCCTACTTCTTGTGCAATGCTAAGATGTTGTTCGTGATACTCTATGGCTCGCTTAAAATTCCCCAGGCTGCTATAAGCGACCCCGAGATTACCATTGGCCCATCCCTCTCTTGGTCTATCCCTCACTTCCTTTGCAATGCTCAGATGGTGTTCGTGATACTGTATGGCTCGCTTAAAATGGCCCAGACTGTGATAAGCGTTTCCGAGATTACCATTGGCCTTGCCCTCTCCGGCCCTATCCCCTACTTCTTTTGCAATGCTAAGATGTTGTTCTTGATACTGTATGGCTCGCTTAAAATTGCCCAGACTGTGATAAGCGATGCCGAGATTGCCATTGGCCTTCTCCTCTCCGGCCCTATCCCCTACTTCTTTTGCAATGCTAAGATGGTGTTCGTGATACTGTATGGCTCGCTTAAAATTGCCCAGACTGTGATAAGCGTTGCCGAGATTGCCATTGGCCTTCTCCTCTCCGGCCCTATCCCCTACTTCTTTTGCAATGCTAAGATGGTGTTCGTGATACTGTATGGCTCGCTTAAAATTGCCCAGACTGTGATAAGCGTTGCCGAGATTACTATTGGCATTGCCTTCCTCGGCCCTATCACCTACTTTTTTGGCAACAATTAGTTGTTGCTTGAGGTACTTTCTGGCCTTTTTAAAGTTGCCCAGACTGTGATAAGCGATGCCGAGATTGCCATAGGCTTTTCCCTCTCCAGCACTGAAAGCTATTTCCTTAAAAATACTTAATGCTTTTGAGTAATCCCTCTTGGCGTGTTCAAAAAAGGCCAAGCCATAATAATAAGCGCCAAGATTGAAGTACGCAATACCCTCCCCTTTTTTGTTTCCCTCTTTTCTGGCAATGCAAAGCTCTTGTATATGCTGCTGGAAAACGTTCATCTTTTTGTCTGCCATTCTTGACTATCAGAACAAGGAAGGTCGTCTTTGAAAGAGAGGGTACACCTTGAAAAATACAAAAGAAAGCTTCAGAAGTTCAATGCACTGACCACAAATGCTGCAGGTACGTAGCCAAACCAACATCAAAGAGACCGCATGTCATTATTAGAGACCTTAAGATCGAGGTTTGGCGATCTTACCACAAACGGCAAGGCGCAGTTTGCGGTTAGCGGTTTCACGTTAGCCGTCTGCCTATATTTGGGACTTAAGATTCGCGGGTTGAATAGCCGGCTGCCATGTTTGTTTTCATTCGTTCGTTCACTTCTGTTTTAGCTGAGAAATCGTCTTCAAAATTACGTTTCAATGTACAAGAATTCGATAGTTAATAAGCCAAACAGTTTTTAAAAGTAGTATTTCCTCTCAAACGTGGGATTGTGATGTTTTAGGGTGCAAAAAACCTTGCGGTAAAACACTTACCTCTAGAACGTGGTCTAGCCGTACAAACGTGACTCTTAAACTGCAAACCTGAACCCAACCCACTGGTCACGTGATGTCTTGACGTTCGCAGTTCGCGGGAAATGGCAAAGAACCTCTATCTTAAGGTCTCTAATATTCTAACAAAGACAATTTTCTGCTGTTGACGTCAAACTCTTTTCTTTTTTTGTTGAGCCCTTTGTCTGATTTAAACTGAATTTTTAAAGCCAGAATTGACCGCACAAAATAGGCGTATTTTAATTTGTCCCATATCAGAATTAACTCAGCCAAAGTAATACTGTTGTCTTTTGTCATCATATTTTCCTGATGTATTCAAATTGCTCGTGTGATACCACTGTTTAAAGCTGGTGGTCAATCACTTTTTATGACATACAAACTGCTCTTAATTCGCCCTGGATTTTTAAAGTTGCTTTAGAAAGTAATTATCTATAACCGTCTTGGTGGTCAATCACTTTTTATGACATACAGACTGCTCTAAATGTCTCCTGCCTTTTCAAAGTTGCTCAGAAAGTAATTATCTATAACCGTCTTGTAAGTAACTTAAATAAATTACAGCACATCAGCACATTATACATTACATCAAGTTTATGTTTTCACTACATTGCGTATTACTACCTCTTTACTACCGATTGACCTGCACAAGAAATCATCTTGCACTTGATGGCAGTGAAAATGCCATAGGTGTGTGCTTATCTATATTCTAAGGCCTTTGTTACGGTGGATAGAAAAAATTCTGCTTCATGAACGTGAATACCAAGGGTCTATTACGTCGGCGTAATCTGTTTGGTTTAACGTCCATTGATATATGCACCCGCGTTCCGGAAGATCCATTCTCGTTCCCTTATTTTTCTTATCCTATGTTCATGACTCCAGTGATGTATTCAAACTACCAGACCTGATCAAGTTTTATTTGCAATTGGTGATATGACTATGCTAGTCTCTTAGGTCTAATTATTTGGTTACCTAGTTCAAGGCAAAGAAACTTGCGGAAAACTATTTCTTTATTCTATTTAAACCTCTAGAGAAGAGACGTCATCTTTCAATGCAAATCTGCAAAAATTACTAAAGAATTGAACAATTCGTAGAACGGTCCTCCTTGGGGATGTGCTTCACTAGGATCTTTTTTGGAAACCCTATATTTCTCAATTGGCTTAGAAAATCTCTGAATCTATAGCATTTAATTTCAGGTATAGTTGTTTTTCTAAATTTTGTTTAAGAACTCTCTTCTACTGTTTAGTTTATCCTTATTGTCATTATTGTATTATTGTGCATGTACAAATCCAATCTCCGTAGTCTCGTTTCTTTGCAAAACGTACAGTCAAAATAGTTCCTAAATCAATTACTCAGACCCAATCTTCAAAGAATCAGAACAATAAAATTATCGGATATTACATTACAAGAACTGGGTAAATTTATGTATTGTTATGAACATTCTCTTCCACTATCAAGGTTTTATTCATAATTTTTCTATTGAAAAAGACGTCTATGACTTTTTCACTAGATTTGCAGAATGATTTTCACTTTAAACTCTGTAGAACTAATCTTTGCAACTTCCGTTCTCTTACGAAGTCTGCTGAAACGAAAAACCACTTCCGTTTAACAGCCAGCAGCAGACGTTAGTAGGGGAGGAACGCATGACGAAGCTCTAATCACGTCTGCGTGGGAGGCTATCACTACACCAGAAGTTGAGGAACATCTGCAGTAGATAAAGAGTGGAAAGCTCTGAGAAAGGCATTCAAAACTGGTCGATTAGAGGAATGCAAGGCTTATATGCACCAGCTGAAGGTGAAATGTGTGTAATTGGGCAACTATTCCAAAGCTGTACCCGCACTGTACTACCCAGCAAGCCATTGGCAGAACAAATCAAAATCTGAGAAGTAAAGTATGGTGGCCTTTTATGGGATAAGACAGCGGAAAAATTCTGCAAATCCTGCTATAAGTGTCAGCTCCTCCAAATCCGCCAAAGCCATTGAAGCCAAGAGCATTGCCATAATGCTCTTGGCAAGAACTGGCCGTAGATATTTTGGGACCACTTCATTATGGTCATTGTTGACTACTACAGCAGTTATTATGAGTATGTGGTCATGACACCAACCACCAATGAAAAAGTAATTGGCAATGTAGAAGATAATTTTAGCGACCATGGTCTTTCCTTAACATTGAGGTCAGACAATGGACCTCAATTCAGCTAAAATGAATTCCAGAAATACTGAAAGGAGAATGGAATGGTGCTTCTCGGGAACAAAGGCAAACGGGGAAGTTGAAGGCAAAATGCCTCACTATGTGCCCCCAGTGTTAAAGATATTGTTTTAGTTATGATCCTTGTGCAAAGGCATCTTTGTGTAGCTTTCAGTTATGGTAATTTAATAAATATTAGTACCACATTAAGCAATCAATTTCATGAAAAAATATTTTAGGTTAGTCTGTAAAATGAGGAAGAGAATTCTACAAAGCAGACTCTTAACTTCAAGATAGGGTTAATAAATAAAACAAACTCTGTGCGAAATTAAAACTTGAAATTTAACAACCGCCAACAAACTTAATCAAGTAGTAGGGATAAAAAATATTTGGTCGTACCAGTTTGTCCATGGAATTGGTATACCGTCTTTTGTTCGTCCTTTTTTAAATCGGCACGAGGGGATCGGGTAGACGTCTCACTGGACTAGAAACCCCCTTGCTCGGTTGCACTCTATCCCTGAATATTCTCAGCCATTTTTATGAGCTTCATGTGTCACAGTCAGCTTTTCTTTGCTTTCGGATTGTTTGGGTTTGCCTCAAGGAGCCAGTGTTTCACTTTGCTTCATGCTGTTTCTTTAGTTTTCTCGAACTACCCCTTTCCATATCTTTTACGAACGGAGATTATAGTACACAGGTTTTTTTTGAATTTATTATTCCCATCTCTTTTTTTTATTTCTGCCTCCACAGCAGTTTCTTAAGAACAAAAAAAAAATCATTTTACGGACTAACAGTAACTTTTGGTTAAGACTTTCCCACAACTCACCATCCACACACACCACTCCACTAGAGATTATTGTTTCATTTAGTGGAGAGGAACCCCTTCTTGAAAGGGCATTCTTGCTACAGCATCATACTCATGCCACAAAGGTTGCTAGTCTACAGCTGACTTTAACTTCAAAAACTCGTTAATAATTAATGAGCCTAACAGCCTATCAAGACACCGATAAAACGTCACGTGCATAGTATTAAGGCCTAGCTTATATTTTTGTATGCTAGTACCTTAAAATCCATGTATAAGCCGCACCCCCAATTTGGAAGCTCAAATTTTGAAAAAAGACATAAAAGACAACAAACTTTGAAGTTCCAATGAAATTCTACTAGTAAAGAAACAAGGACAAACAATTATGGTTTCAAACACTTACACAGTGGTTGTTATGAGCTTTCACATCTTTATATAGCGCAATTTCACTTGTCATACCTTTATCTTGTGAGTTTATTATTTAAAAAAAACTTAATATGCTCTGTGAATGCGATTTTTTTTCAATATCAGTTTTTAGATCACTTCGAAACGCTCTCAAATACGCACGAGTGCTTTGAAATGTGGAGAGGAGTCTGGGCATCACAATGAATCGGTCGGCCATTTTGTTCGCGAGTACTCACGCATATCTTGGTATTTTCTAGCACGTGGTGGAAAGATATCTGTCAAAGTGACAGGAAGCTGGCGTCAAACACCTTTGTCGAAAAATGGAGATTTCCTGTAGGTTGGTGTTCAGTTGTTCGAGTAAAGTCAATAGAAAATTAATCGCTTAAAAGAACTTCTGGAGAACAAGAATGGCAAATCAACGCAAAGAGCGACTCCTTCAGGATCCACCACTCATGAAAAAGGCAATGATCAGCAACAACATGCTTCCAGTTTTGTTATTTATTCAGAGACATCTTGAGAAGTTTAACCTCTCCTGTGTTTCCTTAAATAAGTCACACCCTCGATTTTTTATTTAAAATTTGAGAAAAAAGGTGCGGCCTTTACATGGACTTTTACGGTATCTTCCTCTCACAACTTTTGCTTTATCGGGTCTAAAAACACTTGTCTTTGCCTCGTGGTCTTAAACCCGATAAAACACAGCTGCTTGTTTTTTAAACAGTACTTCATTAAGTAGCACAGATCATACCATGACCGGCAAAAGCCATCCCGAATTATTGTTTAACAGGAAGATGAGAGGGAAGATGCCAGAACTGCATGCTGATTGTCACTTACACACCTAGAAACTCAGGACAGACATGCAGATGTAAAACCGAACACCAAAAAAACATGCAGGTAAGGTATTCAAGTAGGTGATCAAGTATTGGTGAGACACTGAAGAGAAGAACAATACGTTTTCCACGCCATTTAACCCAACACCATAATTCCAAGATATCAGAAAGACGACCAACAGTGTTGTTGTGGATGAAGGTCCGAGTTGGACTCAATACTCAAGAAAGACCTTCCATGTAAAAACGTTGTTGGCAGATGATTCCACCCCACTCTAGAAGCATCACCAGTAAGAGCGGAGAAGACTACAGCACATGTCACAACACCAAGTCAAGCTATGGTTGAACTAACCACAGAAATATCCGTGACACCATTAAGTGTACTTCTGACCAGAAATGCACCATTTAGCACAAACACGTACGGAGAATAGGGACGAGGCAGTTTCTATCCGGGAGGGGCGGTACTCCCTATAATGGCCTACACGGGGAGGCTCCGCCCGAAAGGGGTACCTTATTCAAGCGTCAGGCATATGAAAGGGTAGGGATTTCACGAGTCGAAGTATATCAAAGGGTAGGGAAATCTGTCATTTAGGTATTTAAAAGCGTCTCGCATTATTTTCCAGTGGAAGGTATACGAAAGGGGTATCTTTTCTGCCAAAAATTGTATATAAAAGGGTAAGGAGTCGGACCTCGGGGCGAAGCCTCCCCGTATCAAACTTCTTTTTAGTAAGCCCCCCTCCTGGGGTTTCTATCCGCATCGATATTGTGGCCGACCTGACAGCAGTGCCTTGCATGCCACCCACGCCAGTCTTTCCAGCTCCGCCAAGGTGTAAAAGACCCTGGAGCTAAGCTAGTCATTATCTATGCCCTTGATCGAATGGATATCAACGTTTCCACTTAATTACTCTGGAACTTTTGGTTTTCAGTTTTTAGATGGCACTTCTATAGAAGATCTTCCTGACACACCCCAAAATACCATTAAAAAGAGCGAGGATCACTTCTGCATTTCGTCTATAACCCGAAATTTAGCACATATTTTTGTGGTCCTCTTCAAAACAACGATGTGAAATCACCAAATTTGAGGTTTTGACGACAAGAGCTTAAAAATATGAATCTTTCATCTTCTATTTTTACTCTGAAACGGCTCGTTCCGTTTTATTTTTAGGATACTTCGTCCACATTGCACGACGTGAACGATATGGAATAGTCTCGAAAGACTTACGATGTTACAAAGCTATATTTCGAGGTGACGTTTGCGTCGACGTCGGCATCGTAGATCTTAAAGTCCCTGAAGCCGCACCGCAACGACAACTTCTCAAAACACTAATATCATTGGTTGAAGGAGGGGAAAAATCATGCTGCGCGTGCAGCACCCATTTTAGCAAATATTTTTGCGGTGCTCTGCGTAACAACGACGTGAAAACATTAAATTTGGCTGGGTTTTGATGACAACGTGAGCATACAAATGTGAGGCGTGGACATAAACATAAATGTCAGGAATTTCTATATGTTCATTCCCCGCATTCTGTTCTCTCTTTGAATGCCGAGCCTCCAGGAAAAGTCTCTTGTGATAGTCAACTGCCTTGTCAACTTTAGTGGCGTGGTCAAAGTCCATATTATGGCCAACTGGGTTTGCGTGTTGCGCAATTTTAGAATTGCCGTCGCAAACACGGACAGCTCTTTTATGTTCACTAAGCCTTGTGGCAAGAGCTCTATCCGTTTGGCCATAATATGCGAAATCGCAATCAAGGCAGTTTACTTTGTATACGATACATCGAGACTGAAACAAGGTTGGTTTGTCCTTTGGTCTTGAAAAGATTGTGCCTAAAGTGCTGAGTGGTTTAAAACCAACTTTGTCTCCGTTATTGCGTAGCACTCTCGACACTCTTTCTGTTACGCCTTTCACGTAGGGTAGGACAACAAATGGTGTTGTTACTTCATTTATAGTGTTGTTAGTGTTGGAGTCGCGATGCCTGGCTTTGCGTGCGGAGTCACATTTCTTGATAAATTGCAAGGGTTGCAAGGGATAGTTGTTGTTCATCAAGACTTTTCTTTGCGTTTCCCTCTATTTGTTGACGGGATTTTCTCCGCTCTTTCAAGGAGTGTATTAACTACTGATCTTTTGTGTTTAGCTGGATGATGAGAGTAGAAATCAAGATATTTATCAGTGTGTGTCGGCTTTCGGTACACGTTGACCTGTATGCGACCGTTTGCTCTAACTGTTGTAGTGTCTAAAAAGGAGAGACCGTTGTCGCTTTCAACCTCACTAGTAAATTGTATGTGTGGGTTAATAGAGTTGACGTGGACATGGAACTCCTGCAAGTACTCCTTTGGCAGACAAACGTGGCTGTCATCGACGTACCTATACCACCATCTTGGAGGGTGGGCGGCCGTGGAAATTGCTCTTTCCTCTGCAAACTCCATCACCAGCTTGGCTATGGTTGCACTCACAGGCGATCCCATGGCGCAGCCAAACGTTTGATGATACTGCTCCTTTTCATAAGTAAAATAGCTCTTCCGTAGAACGAACTCTAACAATCGCATTATGTTACCCTTGGAAACCTTAATGCGCTCTATTAGGCTATTATCGCTGTCTAATCTTTCACGGGTGACCTGCAGAGCTAATTCCACAGGGATTGACGTTAATAGAGAAACAACATCGAAGGAAACCATGATTTCATCCTTGGTAATTGTTTGGTCTCTTATTTTTTCCGCAAATGCAGTGCTATTTTTCACGGAATATTTCTCGTCCTGTAGAGGACTAGCAACGTACAGCCTAGCCAACGTACAGCCTATCGAAATACTTAGTTTCGATTTTATCCCCTCTACTGGACGAGAAATATTTCGTGAAAAATAGCACGAAAAATATTACTTTAGAATCACTTATTTTACTGTAAATTTCTGGGCGCCGCAATCTTAAATAATTGTCACGTGTTGCGGTTTCCCTTATTGTTTTCATGACTTTAAGATCTAGGATGGCGACGTCGACGTCACCTCAAAATATATTCTACACTGTAGTACTTCTGTCGCGATTATTCCTTCTCTTTCACGTCGTACAATGTGGGCGAAATATCCTAAAAAGAAATTGATGCGAGCGGTTTCAGAGTAAAAATACAGAATAACAGGTTTACATTTGTACGATCAAATTTGGTGATTTCACGTCTTTTTTGAGCAGAGTACCCCAAAAATGTATGCTAAAGTGCATGCCGCACGTCCAGCACGATTATTTTTCCTCTTTCAACCAATGATATTCCTGCTTTGTGGCGTTCTCGTTGACCACGCGTCGTAGATCTTAAAGTCCCTAATAAGGCAACTACGACAGGTCACCATAGTTCATTCAAGATGGCTGTGCCCGGGAAATTTGAACACAAAAACAAGCGTTCTTGAAATTCATTTATTTAGATACAAACGTTTCCATTGGAAAAAGTTCGGACAATTTGTGTTGCAAACGTTATGTTCTGGGGTTTAATTAAAAGTTATTTTTTCTTGCTTCAGTGGAGGTTCCACTAAAGAAAAGTAACACATGGAACAAGAAGAACCAGAAAAATAATTAATGGCACTGTTCAACATGGAACGAGATCAAGGAGAATCAAGGAGGAGCAAGGATGGCACAGTCGGTTATTGCGCGGCCTTGGTGCGAGAGGTCCTGAGTTCGATTCCCGGATATCGCATACTTGTTTTGACTTCTTTCCTTTCAGTGTAGCCTGAGTAGCTTTAAATACCCGTAAAACGGAGCACTGATGGAGAGGGGGGAGTAAAATAAGCGTACCGTCGACCTCAGGTTTGTCAGTTGAATTACAGTTACGAGTTATCGACGTTAAATATGGTTGCTTTACTTTTCTACTTTATCAAGTGATTGTCACTAAAATCGCTCATTGTTCCATTGCTCCGATCATATACTGATGGTTTATTTCTATAAGGTTCAGGTCGCTATGGGAATGAAAAAATATAAGGCTCTAACCTTCCTTAGCTTCAAAGGAGATGTGCTACCAATTTTATAATTAGCCAAATTTAGCAACTGGGAACTGGCAACCGAATCAAGGGAAACGTAAAAATAACCGGCTACTTAAAACAGTGAAGGAAGGTTTGAATAAAAAAATCAAATACAAATTTAAAGGAGGCAGGAAAAAGGCAAAACTGAAGAAGATTAAAATGGATTGGAATGTGGAACAGCTTTTCAAAAATTCATATCTTCTTTGTTTGTAACTTAAATTGCGTACGCTTGACGGACACTTTTTGTTACTCATTTTTACTCATCATTTGCTTCCTAACTCCCTCCACTTCGAATCTCAGTCGATAAGAAAACTAAAACCTTCTAAATTCAGGAAAAAATCAAGATACATCATTTCCTTACTTCCTCAATGTACAAGGAAAGAATAGACGGTAGTATAGGTCGATCAAACAACAAACAAAAAAATACTTATTACACCCTTGCACCAAGCTAATATTACTGATTACCTTGCAATGTTCCTCTTTACAACCAGTTCAGCAGGAATAATAAACACCACTGCAAATAAGTTAAGGGATAAGCGGTGGATTTTTTGCGTGGGTGCGTCAGTCTCAACTGAATGAGTAATATCGAAAACGAAGCACTTGAAAACGAGGAACTAAGGAGGAAGCACTCAAGAGATCGAAAACGAAGGACCCTAAGTCGAAAACGAAGCGCTCAAAACAAGAAAACGAAGCACTCACAACTCGAAAACGAAGCACCCTATTTCCATTGGACGATCGCTTTGACCAGAGCAATCCAAAGTTTTAGGTTTCATAACAGGCACCTTAAACGTAGTGCATCTTAGAACTCTGCCTTGATCAGAACATGAAGCGGGTAACTAAATGTCTTGTTCTAAAACGATGAACTGTGAATGGGAACAGGTATTAGGGAACGGGGAATTACTAAAATAGGGAATCTCTAAAAGGGAGGAATACCAAACTATCGGGGAATTTTTTTCGGGAAACGATTTGTCACAGACACAAATCACTGTTGAGTGATTAAGAGACTCATTCTACCGACCAGCAAGTGTTGTTAGAAAACGATTGACGATACACGTAAATATTCGTGGTTCTTAACGTATTTACAAGGAAAACGATCCGTGTTGTTCCCGCAAAAATTAACATATTAAAGGCTCGCGACGGTATTGTGTCCTGAAGAGGTTGTTGTTTAGAAAGAACCAATCTTGAACACGAAAGTGTTAGTAAACTTTCGAATAAATTATCGCAATAGAGAAAACTCTTAATTATGCAAAACCATTTCATGGGTAGCTGCATTGTTGGTTTGTTATTTAATAGTAATAGCAGCAGTTTCACTAGCAACCTTTGTGGCTTCCTTAATGGTGTTTTTATTAGAATCCGCCTTACAAGAAGGGGTTCCTCTCCACCAACTAAAACATTCACTAGTCAGCGGGTAGTTTGGGGGAATTATGTGTGTGTGGATGGTGAGTTGAGGAAAAATCATAGACAAAAGTTAGGGTTTGTCTGTAAAATGAGGGGGAGATGTTTACAAAGCAAACTCTCAACCCCACAATAAGGTTAACAAAAGAAACAAACTCTATGTGAAATTAAAATCTTAAT
>NC_090878.1:19474804-19507304 GCF_036669935.1 Montipora foliosa
GGAATTTGGTGTTTTTTTTGAACCTGTTCAACCAACAGCTTTTCATGATTTATCTGAGTTTCTTGTTTGTAACTTAAATTCTGTATGCTCGACAGACATTTTTTGTCACGAATTCTTTCTCATTCTAACTCATCATTTGCTTCGTAAATCCCTCCTTTTTGAATCTCAGCCGATAAGAAAACTAAAACTATCTCCATTTTGTAAAAACTCAAGATACATCATTTTCTTACTTTCTCGATGTACAAACGAAAGAATAGAGGGTAGTATAGATCGATCAAACAACAAACAAATAATTATTTATTACACCCTTGTACCAAGCTAATATGACTAATTACCTTGCAATGTTCCTCTTTACAAGCAGTTGAGCAGGAATAATGAACACCACTGCAAATAAGTTTAGGAATAAGCGGTGGAGTTTTTGCGTGCGTGCGTCAGCCACAACTGAATGGGTAGTATCGAAAACGAGGAACTAAGCAGGAAGCCCCCAAAAGATCGAAAACGAAGGACCCTAAGTCGAAAACAAAGCACTCAAAACTAGAAAACGAAGCACTCACAACTCGAAAACGAAGCATCCTATTTTCCATTGGAAGATCGCTGTTGTATTGCCTAATATCTTTTCACTTTTAGAGAAGCTTGGAAAATAATCTATAAGACACTACTGTTTTAACATGAGAAATGTTCATTTCCGGTATCCTTCTGCGGCTCAAAAATGTCTGGTGCTCCCTAAAATGTTTTAATTCATGCACTAATGGTAGTTTTTTAGATGTGAACCAGGAATTATGAGTGTCTTAATATTTTTGTCCAGGATTCTTGGTTAACCTCAGGGCTATTAAACTACATTAAAAGAGAAAAAATATGTAATTATATGTAATCGGAGCGGCCACCGCATGAGTCATATATTCATAAGATAAGGCGAGAAGGACCAGTGTTGGTCGAAACGGATGTTTTTCCAGGTTTTGGAAAGGCCAATTATACATCTTCGACAGACCTCTCAAACTGCTAAAAAAATCCATCAAAACCGGCAGAAACACGAGTACAATGCATGATGTTAAAAAAAAACCAGTTGCATCACGCCTTGCCGAGCCTATAATGAAGATCTAATGAAAACGCAACGTAATTGGTGTGTCAATCACCGAAAGGCGCAAGATTTTCATTTTCTTGTACTTCTCTTTTACTTGCGCTTGCAAATAGGGAATTTAAGAATGGACAAGGGCAACATCAATCAAAGCGTCACTACAAAATATAACTGACTTAGAGCTATCGCAAGTATTTCGCCATTATTCCGTCTTGTTCACATTGTACAACACTGGCGAACTATCCTGTAACTGGATGGGTGGGAACGGTTTTAAACAAAAATAGGAAATGAAAGGTTCATTGTTAGAATATCATGTTGGTTGCGGTCACACTCGAGCGAAACACATTGTAATACTAGTGTTGACACTACTCTAGTGTCAACTCTCGAATGCGACCGTAGCCTTTCTGGTGTTTCCCTAGGGAAACACTGAACAGTAGAACTTGATGTAACACTAGTGTTCACTACCTAATGCGACTGCAACCGTTGTCGTCAAAAGATAAAATTTGGTGATTTAACGTTGTTGTTTTGTGGAGTACGGCAAAGAAATGCACGGAAATTCGTGTGGCACGTGTAATTTCCCAGTTTTTTTTTTTTTTTTACCAATAATACCCTTTCTTTGTGGCCTTGTCTTTGCTGTAGCCGTCTTCTTTGCTTAAATACGAGTAACTCAATAGATACATTTTCCCATACCACCGCGACTGAAGGTGAATCCACGATGGCGTCAGTATTGTACGCTCATCAGTTCACTACACCTCACGCGCATCTTTGAAGTCTACCTGGAAGCTTCGTTTATATTGGCGTCACAGGCTTGAGGGAATTATTTTGACGATCGTCGAGTGAGAGGGAAGCCTTGACTTGAACCACTGTAATCTGCTTATCGTGACAGAAGGTGTTGTTTTGTCGCTTTTCCTCGATATTCTCCTCTTTTTTTTTTTTTTTTTTTGGCTTACAAGATTGGAAAATCAGCGTCCCTTTTACCAACGATCGATCGAGGTTGCGAGAGGCATTATTCCTGAATATTACAAACTGCTCTACCATGACGATATTTTTTGAAAAGTGGAATGAAAAACAATTTGTTATATCATCAAAGGAATAGACACATGCTTCTAATTAGCTCAGTTGTCCAGTGTGGAAAAAGATAACTTTTAACAACTCAGCGCGTCTTGCACGATCCTTTTTTTAAGGAGAGTTAACTGAATAGAGTGTAAGGTGAAGTGCTAGATTTATATCCCATATGAACCATGTGAGCGTTAGCCCTACTGATGGAAATGGGCCCACACAAGGACAGAGAAAAACTCTGACCAGGGTCTCTGTCCTTGTGTGGGCCCATTTCCATCAGTAGGGCTAACGCTCACATGGTTCATATGGGATATAAATCTAGCACTTCACCTTACACTCTATTCAGTTAACTCTGTTTAAAATATAAGTGCTACACAGCCAACGTTTCTATAAACGTAACCTTTCCTTTTTTTTAGGAACCACGTGCATGGTTTGCTCACTCTTCACTAAAAGGGAAAACTGAGCAGACTGAGGGGTATCCTGTTTAACCTATCACTTGATTACGTTGCCGCCCTGAATGGTGTATCAACAGTTAAGTTTACATGGAGGTGGGGTAACCTGGGTAAGTGGGGTAGCACGCCTAGATGGGGTCGAAACATAGCTCGCGTTTGCACGAAATCTTAGCACCCCGCGGTCCCCGGAGTCACCTTTCTCGAGGCTACTACGTGGTCGCTAAGTACGTAAACAGGCAAAAGGGCCAATAACTCAACGAGATTTGTACGGTCCTGTTGTAAGGAGCCACCTGGTTTGCTCGTTCTTCACTAAAAGGGAAAACTGAGCAGACTGAGGAGTATCCTGTTTAAGATATCACTTGACTACGTTTCCGCCCTGAATGCTATATTAAGAGTACAAAGAAAACATGTCTTCGGCTCTGTTTGCATGGAGTTGGGGTAACCTGGGTGAGTGGTGTAACCGGCCTAAATGGGGTCGAAAAATAGCTCGCATTTACATGCAATTTTCCCACCCCGCGGTCCCCAGAATCACCTTTCTCGAGGTTACTACGTGGTCTCTAAGTACGTAAACAGGCAAAATGGCCAGTGAAGGAAGCATTTTGGCGGTAATGCACTTCTGCTCTCACAGCCTAGTATATGCAATCCTGAGGCTAAAACGAAAAAGACCGCCGCCCACAGTCATTACAGTCAGGAACTTCAAACAATTTAATACAGAGAATTTCAAAGCAGACAAGGAACAAACATCCTTTCACATTGCATCAGTATTTGACGACAAGGATGACGTCCTCTGGGCGTGGAATCAATAATAAATGTTAAGGGGTGTTTACGATTCACAAACGCCACTGAAAGAAATTAAAGTGCGAAGCGTATCGGCACAGGGGAGGTGAAATTGGTGAATTTTCACCCCCCTTTTTCTGAGCCCCCCTTCTTTCTTTTTTTTTTCTTATCCCTCAAACACCTCAACCAGGCTTTGGTTCTATTACATTATTACAAAAATTCACCCCCCCCCCCCCCCCATTTCAAAATCCTGGATCCGCGTCTGCAACACCATTGGACTGAAAATGAATCGCTGATCGAATTTATTCAAGAGAGCTGTTGAAACTAAGGATCCAAATACATGGGCCGACTATAAGAGGTTGAGAAACGAAATGACATCTGACATTAGGAGAGCGAAGGCTGCATACTTCAGAAACCAAGAGAATACGGCGAAGACCTCCTTGGCATACTGGAATGTATTACCCAAAGTAAGGAAGAAGATAGGACCACTAAAGCGTGACGGCAACAGCTTAGCGAGTAAAAGATACGAAGAAAGCCAGGGGCACCCAACGACCAATTTGTTGTAAAATGTATTATCATACGCCAGTTAATGAAAATAAATGTTATTAAGGCATTTTCAGGTATTTTTCAGTGTTGCTGGGAAAACATTATCTGTTCCTTTTTCCCAGCAAGACAAACAAGAAATTTCCCAGCCAGCTAGATAAAATTGGTTGGTTTCCCAGCCAGCTGATCAAATTTATTTCCCAGCCAGGAATTCCGCGCGTTTTCAAATCCCTCGATCCAAAACGACCGAACAAAAGCGACAAAACCGGGACAAAACAGGTTTTTTCCGGAAGCGCAATCACTCTGACCAGCCGTTGTATCAGTTTGTGACTATTCTCTGGGAGACGGAAGGGGTTCTTTTTTTTTTTTTAGTCGTCCTCAGTCTTCAGAGTTTCTACAGCCAGCTCGGGTTGAAATGCTGGAAAAAGTCAGTAATTCCCAGGCAAAACCTCAGTCAATAACAAAATTTCCCAGCCAGCTCATCGAAACACCTGTATTTTTGCCAGCCAGCAAGATTCCTCTGGGGAACAGATAATGTGAGGAACAGATTCGTTGGGTGCCCCTGGAAAGCGAGCCTTATGAATTGCTTCTTCTCTACCATCGCTGAAAAAATAAATGCTGGGTAACTCCAATTGCAGGTGCCACATTTCTTGACTAGTCTATGTTCTATACCTGTACGTTGTACATATGCATCCGATATCAGACTATCTAGTGACGATATTGACATAGACGATACTTTTAGCACTGGAAGATGAAATTCGTATCCCCAAGCGGCCATGTAATGTTTTGTTTATTATATAGATATTGATGAAATGTCCAGATTTAAAACATCTCGTTTTACTCATTTTCGAAATGATGAAAAACTGGTCACCAACCGCTAAAACAGGCATGTTGTGTAACATGGAACAAGACATGATAGTTAGCGGTTATTTCATCTCACTCACTTCGTGCAATGTGGGTGAATTATCTTGAAATTGAATATATACCAGCGCTTTCAGTGTATAAATATAGAATGAAATATTCGCAATTGTACGCTCACGTTGTCGTTAAAATTGTTTTAAAAAAACCTAAAATTCAGTGATTTCAAGTTGTTTTTATGCAGAGTACAGCAATAAAATGCGTGCCGCACGTGCAGCACGATTATTTTTCCTCTTTTAACCAATCATATTATTAGCCGTAGCCGTCGTCATTTCTTAAATTCCCTACTATCCGAGTTCGCTGGGGAAGGAACTGTTGGTCACGGCTCCTAAATTCCCCACAAAGGGACATAAAGCGAACAGAAAACACAGGCAGCCGTAACTTACAGCACCGCCCAAAACAAACAAGGTTAGCAAGGATATTTGTTACACTTCCTGAGCAACATAAACAAACCGGTATACTGTGGAATATAGCTCACATAATTGCCCAGTCAAAGCGCGCGTACTATATCTGAGCGGCAGAAAAGAACTTAAAAGTGAACCCCATGCTGAGAGGAACTAATGATCTTTTGTGGAACCGAAGAATTCAGAAATGTCTTTGTTGTTGATAACGAGGGGACAATTAGACAGTTCTCTGGTATTCCAATTACATCTGATAAGAAAGGTCAATGAGATCACATTTGGGATGACGAAATAGAGGGTATTACATGGCCGCGCAAGGATACGAAATTTATCTTCGAGTGCTGCAAGTATAGAGATACTTTCAGCACAAGAAGATAAAATTCGTATCCCCAAGCGGCCATGTAATGTTCTGTTTATTATATAGATATTGATGAAATGTCTAGATTTGAAAGAACTTGTTTTATGCAGTTTCGAAATGATGAAAAAGTGGTCACCAACCGCTAAAACACGCATGTTGTGTAACATGAAACAAGATATGAGAGTTATGAAAAACAAATCACGATAATGTCAATTTTTGCAATAAAAATGTTAATGTAGTAGAGAAGAATTATAATGAAGCACAAAAGTATCTTACAATGAAGAGAAAGCTCGCTTTTTATTGGCTAATTGTCTTGGTTACCATGACAACACCTATATCCTCACATGTGAAATATAAAAATGATATGTTCACTGCGCGCGGTGAAGATATGATTTTTTAGTAAAAGGGGAAATCCTAGTATTTCATCAATATCTATATAATCCTATACGATTGTGTAGCTGCGACCATATCTGCGCCACAGCAGAAACCGAAAGAGAGAAGTGATCCCTGGCACTTATCTGAAAAAACAAAAACGTAATTGTCGCTTACACACACCTGAAAACTTCAGTTGGCTCGAACGGGATCCGAACCCAAGACAATGCTGGTGCAATGCTCTGCCAACTGAGCTTTGAAGCCACTCAGTGGAAAAAGGTCAAAGACTCGATGAATGAATGAAATAAATGTATTTATTAAAAACTGAACTACGGATATGAGATTTCCAGCATTTTCATTGGCTCGCCGGGCACAGGCTATCAGTTCATATACCTGCTGTGCCTAATATAGCCAAGGAACGCGTGAGAAATAAAGCGAGCTAAAAACATTTTTTCAGCTCTAAGAAAAGATGGCCGACAAAAGCCGTTTTGGACCGGAATTAACCGAGACAGAAATTGATGCTTTAGTCAACAATACATGCAAGAATTGTTGATCCTGGAGTTTTTAATAAAACAATTATTCTACTCGAGGTTGCTGGATATAAAATGATTATAACCGCCTGTGCGTCACACCCTCGTTGGTTATCTATCACTTCATATCCAGCGCTCTCTCGTAGAATAAATGTTAAAGATTCGAAGTGCAGGTCATAGACGAAAGCGAAATTAAGGTGATCCTCTGCATGAAAGTGAGATTCGAGTCCAAGGTAACCAGAAGTTCTTCTCTTCTCGCCGCTTCGCGACTCGTCTTCGCGGCTCTCTCGTCGCTTCAAGAAAAACCCCTGGGACCAGGGTACACTTATCTCGACAACTGCCCAGACAAATACGAGGATCACTTCTCTCTTTCGTCTATAACCCACACCTCAAATATATACATTTATTTCATTCAATCATTGGCTTTTAGTGTCAATTTTGTCAACTATCTAGCAATTTTTCAACTTTCTATAACTTAGATATTTTTTCAACTAACAAGAAGACGTGTTCAAAAACAACTCCAACAACCCCATGAAAAAAGAGTGACAAGTTCATCAGTTTTGTTGTGGATTTAACATCGTGTCGACCAATCAAATTGTCAAAACTTCAGTTGTTCTTTAATCACTCTGCAGTGAAACGAGAACAAATCATTTTCATACTAAATATCATCAGACGCAGACAAGGATCAGGAATAATTAATAGGCATCTCGTTTATTGCCAGCTATCAGGATGCATTAATACAAGGGCAGTAAAAATACAGAATATACAGGAGTACATCTGAGACTGCAAAGCTATACTGAACATTTCTCGAAGCAAGAAAATATAGCTCAACTTAAAACAGCTTATAACAAACGTTTGTTATAACGCTCATATCAATACTTCTCGAATGAGCAAACATCATACTGACACCCTTGGTGGTCGGCACTGATTACATCAGCGTACAAGTACGAATGTCAAAAAGGAAATCTTACAGAAAGGTAGCAAGAGATGCCGTTGAGTGACCTTGAACTGCGAGAAATGGCTGTATATACCTGACTACAAATAGTCATGCGCACTACCAGACTATGCACACCTAAGTGTGAATACAGAAACACCCGAGCTACAATAGCGTACGTTTTATAACGTAAGAAAATACATTTGTCGGAGAAACCAAATACACACTTGCGCGACTACACGAATTCGTTTATTAGCTAATGAATTAATACAGGATTGTAAGCAGGCTTGAATTCTTTTAGGCAAAAAAATAAATAGTGGTGGAAAACCTGTTGACTGCTTGATTGAAAAGTCAATAAAATCCTCTCCTTTGTAACTACGCTCAAGTTTGCCATTTGCGCGGATTATATCGACAGACAATAAAATGGACAACGTGTTCTCCTCGCAATTCTCTGTAAATAAAGCAGTGGTCAGTCAGTTTTCTTTCCTAAACCGCGATAGAGTTTTCATATGTTATTTACAAAAAAACTAGACTATGACTAAATCACCTCCTATTTGTCGATAACACCTCACTTCACCGCCCGTTTGAATTAAGAGGTTTCCTAGTTAGTATGCACTGGTCAACCTATGCATTGATCGTAATCTCCGAACTAGTTTGCATTAAAAGTTCAAAACGCCCATTTAAACGGTTTGAAAGTTCATTCAACAAAGTTGAAAGGATGTTGAGCAAATGTTGACAACAAGTTGTGCGGAGACGGCTCAAATGGTTTTAACATGGCGCCAAAAATTGAGCTAAGGTTTTGATTGCGAGGAACTAAGAACAAGAAAACAGACTCTCCCGTCCAATTACGGCCACATATGAGCATGCGTGTGTTCCACAAAATGTTGAACGAACTGTTGAAACGGCTTCAGCTTTACCCAACATTTTCTAGAACAAGAGAATTGTTGAATCGATGTTGAATGAAAGTTTAAATCAGTTTGAATTTGATAAAACATTCTTTCAACAAGCCTTCAACATTTTTGTTGAAGGACCCCTGTTCAAACACTCCTAACATTTGGTTCAACAAAATGTTGAATGCATGTTGAAGCAAAAGTGGAAACCGTTTGAATGGGCCTTAAAACTAAGGGACGAGACACTCTGGGAGACAAGTCGCAGCGACAGGTCTCTGGGACAAGCTGCTCCGTGTCTATTACTTGCAAAACAAAGCTGCGACGCAACGTCTGTTCGGTGCACAAGCAGTGATCATGTATGACGGGGGATGTGAAATAGTTTTCTAATTCAATATGGCGGGTATGGAGCGCTCTCATTGATTCATTTATATTTGTTGCAGGAAGTGTACACACGGTGCCACAACCGCTGCTTTCGCTTATTTTGTCGCTGCGATCAGTCGCACGAATTCAAACTGGTTTGAATTCGTGCAACTGATCGCGGCGACAACGATTTTCACAAAATTAACTATGTGTCACTCGTGACGAATTGTTGCGACGACTTGTCCCTGTGACGTGTCGCAGCGACTTATCGCCTAGTGTGTCCCGGCCTTAAAGAATCAAATATTTCTTCTCATTATAATGAGTAGAAACATTCGGAAAATACAAATAAAGATATTTGAAATATTTGAGTAGAAAGACATCCAATGCATATTAAGAGATCAAACAAGACTCTTATTTCCTCGTTTTTAACCTTCTAGAAGTTTCCCTAAGAATTTGCCCAAAGAGATCACTCATATCCAAACGTTTGCACGATATTAAATTTATACAATCATTTCATTTTCGATGCTAGAACTTTTAGACTCTAGACATTAGCCTAACAAATCGCCCATTCTAAAAATATTTTCCCTTGGCCCCTCTGCGGCAATATCTTAGAAAAACCCTGTTTCTGAGAAACTTACTGTCTGTTTGATTCTGGAAGTAACCTTTTTCTAGCAATTTCTTCAATAGAAAAGTTCGAGTCTTAAAACCTTCCACTTATCTTAATAAGGAGATTACGTAATTTCTACGTTCCTAGTTTTTTAACTTTTACAAAATTTCCCAAAGATTCGGCAATTAAAAAAAAAAAATTTAGTTGGAAAGGAATGGAAAGTTCATATACGGAGCTACAAATGAATAAAATAAGGCTGCGTTTCTTTGGGAGAATCCAAGATGGATTTATTATCTCACATCACACGGATATTTCGTTCTCAAAGAAACCAGTATCCGAAAAGGGATTTTTCTGGCGTTAAAGCCCACTTTCAGCCGATCAGGATTAACGTAATTTCTATCAAATTGAAGTTGTGCGAAAAATTTACGACTTTCTGTAAATTTCCGGTACATTCAAGAACAAAATGGCACTGAAAACTCGCCATGATACAAGCAAATTGGCGGGAATGTGTACTTTCACAAGACTACCCCTGGCCAAACGTAATGTTTTCGGATCCGTCTCCCAAAGAAATGCACCGATCATGAATCCTAAAAATCGGGATTCAGATCTGATGTAATGAATCTACTCGGAGAGTGAATTCCTCAGATCAATAATCCATTTTTCCTGGTTTTAGTAAAGATTTCAGCGAAATCCGCTTTTGGATGCAAGGAACCGGATTTGCATTTCCCAAACAAACCCACGCTAGGTCTACAAACATACTTTTAAAACAAAACATATCTCTTGTCTTCCTTGACCGTTTATGAGGTTTAAATGCTTTAACGCTTTCAAGAACTCATATCATAATTGAAGTAAGGAAAACGACATACTGACGCATCGGAGTACAAGAAGTAGCTTTCTCAACTTTTGGATGCCGTTTCTGAAAAAAAAAAGTAAGGAAGGAAAAGACAAAAAATGTCCGGATCGATGGTAATTAGGAATTTCGTTGTTTGATAAATGAATAAAGAAATCATTTTCATCGATAGCAATGTTTGTACATAATTACATGTGATATGATGAAATGGACAAGTGATCCTTTCACCTATCTGGACAATTTTAAGTCCTTCACAGGAACAATTAAATGAACCCAACAAAATGACCTACTCCAAAATGTGTGGCCTCATAGCTCAGTTGGTAGAGCATTGCACTTGCATCGAATCCTGTTGGAGCAACCTGAATTTTTCAGGTGTCTATTTAAACAGAAAATTCCTTTGTCTAGATAATTGCGAGGATCACTTCTCCATTTCTTCAATACCTCCACTAGAAAACATACATTTTATTCATTCATTCATAATTACATGTGCTTATAGATAGAGCGGTTTTCAATTGAGTGTCCAAAGTAATTAGCGAATTGCTTTGGTTTTGCATTTACTTCACTCAATGATTGGTTTAAGGTTCTCGCGCCATTTTTTCAACCAATCAGAAGTGAAACCAAAACCAATTGTGGCTCGCGCGTGCACATTTTCCCGTGCTTTGTGTCGACTACTTGTAATTACTTCAAGTTTTGATTGGTTTACCGGATTGTCTTCGTCCTTTTTGATTGGCCAAAGTAATTACTTTGGTTTTACGAAACTCGATTGAAACTCGCTGTAATAGCAACAATTCTCCATTCGTCAATACCTCCACTACAAAACATACATTTTATTCATTCATAATTACATGTGTTTATAGATAATAGCAACAATTCCTATCCAACTAAGTGTCACTGTGACATGTAGGCTATAAGCGTTTAATATCAAACTTCACTTTACACAGGTAACCGGCGATCACTGAATTATTTATTTTCAGTGCATTGCATGGCTCAAACAGTTATCTCCAGAAAGCAAAGTTCCCGACCCGGTGAATGCAAGCAATACTTATTTCAGTGGCTAGCGAAAGCAGTTCGTAAAAGAACAACAAAGGCGGCCAATTTTAACCATTTCTCTGTGAAGAACTTACCTCTTGACAACTTGCTGACTAAAAACCTCTACAATGTAATTCCTTTCAGCAATTAAAATAATAATCGAAAAACACTTACCATTCTTTTCAAGCTCGTGGTGCCCAAATTCGAACGTGACATCATCGCCAATTAGCACAAATGGCGCCCAGTCTTTTACGGCAGAATACTTCTCCGTCTCCCGAAGAGATTTCATAGCATATTGAAGAGCTAAACTTGCACTTTTTCTATCTGCCAAGTGTTGGTAGAATTTTTTCATGAACAGCAAGGTTGCCTCATCATCGATTGCCCAGAGTGACACCAGAACAGACCGGGCACCAGCACACAGAAAAGCTCTTGCTATTCCTACTACACCCTCAGAATTGACCTCTCCCCGGCCACTGTGACAAGAGCTCAGAACAACCAGTCTTGCCCGAAGACCCACTGCACGAACATCACTCATTGTTAACATGAAATCTTCCTTTTCTGGAATCTGGGATGCACGTTCAGGATTTGGGGCCAAAGCAATTTCTCCAAATTTCTTATCTCCATGTGCTGCAATATGGATTAAAGCAACTGTCTTCATTCTTTTCAGCACCTCAGCTTTCGTTGCATTTCTTCCAGTGAGAGGAGTGGTCTGCAGAAGTTCCCCAATCATCTCCACCTCTTGCATCGCGCATGGCAACTGTTCGCACATGGGTTCACCATTTTCGTCAATGACTTCCTTTAACCACGGATCTCCGACAAGCAGAGCTTCACTGTTACCGTAAAAGTCATCAGGTGCACTTGCGATGAGTTTTAAAGTGGTCAACGAGGGAACAGTACGGATTCTGACAGAGTCGCTCAATGCAGAATAAGGAGCCAAGCAAAATGGTCCATCAGGAACAAAGATTAAGTCATCATCTTGAAGCAAGTCTGCAATGGGACTGATTAAGACATCAAACAAAGGCTGCAAAGAGTTATTATGGGAGAGGGTCAAAGACTGAAAGGTCTCGGAAAGAGCTTCCCTACTGCAAAACAAGTCACTGCGTAGCTTGTCAAGTGTGCGATTCTCGCATCGGACAACAGTCCCCGCGCCAATCTGTTTCAAAGTAGTTTCTATCAGTGAAGCGGCACTGCCATTTTCGATTTTCTTTTGCCTAAAGTTTATTCCACTTCCTCCTCTCAGAAGCCAAAAACTGATAGTGTTCCATTCAAGTGCTATGAAAACTGTTTGTAAGGGCAAATATTTCATAACAGTAGAGATAGAATCCGTCGTCGCAACTGCCGAGGAAGGTTCTTCGTCAACTCCAAATTGCACCTTCAAAATGTCTGTCAAAGCCTGTGCTCGTCCTTGTTCAGCAGCAAACAAAGCCTCATCAACCTCTCCATTCTTTAAAAGTGCTCTCCAGAGAGCTGTGTACGCCACTTGCTTTGTGTCACGAAAGCTTATTTTCCATGCATCTTCTGATTGAAGAAGACGCCTTGTTTCATCGAAATGTTTTATGCTTAGACGATAAAAATTAAGGGCTTTGCACAACGAGCCTAAATTTTCATGAACATGACCAAGGCTATAGCAACCGTTTCCCTGTCCTACTGGATCCTCCGTTTCCTTGCAAACAGTAAGCTGTTGTTCGTAAAGGAGAAGAGCATTTTCAGGCTCACCCATTTGGTGATAAGCGTTGCCGAGATTACCATTGACGCCTCCCTCGCCGGCCCTATCCCCTACTTCTTTTGCAATGCTGAGATCTTGTTCGTAATACTCTATGGCTCGCTTGAAATTGCCCAGACTGCGATAAGCGTTCCCGAGATTACCATTGGCCCTTCCCTCCCCGGCCCTATCTCCTACTTCTTTTGCAATGTTGAGATCTTGTTCGTAATACTCTATAGCTCGCTTGAAATTGCCCAGACTGAGATAAGCGTTGCCGAGACTACCATTGGCCCCTCCCTCCCCGGCCCTATCCCCTACTTCTTTTGCAATGCTGAGATATTGTTCGAAATACTCCATGGCTCGCTTGAAATTGCCAAGACTGTGATAAGCAATGCCGAGATTACCATTGGCCTTCCCCTCCCCGGCCCTATCCCCTACTTCTTTTGAAATGCTGAGATGTTGTTCGTGATACTCCATGGCTCGCTTGAAATTGCCCAGATTGCGATAAGCGTTGCCGAGATTACCATTGGCACTTCCCTCCCCGGCCCTATCTCCTACTTCTTTTGCAATGCTGAGATGTTGTTCGTAATACTCTATGGCTCGCTTGAAATTGCCTAGACTGTAATAAGCGTTGCCGAGATTACCATTGGCACTTCCCTCCCCGGCCCTATCTCCTACTTCTTTTGCAATGCTGAGATCTTGTTCGTGATACTCTATGGCTCGCTTGAAATTGCCCAGACTGAGATAAGCGTTGCCGAGATTACCATTGACCCCTCCCTCCCCGGCCCTATCCCCTACTTCTTTTGCAATGCTGAGATATTGTTCGTAATACTCTATGGCTCGCTTGAAATTGCCTAGACTGTAATAAGCGTTGCCGAGATTACCATTGGCCCTTCCCTCCCCGGCCCTCTTTCCTACTTCTTTTGCAATGCTGAGATGTTGTTCGTGATACTCTATGGCTCGCTTGAAATTGCCCAGATTGCGATAAGCGTTGCCGAGATTACCATTGGCGCCTCCCTCCCCGGCCCTATTTCCTACTTCTTTTGCAATGCTGAGACCTTGTTCGTAATACTCTATGGCTCGCTTGAAATTGCCCAGATTGAGATAAGCGTTGCCAAGATTACCATTGGCCTCGCCCTCCCCGGCCCTATCCCCTACTTCTTTTGCAATGCTGAGATCTTGTTCGTAATACTCTATAGCTCGCTTGAAATTGCCCAGACTGAGATAAGCGTTGCCGAGATTACCATTGGCGCCTCCCTCGCCGGCCCTATTTCCTACTTCTTTTGCAATGCTGAGATCTTGTTCGTAATACTCTATGGCTCGCTTGAAATTGCCCAGATTGAGATAAGCGTTGCCGAGATTATCATTGGCCCTTCCCTCCCCGGCCCTATCCCCTACTTCTTTTGCAATGGTGAGATGTTGTTCGTAATACTCTATAGCTCGCTTGAAATTGCCCAGACTGAGATAAGCGTTGCCGAGATTACCATTGGCGCCTCCCTCCCCGGCCCTATCTCCTACTTCTTTTGCAATGCTGAGATGTTGTTCGTGATACTCCATGGCTCGCTTGAAATTGCCCAGACTGTGATAAGCGATGCCGAGATTACCATTGGCGTTGCCTTCCCCGGCCCTATCCCCTACTTCTTTTGCAATGCTGAGATGTTGTTCGTGATACTCCATGGCTCGCTTGAAATTGCTCAGATTGCGATAAGCGTTGCCGAGATTACCATTGGCCCCTCCCTCCCCGGCCCTATCTCCTACTTCTTTTGCAATGCTGAGATGTTGTTCGTGATACTCTATGGCTCGCTTAAAATTGCCCAGACTGTGAAAAGCGTTGCCGAGATTCCAATTGGCATTTCCTTCCTGGCCTCGATCCCCTACTTTTTTTGCAATAATCAGTTGTTGCTTGAGATACTTTCTGGCCTTTTTAAAATTGCCCAGACTGTGATAAGCGTTGCCGAGATTGCCACAGGCTTTTCCCTCTCCAGCACTGAAACCTATTCCTTTAAAAATCCTTAATGCTTCTGTGTAATCCCTCTTAGCCTGTTCAAAATAAGCCAAGCCATAATAATATTTGCCCAGATTGAAATATGCAATACCCTCCCCTTTTTTGTTTCCCTCTTTTCTTGCAACGCTAAGCTCTTGTATATGCTGCTCGAAAACGTTCATCTTTTTGTCCACCATTCTTGATTACAAGAACTCTTGAGAACAAGGAGGGTCGTCTTTGAAAGAGAGGGCACTCCTTGAAAAATACGAAAGAAAGCATGAGAAATTCAATGCACTGACCACAAATGCTGCAGGTACGTAGCCAAACCAACACTAAAGAGACCGCCTTATCTATAATCGTGTTGTAACTAACTTAAATAAATTACAGCACATTTACATTACACCACATCATCACAGTATACATTACTCTAAGTTTGTTTTCACTACATTGCGTATTACTACCTCTTTACTACTGACTGACATGTACAAGAAATCATCTTGCCCTTGATGGCTGTGAACATTCCATTTATATTCTAAGGCCTTTGTTACGGTGGATAGAAAAAATTCTGCTTCATAAACGTGAATACTAAGGTGCTGTCCATTACGTCGGCGAAATTTGTTTGGTTTAACGTCCATTGATATATGCACCCGCGCTCCGAAAGGATCCATTCTCGTTCTCTTATTTTTCTTATCCTATGTTCATGACTTCAGTGATGTATTCAAAATACCAGACCTGATTTTATTTGCAACTGCTGATATGACGATGCTAGTCTCTTACGTTTAATTATTTGGTTACCTAGTTCAAGGCAAAGAAACTTACACTAAACTTGCGGAAAACTAATTCTTTATTCTATTTAAGCCTCGAGAGAAAAAGATGTCATCTTTCAATGCAAATCTGCTAAAATTATTAAAGAATTGAACAGGTCGTAGAACGGACTTTCTTGGGGATGTGCTTGACTGACATCTTTCTTGGGAAACTCTGTATTTCTCAATTGGCTTACAAAATCTCTGAATCTATAGCATTTAATTTCAGGTACAGTTATTTTTCACGTGGAATGCCGAAGCCATACCACGTCTTAAAACCGGTCTGGTGTCTTTTTTTTGTTGGTAGTCACAAATGTGCATACCACACGGATACTGAATTAATCTCCGATCGGGTGAATTTACATTTATTCCCTCCAGTAAGTCCAAACTTCCTTACCCCGAGGAGAACTCATATTCTTTCCCAACCTTCACAATTATCTGCGAGCGTGTTAGACCACTCGGCCACCGCAACGCACTTCCGTTAATCTTGGTGAAAGCAAAGATTTAGTATGGAATCTTTCCGCCCGCCATGATTGATTCAGTATTAAACTATTCGATAAGGTGGGCAGATGTTTTTCTTTGAGAATGGAAAGCTTTAAAGGTAAGGATAATACTCTACGTTATTTCTAGATCTTGCCTCGTACTTGTGTGTTCCACTGTGAACACTATTTTGCGTACAACGAATACTTCATTAGAAGTATTTTGCATTGAATGAATACTCCAATATTTCTTGGGAACCAGTATGTTCGCCGTTTTGACGTAGAAAGAAAATAAGAAAATAGATTTCAACGGCCAAACAAGATAAAAAATGCCGAATTAGCTATCGCAGTCACGGGGACTTGCAATGGTCCCCCATCCAAGTACTAACTTTAGCTGACACGTGGACTAGCATCAACGATTGTGATCTTTGTTTTAAATTGTCGAACTTTAAACACTTGAAAGAAAAAAAAAGCAAACTAAAACAAAAACCCGGTGTCTTGCCGTAATTTTGACACAGGTGCATCCTTTGTTTCGTGACTTGTCAGCATTAAACACGCAAGGTAACTTGATCACAGGTGGGCGCTAAAATCGATGTCACTTTCGATTTTGCGATTTTACTTGTACGACCAAAAGTACGATAGAAAAATTGAACTCTGAGTGAACGTAACAAAAATCTCCCGAAATGTTTTTCGCTGATGGCAAATTGTTTTATTCTCGATCGACACTTCCTAGAAGTTCCTTCTGCTCTCCTCAAAAACTACATATTAAAATTTATATACTTTTGCGTCAACATTTGTTTTGCATAAAGCAGGCTAGCAAAATCTGTACCTGGCTTAGTTCGCATTTTTGAGCGTTAAAATAAAATTTTTGGTCGTATGTTCCTGACCGTAAGTCGCATATTTTGACATCCCCCATCCACATACTAACCCCGCTGGAAAGGGAATAACTTTAGAAACATTGGTCTTGGAAAGCTATCAGCAGCTCAGAGTGCAGGCTTAAGCTTGTGGTGAAAAAGAAGTTGTAAATGATCAACATGTCAGCCTTGAAGCCAGCTCGAGTGTAGAATCATGACGAACTTTTGTAGTTTATGAGAACTATTTACTACTTATAGCTTTTGTTGAGTTAGAGGGAGTTTTGGCGATGTAAACCCGGATTGGGCTACTGGATTTGAGCTTTTTTCTTAACGAGATTTCAAGTTATTGTGGAACGTTTGGTACCAAGTTACTCTAATATTGAAATCAAGATTATGGAATTGTAAAATTAGAACCTTGGACTGGACTATACAACACGAAATTACGGAATTTTTAGCTTTTTGAGCATTGAGAGAAATAGAGTTGTCTTCTTGTCTTCGCCACGGCAGATTTAAACAGTTTGCAAGGAAATAAGCCAGGATTATGGAACCGGACTTCGAATGCAGGGCCCGGTTGTTCGAAAGCCGATTACCTTAATACAGGATTAGCGGAAACATTTGTTTTACGTTTTCAACTTTTTGGTGACAGTCTCCTTTGCTTATTTTTGTTTTTCAAGATTGACTTCTCATGTAAAGTTTTACAAAATATCAGCATTGAACAGCATTTGGAAGTAGAGAATAAAACTCGTTTTAAAACTTGGGTTTTGAACAACTTGCCCAGGGCCCAGTTCCTCAAAAGCCGATTAACGCTAATCCCAGATTAAAAATAAACCAAGCAGTTCATTTCTCTACTCCCAAATGCTGTTCAACGCAGATTTCGGCAGAACTTTACATGAGAAGACGTCAATCTTGAAAAACAAAAATAAGCAAAAGAACCTTTCACCAAAAAGTTGAAAACGTAAAACAAACGTTTACGCTAATCCTGGATTAAGTTAATCGTCTTTCGAGGAACCGGGCCCAGGATGATAAGTTGTTGAACTATGATTTGTCATATGTTTTTCGGATGATTTAAGGCTGCAGGTAAAACTGCAGGATTTGAATAAAATCTCCTTCCATAAAATAAAAATCCCGTATCCTGATAACCTGCTAATAGGGCTTTGTTGTTTGCATTTGCAAATTTAGTAACATTAATAACGAGTTTTTACAACAAACAACTTCAAGTTATATTACAGATTTATCTTTCTGGAAATCTCTCGCCATTTTTCGAAGTTTACCTGTACTTGAAGTTGACTGTAACTGGACAATTTGCGTTAACTGTTTGCGCATTCCACGGATACGCCCATGTAGGCGTCTTGTCTAAATTTTGTTTGAGAACTCTGTTCTACTGTTTAGTTTATCCTAATAGTCATTATTGTATTATTGTGCATGAAAAAATCCAATCTTCGTAGTCTTGTTTCTTTGCAAAAAGTACAGTCAAAATAGTTCCTAAATCAATTACTCATACCCAATCTTCAAAGAATTAGAACTATCCAATTTTCGGATATTAGATTACAAGAACTGGGTAACTTTATGTATTCTTATGCACATCCTCTTCCACCATCAAGGTTTCATTCATAATTTTTCATTTAAAAAGACCTCTATGTATTTTTTGCTAGATTTGCAGAATGATTTTCACCTTCAACTCTGTAAAACTAATCTTTGCAACTTCCGTTCTCCCACGAACGTCTGCTGAAAGGAAAAACCTCTTCCGTTCAACGGCCAGCAGCAGATGTTTGTAGGGGAAGAACGTATGACGAAGCTCTAATCACGTCTGCATGGGAGGCTATCATCACACCAGAAGTTGAGGAACATCTGAAGTAGATGAAGGGTTGAAAGCTCTAAGAAAGGCAATCAAAACTGGTCGATTAGAGAAATGCAAGGCTTATGCACCAGCTGTTGGTGAAATGTGTGTAATTGGGTAACTAGTCTAAAGATGCACCCGCACTGTACTACCAAGCAAGTCATTGTCAGAACAAATCTAAATCGGACAAGCAAAGTACGGTGGCCTTGTATGGGATAACGCAACAGCAAAATTATGCAAATCCTGCTATAAGTGTCAGCCGGTTCCTCCTCCAAATCCGCCAAAGCCATTGAAGCCAAGAGCATTGCCAGAATAATGCCCTTGGCAAGACCTGGTCGTAAGTCCTTTGTGACCACTCCATTATGGTCATTATTGACTACTACAGCCGTTATTATGAGTATGTGGTCATGACATAACCATCAGTAAGAAAGTAATTGACGTAGAATATACTTTTAGCCACCATGGTCGTCCCTTAACATTGAAGTCAGACAATGGACCTCAATTCAGCTAAACTGAATTCCAGAAATACTGAAAGCAGAATGGAATTGTGCTTCTCGAGAAAAAAGGCAAATGGGTGGTTGAAGGGGAAAATAGCTCCCTATGTGCCCTCAGCAGTAAAGAAATTGTTTTAGTTATGGTCCTTATGCAAAGGCATCTGCAGTTTTCAGTTATGGTAATTTAATAAATAATACTACCACATTAAGCAATCAATTTCATGAAAAAATATTTTAGGTTAGTCTGTAAAATGAGAAAGAGAAACCCACAAAGTAGACTCTTAACCTCAAGATAAGGTTAATAAATAAAACAAACTTTGTGTGAAATTAAACCTTGAAATTCAAAAACAGGCAACAAACTTATTCAAGTTGTAGGGATAAAAAAATATTTGGTCGCATCTGTTTGTGTCCATGGATTTAGTATAATTTTCCTCTCTTCTTCCTTTCTTAAATCGGCACGAGGGGATCGGGTAGAGATCTAGCACCGGACTAGAACCCCCCTTGCTCCGTTGCGCTCTATCCCTGAAAATTCTCAGCCATTTTTATGATCCTGATGGTGTCACAGTCAGCTTTTCTTTACTTTCGGATTGTTTGGGTTTGCCTCATGGAACCATTGTTTCGTTTTGCATCATGGGATTTCTTTAGTTTCCTCGAACTACCCCTTTCTGCCTCCACAGCAGTTTCTTAAGGCTTTACCGCAACTCACCATCCACACACAGAATATTCCCCCCAGTTGCCCACTTTACTAGAGATTATTTTTTCAGTTAGTGGAAAGGAACCCCTTCCTGAAAGGGGATTCTTGCTACAGCATCGTACTCACGCCACAATGGTTGCTAGTCTACTGCTGACTTTAACTTCAA
Organism: Montipora foliosa; assembly: GCF_036669935.1. Classification (NCBI taxonomy): domain Eukaryota; kingdom Metazoa; phylum Cnidaria; class Anthozoa; order Scleractinia; family Acroporidae; genus Montipora; species Montipora foliosa. The sequence goes on from NC_090878.1 coordinate 19,494,973, forward strand.
CAACTCATTAATAATTAATGAGCCTAACAGCCTATCAAGACACCGATAAAACGTCACGTGCATAGTATTGAGGCCTGGCTTATTTTTTTGTGTGCTAATAGCTTAAAGTCCAAGTATAAGCAGGACCCCCAATTTGGAAGCTCGAATTAAAAAAATAAAACATATATAAGACAACAAAGTTTGAAGTTCCAATGAAACTCTACTAGTAAACAAACAAGGACAAACAATTATGGTTTCAAAACACTGACACGGTGGTTGTTATGAGCTTTCATATCAATTGTCTTTATATAGCGAATTTCACTTGTCATACCTTTATCGTGTGAGTTTATTATAAAAAAAAACTTAAAGATGCTTTCTGAATGCGATTTTTTTCAATATAGCAGTTTTTATATCACTTCGAAAGGCTCTCGAATACTCACGTCGTCCAAGGGCACTTTGAGACATGGAAACAAGTCTTTACTTTTGATTGCATCTGACGTCACGGCGGCCATGTTGGTGTTTTGGTACCAACATGGCCGTCTTATCACGTGAGTTCAACCAAAGAATTAAGAAATTTCTTGATCATTGAAAGCAAGAAAGGATCTCCTCGGGCTTCTTAGCCACCCCGAGGAGATTCACACTCTGTGGTACAAGCTCAATTTCATGGTTTGCCTCTTATCAGGGACAGGTTAGATAACTATGTGAAAATGTGAAGAGGAGTATAGGCATCACAATGAATCGGTTGGACATTTGGCTCGCGATTACTCACGAATATGTTGGTATTTTCTCGCACGTGGCGGAAAGGTATCCGTCAGATTTCAAGTAGGTTGATGTTCACTTGTTCGAGTAAAGAGAATTAATCGCTTGAAAGAATTCTGGAGAACAAGAATCGCAATGAACGCAATGAGCGGCTCCTTCAGGAGTCACCACTCATGAAAAAGGCAATGATCAGCAACATGCTTTCAGTTTGTTGATGCCATGATGCCATGTTTGTTTTCTGCGTGACAGTTGAATTCAGTGAAGTGTTACCGGGAACACTGTCTGCGGTTCAAGCACTCACAAATAAATATTTTTTTCTCTGTGGTAACCCAGACATATTATCAAGATTAACATGCTACTCCAAAGCTGAAAGAGAGTGCATTTATTTCCAAGAGACGACTTTGAAGTCGAAAGATGATAAGCAGCGAAAAAATTCAGCCGTGTTTTACTCACCGCTTGCGGTTTTAAAATTCGTGCAACAAATAAACACAACCAGTGCATCCAGTTCCTCTCATCTAAATGCGGCTTTTTCTTCAAAATATTCAAATAGACATTTTAGGGCGAAGATAGTAAACGTGTTATCAACTAACGACGATGTTGTGATCTTTGACATTTAAGCGACTCGCTAGAAATGAAATACGAAGATGGACTTCGATCCTTGGTAATAGTGAAACAGCTTGCACTTTGATTACACCATACGTCCAATTTCTCATGAATTCACGTCTTAAAAAGTTTCTCGTCATTGTAGATGCTGCATTGGTATTTTGAATGCTCTTCTTTTGCTTTCTTGAGGAGAATGAATCACTATTTGTCCGGTTCCAGCTCGATGGCCGCCACGACTCGACATGGTAACATACAATCAAAACCCCTTCCAAACAACAAAATCAAAGAAAAAAGGAGCAAAGAACAACAACGAATATATAGTTAAGTTGTTTCCGAACGCCACAGGATATTTGGTTCACTAAAGTGACCATGGATGGCTTTGATTGTGTAAGATATTCACACCCACCACACACTCCTTTGAAAAAGTTGGCAAGCTTTTTCAAAAATTCTGGCATGCTGCCACGCATGCGCCACTGGTGACACTGCTCCTTTAAGTAGCACAGATCGTACCATGACCTGCAAAAGCATCCCGACTTGTTGTTCAACGGCAAGATGAGAGGGAAGATGCTGATTGTCACTTAGACTCCTAGAAACTCAGGACCATCGACAGAGATGCAAATTTACAACCAAAGACCAAAAAACACGCAGATAAGGTATTCAAGTAGGTGATCAAGTACTGGACAAGAAAAGAACAATACGTTTCCACTCCATTTAACCCAACACCATTCCAAGATATCAGCAAGACCAGCAACAGTGTTGTTGTGGATGAGGATCCGAGTTGGACTCAATACTCAAGAAATACCACCTCCCATGTAAAAAACGTTTAAGGCAGATGATTCCACCCTCACTCTAGAAGCATCACCAGTAAGAGCGGAGAAGACTACAGCACATGCCACAACACCGATTCAAGCTACATGTGTGGGTGAACCAACCACAGAGTTGTAGGAGCTGCAATAGGTTGTAGCTAAGTTACCTGGCCTAAGAATGGAAACGAGGCTGCCGGTGACCCTGCTTTGATACAAACCTTTGTGCTTTTCTAATGTTAATGCATGTAGACTAATTACAATTACGACAACACAATTTACATAATAAAAGCAGTGAAGTCTGTATCAATACAAGGTCACCAGCAGCCTCGCAGCCATTCATAGGCTAGGTCACTAAGCAAACAACTGTAAAATGGACTATTCTAAGATTTTATTCCATTTGTTTAAAATTCATATTAAATGTAAATGCAATAAAATAGGAGGACCAAGATCAGGCTATTTAACACCTTAGTCAAGCCAGTCCTGTTATATGGAAGTGAGACATGGAAGACCAATGTCCAAGACAACAGAAAACTAGATTCCTTCCAATACCAGTGCCTGAAAAGAAGCCTGGGTATATTTTGGCTAGTATCGATTTGACGAGCTTAACGAAAGAACAGGATGTACGAGGATGAGTATAGAAGTAAAGAGAAGGAGAAGGAAAGTTGCCCGCCCCAAAACCACCTGGCGCCAAACTGTGGAGAAAGAGAGGACAATGGTGGGCTGGAAGTCTTGGGAGGAAGCGAGAGCCCTGGCTAAGGATAGGGACAAGTGGAAGAAGAGTAGTGCGGCCTTACGCGCAACAGAGCGTGAAGAGGATAGGTGAGGTGACATCTGTATTAAACCAAGTCATCAATTGAACTCAATTTCTTGGCCTCCAATATTTAAATAATCATGAGATTTCTCATCCCAGTTTAATTCCAAATCCCTTTTTTGATTTCTTTACTATTAATCTGTCCCATACTAAGGAAACACCAAGGTTTAGTAACATCCTGTGGTTCTAAATAAACGATAAAAGAAGTGTGCACAAGAAGGCACGCAAGCTTACAAAACTTAAGGCAAACAAAGCGTTAACGATAGCCAAAGTTAAGACTTACATTCTGGCTGCCGTGTTGATGTATTTCTGCTATAAACATATGTTGATAGTACATTTGTATGAAAAAAGAAACCCTTTTATGGAATATCACAAAGCTCTGTTATTTGAACAGGCTTGGTTGTTTTAACTGTACTTGTAAATTATTACGGAATTAATTAATTAATTAGTTTATTTATTTATTTATTTATTTATTTATTTATTAGCAGAAGCGACAATCAAGATAACAAAAAAGGACCCATTTATATGTACGAATAACTACATATTGCTGGTTGTCAAATGCGCAATAAGTCACAGGAAAGGTCCATTTTGTCACCAAGGAAATCATTTCTGAGTATCAGAAAAAACCAAGTCATGATGCGTGAGTGTCTTGTTCGGAACCAGCCTGAGCTTCTTGACTAATGGAGTAGCAGTATAACAAGCACAAAGCTTCACATTATTTCTCCTACAATCCCTCAAATCAAACAGCTGAAGGAACGCATTTATGGGATGAAATGCAGTCAAGTCAACTCAAATCAAAAATCCCAGGAGATAACATTCCGAGTTTGGAAGCAGGGATGGTGCAGTGGTGAGAGCACTCGCCTCCCACCAATGTGGCCCCAGTTCGATTCCCGGACTCAGCGTCATATGTGGGTTGAGTTTGTTGGTTCTCTACTCTGCACAGAGAGGTTTTCTCCGGGTACTCCGGTTTCCCCTCTCCTCAAAAACCAACATTTCACTTGATTTGTGTTTAATTGTTAATTTCAATTTACAGTGTCCCCAATTAGTGCTTCTGCGCTAGAACGACTAGACACTTAAATTAAGTTCCTTTTAGACTCAAATCAATTAAAAAAAACAATACTGCTATACATGCACTATATAATGCATGGTATTCACATGCCAATAAGTGGATGCATAATGATTTCTAGAATCTACACTTCCAGATTTGTCTCAATTTAAGCCTCAAACCCTAAGCACTTATTACTTTCAATTCTTTGTTCATCCAACAGGGAAAATTGAATCATACATGTATATGGATCACAAGTGTATGGAAAAAGGGTGTCTTTTAGCACAAGTTACACGTAATCACAGCTTGGTTGCATCTCGTGGGTCATACATGTACATTGTATACAATATCAAAAGCTTTCAGTAATGATGAGCAACTTACCACTGTTGGTCCAAACAGATGCTATTTTGTGTGAGCTCAAGCAGTGGCTTCGTCAATGGAAAGAACTCTGCAATGGTGATTTGATGTGGTTAATACACTTGTCTATCAAAATTAGTCTCTGAATAAAATACTTCTATAAGGTTTGACTCTCCTAACATAAACCATTTAAGGACGGTGCCAACTGTTGTTATTGCGCATACGTTCTGCGCATCTTGAGATACTCGGATTTTCCTATCGGTGATGCTTACCAATACAGGGATACTTTTGTGCGGTTTAAAACTATCCGGAGAAAGTAGATCTTAGTAAGTACTCTTGGTATCCAAAAAGAAAATTGGGGGTAACCATGCATTTTTGAGACAACAACAACAACTTTTATTGACCCCTTATACTTGAAAAAAAATTAATGTACATGAAGTAAGAATTAAAGCTAAATGGGGTGTTGGCTTCCTAAAATAACTAGAAAGTTAACAAGGCTAGGAAACCAAACTACATAGAATAAATTACAACATAAGGGTCAGAATGATGCATACACACACACACACACACACATTGAACTATAGATAAGTATAAAAAGGACAAACAAAATTTACAAGCCATGGGGAGAAGAACAGATAAACTTGGATGAAATCCTGAATATAATAAACGAAAAATCAAATTTAAGGCAGCAAATAAATCACAGAATAAACTGAGAAGAAACTCATTACCCTAGGGAAAACAGAAACAAGAATGAAATTAATATTGGCACAGCAATTCATTTTTTAGTTTTTTTTTAAATTTACTAAAAGGAGTTGACTTTATATCTTTCCCAAGAGAGTTCCATACCTTTGGTCCTTGAAAGCGAATATTAAATATTCCATAGTTTGTTCTAGCTCGAGGCAGGTAATAAGATTGATTTGCTGCACTTCGTGTATTGTAGTTATGAATATTAAGCACTGAATTGAAGAAGGTATCAAAATTCGAAGGCAATGAGTTATTATGAAATTTATGCATAAAAAGTGCAATATGAAATGTAACAAGATCAGAAAGCTTCATAATTTCTAATAATCTAAACAGTGGAGTTGAATGCTCATCAAATGTAGAAAAAGTCATAAATCGAACTGCTTTTTTCTGTAAAATATATAAAGGCTGAAGTGTAGTTGAGTATGTATTACCCCAGATAATTATACCATAGGTCAGAAATGGGTAGATTAAAGAATAATAGAGATTAGTAAGAATATCAATATTAACATAATGGTGAAGCTTAGATTATATACCATAGGTCAGAAATGGGTAGATTAAAGAATAATAGAGATTAGTAAGAATATCAATATTAACATAATGGCGAAGCTTAGACAAGATGCCTACACTTCTTTTAATTTTCTTTACAGTACATGCGATTTGAGGTTTCCAGGATAAATTTGAATCAATTAAGATTCCTAGGTATTTAATACAAGATTCCTGTTGCAACTGCTTCCCATTTAGAGTTAGGTGGAAGTTGAATGTTAATTTCCTTTGAGGAGGATGAAAAATTACAAAACTAGTTTTTTCTATATTAAGAGAAAGTTTATTAGCACAAAGCCAGGAATTCACATTAGAGAGTTCACTGTTCATACTTGCCTGTAGAGAGGTGAGATTTTTATGTTTGCAGAATAAATTAGTGTCGTCAGCAAATAAATGAAAATCAAAAACTTTAGAACAATGGTGAAAGTCATTAATATATAACAAGAAAAGGATTGGTCCAAGGACTGACCAAGGACTGAGAGATAACTAAGTTTCAATTTGAGAAAGAACGCCATACATTGCTTTGTAATTTAAAGCTTTTTACAAATATTATTCATGAATTATCTTTGAAAAATGCGTGGTTACCCCCAATTTTCTTTTTGGATTTTAATAACACTTGTTAAGATCTACATTTCCTGCATAATCACACACCGTGGCAAAAATATTGTTAATTAGTAGGCACCGTCCTTAAGCGCACACACATAACAATGCAAACAGAGCGTCCTAACTAACAGAGGAATACAGCTGCACCTCTTAAGAGAAACATGTACAGTAACTGTACACGTGGTGTAAAATTATTACCACCCATGGTAGTGTTCTAAGTATCTTATTCTGAAGTGGATAGTCATAGTGGAAATAACCACCCATTCTCTTGAAATGTTGTTCAGTATAATTATTCTAAAGTGAATATGCTGATACACAGTGAAATAGTTTAAATATTAAAGTATAGAAATGGCAAAGTAAGTGGATATGTTAATGCCGGTAAAATCCGTTCTCAGGTGAAATCCGTCTTTACCTATGTTAAATTGGTGATCCTCATTTTACCTAAGTAGCATATGCACTCAGATGAATTAAAGAACCATTTTTAGAAGCCTAAATTAAGCCTAAAGAGAAATTAGGGTCAGTTTAGGACTGTTCTTGGTTATTATTAATAATTAATAATTACATTTATATAGCGCAGACCTCTATATGAATATATTCAGTTGCGCTTCACAATATTTTAAAATAAAATTATGTCAAACCGTCACGTGAACTAAAAACATAAGAAACTATTAAAAACTACAACCATATACCTATTTAAAAGCTAAATTAAAAATGAGACATGAGTAGAAAAACCTATTTAAAAGCTAAATTAAAAAAATGAGTTTTAACAGCAGTCTTAAAAGTGTATAATGTCTTTATGTTGCGAATTGTTGAAGGTAATGCATTCCAAAGATAAGGTGCAGCTGACTGGAATGCACGATCGCCAAGGGTTGGACGGGTCTTAATGCTAGGTAACTCAAGTAATAAAGAGTCGTTTGACCTAAGGGAGTTTCTGGATTGCTTTTTGATGCAAATTAAATCGCTCAGGTAATTAGGAGCTAGACCGTATAAACACTTAAATGTCAAAAGCAAAATCTTAAACTTTATGCGGTAACTAATCGGGAGCCAATGAAGGTTAAAAAGCAATGGTGTAACATGACAGAATCTTGGTGCTCCTATGACCAGCCGAGCTGCGGCATTCTGTATACGTTGGAGTTTCATGATATGTGAATTCGGGAGGCCATATAATAGGCTATTACAATAATCTACTCTACTGGTTATAAAAGCATGAACTAATGATTCGGTAGTTGGACGACTTAAATATTTCCTAATTCTACGTATGTTAGAAAGATAATAAAAAGCAGATGAGCAAGTTTTGTTAATATGACTTAGCATACTCATTTTCGAGTCAAACCAGGTTCCTAAGTTTCGAACTTCACATGATGGAGCAATTTGGGAGTCGCCAACCAATAACATACTGATGTTGCTGACTTTCTGAAGTTGTTGTCTCGTTCTAATTAGAAGACATTCTGTCTTATCTGAATTTAGTTTTAACTTATCCTTGTGCATCCACTGACTGATATCAGCAATACATGATTCCATGGCAGTTAAGGCAGCAGTTTCCTCCAAATCATTTCCTGGTCTAAACGCGATATACAGTTGTGTGTCATCTGCATAACAATGGAGACTAGGAAGATGTGACTCGACGATCTTAAAAAGCTTGCTAGCATAGAGAGAAAATAATAATGGCCCGAGACAGCTACCTTGTGGAACTCCAAATTTAAGATTAAAAGTATTCGATAGAACACCATCGATAGAGATACGCTGAGTCTATTAGAGAGGTACGATTCAAACCAATTAAGTGCAGAACCTGAAATTCCAAAATCAAATTGGAGGCGATTTAAGAGAATCCGATGATCCACAGTATCAAAAGCGGCGCTTAAATCGAGAAGCACAAGCAATGTGACATGCTTATCTTCCATGCTCATCAAAATGTCATTCTTGACTTTAAGTAGGGCGGTTTCTGTACTGTGGTGCTGTCGATAGGCAGATTGCAATGTAGGAAAAAGATCATTCTCATTTAAGTAAGACTGGATCTGATCAGCTGCCACTCTTTCAGCCAATTTTGAAACAAAGGAAAGATTGCTGATAGGTCGAAAATTTTTAAAAACGAAGTCAAGGCCTTGTTTCTTTAACAGTGGTGTGACAACCGAATCTTTCCAAATAACAGGGAAAAATCCAGATTCAAGCGACAGGTTTATCATGGTTGTTAATATCGGAAGTAACTCATCAAGGCAATCTTTCATGATGTTCGTAGGAACAGGATCGAGTAAACAGGATTTTGTCGGCGTTCTAAGCACAAGTTTCCTTAAATAGTCCATGTCTACACGGTGAAAAGCAGTAAAGGAAGAAGAACACTGAGAAGAATGGCGGCTGATAGTACTGCATGAGTTCGGAATTGCATCAAGGCTAACGCGAAGATCGGATATTTTCTTGACGAAGAACGAACCCATGTCGTTAGCCAAAGTTAACTTGTCGCCGTGCTGTAAAAAGGGCGATTCTGCTGACTGATTTAACAGTTTCTTTGTAGCAGCAAAAAGCTTACGTTGATTATCAGAGATGTTGCTGATGAAATCTGTATAGAATTCACAACGAGACTTGTTCATAAGAAAGACAGCTTTATTCCGAAGAAGTTTGAAAGATCTCCGGTCAGGTTCAGACTTTGTAGACCTCCAGTTGCGCTCAGCTATCCTCCGGAGACGTTTCACAGATCTGATCTCATCGGACAACCATGGGGCTTGAGCTCTTTGAATCATGGTTTTCTTGGTTTTTGGTTTTACCAAAAGTAAAAAATGAAAAAAACTGTGTTGGGTTGAGAATTTTCGTCGTTGTAGTTCACTGGTAAAGACACAGGACTACAGATCTGGAGGGTGCGTGTTCGAGTACCGGTAAGTGATTAGTACAGTCTTCTGTTTCCATACTAACTATGTTGTGATGTTGAGCCTAAAGAGATAAGTGTATGAATACAGAAACCGCCGGATAAGATGATAAGAAACAGTAAGAAGATATGTTGAGATGCGTAAGGCAATGAGAATTTGAGGGAAGGTAAAGTGTTTTCAATCCTTTTAGGGGTTGGGAGAGTGCATATTCAACCTAGGTAAAAACGGATTCAACCTGAGAACGGACTTTACCGACAACAGATACTCAGACACGCAATGTCATGTTCTTAACTGAAACTGTGTTTTTACACACCTCAAAGAGTATTTGCACTGAACTCAGAAGATGTACCGAGTCATATTTACACATCAGTTTTGTTAAGCATTACAAGAGGATGAGAAGGGATATTCTAAGTAGTTGGGTTAAGATTTCACTGGATGCTGCTGGAACAGACACAATGCAGTTCAATCCACATAGCACCAGAGCAGCCTCCACTACTGCAGCTAGAGGAAATCCAGTCAGCTTTCAAGAGATGCTTAACACAGCTGCTCTTTTATGACCACATTTTCTTGTTTTTATGATACATGTACATGTAAGCCTATCGTTCAAGCAACAGTTTGACACGGGTGCTCTTAATGTTGCTGTTATGAAATAACTTATTGTTGTCTGTAAGGGATGACATGGTAATATATCTGTGTACAGTATGTTGTGGAGTTTGACTTCATGTGTCTGTTGCTTTGAAATCTTATGTAAGCCACAAGCCACACTTGTGCACTGTGGTCTTCGCACTCTCTCGGATCGGCGTGCCGCAGCATGCACTAAGTTTATCCAGAGAGTTTGCGACACCGGTGTCCTTGCTAACTTGCTACCACAGCGCACAACTGTGTTCCATGGATACAATCTACGTTCAGGCACCACCAGAGAGGATCTCGCCATGGCCTCTACTAACAGTCTCGACAAATTTCTTACATACATATTCTTAACTAGTAAAATGTTTCATCATAATTTATATATATGATTAGTACTTTGATCACTCTTGTAATTTAGCTGTTAAGCTACAAAAAGAGGAATTAAACTAATTATTATTATTATTATTATTATTATTATTATTATTATTAGCATTATTATTATTATTTCACTGTAAATTGAAGTTTGATTGGAATTCTGCCGACTTACAACAGTGCCTCGAGGGATTACATGGAGGGTCCGAAATCAAGTTTTTGGTGCAGGCACCAGCTGGCAACTAAAACAAAACTTTCAGTTGCCAGATGCAAAAGTTTCATTGCCAAAAAGTGTCCATAATTTTTTGCTTGTGATCATATTAGACAGAAAACATAAATTTCTATTTCCTACTTTGAAACAAAATCAAAAGGTGTCGAAGTTTGAAGCTTGGACATAACACCTGTTTCCTTGGGCATGTACTTACCCAGTACAAAGGCGGGCTAGCATGAATTACTAGCGTCACTCACAACTGATTGACTGTGGTATACCATGTGAAAGGAATACCAACAAAAGTTTTGTAGTTGCTACAACAAGTTGCAAAATTATGGACACACTTTTATTAAAAAACACGTACTTTTCTAGCTTCCAATACCCGCCATATCTAGAATTTAAACCTTTCCCACTTCTCCTCCCCTCTCCCCCTTTCAATGTTGACTGTTTAAGTTTTCAACAATTTTTTTTTTGTCTTCCTAGCAACACTGATAAGGATGGTGGTGGGCTGCAGTGTGAGAGATAATAGGTAAATTAATAAGTTTTGAAATACATCTCAAATGTATTCACAAATTGTTCGTTTTGGCTTGAAAATGTTTGAACATTTCGTTCTCCTCAATTCCCAGCGTCCTCTCTCAGACATGCCTCGCTTACATGTTGCTGACGAGTCCAACATGGCGGCTAAAATGGACGAGTTGGAGATCTTTCGCTATCCTGGAAACGCGAGGTCAAAAGTGTGGGAATATTTTGGTTTTCATCAAGTGAAGGAAGGGCCCACTTAGACTTCTATTTAGATGAAAAATATGTGGAATGCTTATTGGTAGATTTTTCTGATTATAATCGATGATCGATCCGTTGGGGCAATCTGATTATTTCTGATGATCGAATGTGAAATTTCAACCAATTCCCACCACTACATGTACATAAAAGTATAATTAGCAGTCCTCTCATTACAATCTAAGACCTAAACCTAATGCCACTGTGGTGATGAAAACTAACCGTTTCGGTGATTTCGTTAGTGTGATTTTGTTAGTGTGACTGCTGTGTCAATTGTAATAGTAAATCCAATTATATCAATTGTATTCTTTCTTGCTATCTATTTCTATTTATATTTTTATAATTGTACCATGTATTGCTCTGACCAACACTGTAATTCAGTCCTTGACTGCGAGAGTGTTCAATAAACGAATTTATTATTATATGACACGTTCATTGCCGTGACTTTAACATCTTTGAAGTTCCCACGGCCTGTTCCCGTCTAACCCTGTAGCTCAGTCAGTAGAGCAGCGGTGATCTAACCCGCAGGTTGTGGTTTCAATTCCCACCCTGGTCAGAGTTTTTCTCTGTGCTTGTGTGGGCCCATTTCCATTGGTAGGGCTAACGCTCACATGGTTCATATGGGGTAGAAAGCTAGCACTTCACATTACACTCTAACAAGTTAAGTCTGTTCAGTCGTATAACAATGTTTGCTAATAATTGATTTTTCCGGAAGTGGATGTTCCCTTTTAATGGCATGCAATCACAATTAAAGGAGAAGTTACAAATGTCTGGCGAGTTTCTCATTCACAAACAACAGCTAATTTCGTACATGTTGCGCATGTTTTAGATGTCACATGTCGACCGAAAAATACTTGTTTAAGGCAAATTATTCCGAAATCGGTTCCAGGATATTTCTAGCGTACTGTAAAAAGCAAAAGGATGGAAATCGCACCTTTTGATCTACCAAATTATAATGTACGTGTATTTTCGACTTAACTCACAGAAAGCACGCAAAATTACGTCATACCGAAACCCTGCCACAACCCAGTTTATCGCTGGCCATTTTCCATTCACAGCAGATCAGAGAATTCAACCATTTTTTCTTTCGAAACACCATATTAAACCCAAAAGATATACATGTATGCTCTCCCATACCAATAAACAAAGTGACCATATGGCAATACAGTGATAACCAACTCAGAAAATCGGCGTCAAAATTGTTGACACATTGTCCATTCCTACGCTGTATGTGTTGTAG
>NC_090878.1:19512304-19539804 GCF_036669935.1 Montipora foliosa
ATAGTGGAAGTGCAATTTGCTATCAAGCTAGTTCACCGGCACCCCACTTATAGTAATCTGAAAGAAACAACTCAAACTTAACAGAAACATGATTAAGAAACCCAACTGGCCACAACACCAAGGGAAGCTACATGTATACGTGAACCAACCCCAGCAAATATACCGGAGACACCATGAAGAGAACCTCTGACCAGGAGTGCACCATTAGCACGTCAAGCAAGTGTGTAGAATACAATGTAGTAGAATAGGAATTAGGCAGTCACTATCTGCAGGAGTATTATAGCAAGCTGGATAATAGTGGCTATCATGCCAGCCCCATCAAGATGTGAAAGACCTAGGCAGAGAAGTCTACCAGAGAGATAAAAGGACTTTAAGTTGCAATAACAACTTTGTCATTGAGGACTTCACCTCAAACTTTGTGATTGAACATTCCATTACTTTTCTTGTTAAAGACACTCAATTACATCAAGCAATGCAGTTTGATTATATAAAAGACATGCAATGATCACTTCTATCTTTTGTTCATAACCCCCACTGCAACTACACACTTCTCTCACATGGCCGTTTGTTAGAATTCAAAACTCGTTAAGTATAGCTAATGACAATGACTATTGTTCAAGTACTCTCTAGACTGCCAGACACTGATGTCAATACCTTCGTACAAAGTGAAATTCACTTTTGCCTAAAATTAAAGCAGAAACTAACTTTTTTTTGTTTATCGGGAGATTGTAACTTAAACCTTTTTGTCATTAAAAAATTGACAGGTAAATTTCTTGATGCAATATATGCTTATTTTCTTCCTTAAATAACTTACATGCCACACAAGAGTACCGCTGACTTCAATTTCTGTCACCCTTGAGAAGATTAATTTAAACTTTTCTGTTACATTAATAACATACTAGTTACGAAAAGGTCTACAAACTGGCTGAATATCTACAATCATTGCAATGTGACTACTGATTGTGCATGTTTCCTTAATAAGCATAAAATTACGAAGATTTATAACTCTTGCAAAACCGTCCAAACACACATTAAGAAAAAAATTTAAATTAATTCCTGGACAAAAACATTTGAGACTTTCCTGTTTTTTTTTAACTTTTGGACCACAACTTAAAAAGAAGGCCAACAATGTACCCTTCCCCCACCCCACCCAGGACAATGTTGTTCAGGAGGATGAGCAAAGAATCCATCTACTGCATATCTAAACATTGTGGTGGGAGGGGGTGCTGGCGAAGTGGCAGTGGCAATTTTAAGACTTAATTCACGCATAATTTTTTTAGATATGGACCAGGTTCATGTACATGTAGTAAACAATCTTGTCCAGGATTCTTGGTTACCCTCTGCTCTTTTGACATCCATTTAAAGAAAATTAATATGTGTACGCTGTAGAAGCATAAAAAAAAATATTTAAAAAAACAAGGATTCCATTTCCAATACAAGACCTCAAAATTAAACAGCTTAAGGCACGCATTTACAGGATAAAATGCAGTTGAGTTATCTCAGATCAAATCTAATGTTGGAAGCTACATGCTCATATTGTAATACAATACCTTATAGTCACTATTGTAGCAGCACACACTATTCATAAGCCAATCTACATTTGCCACAATTAGCTTAACCCTGAGCACTTGAGAGTGAAGTGAACTTTGAATTCTTAGTTCATCCAAAAGGGAAATTTGAATCATATAAGGATCACGAGTGCATGGAAAGACATGTCTTCTACATGAACAATGGCAGTGATCTTTTTCACCGTAACTTAGAGATAACATAACACAACACAAGTTATACGTTATTAGAACTTGTTTTCATTGCACGAGTCATCTACAAAATTACAAGAATTTAAGTAATGATGAGCGACTTACCACTGTTTTTCCAAACAGATGCTTTTTCGTGTGATGTCAAGCGACAGCTTCGCCAATCATTGGCAAGAACTCTGTAATAGTGATTTGATGCAGTTAAATAAATTACTCGCACCGAACTCAGAAGATACAGTATTTACTAATCAGTTTTGATTAACCTTTGTGGCTGCTATACAGTCACAACCCAAGTTAATGCATGCACTTGCTATCTCATGTAATCCATCAAGGCAAGTGTTTTTACATTAAGTCTCACTTAATTCTTAAATCACTTTGCAATGTTCCTCGTCTGAATAATGAATCCGGCCGCAAATAAATTAAGTGTAAGCAATACAGGAAGATTGTTTGCGTGCCTGTGTCACTCACAACTGACTTTACAAAATAATCATACCCGGTAAAAGGAATACCAACGGCTAGTTGTAAAACAGGGAATGGGGAATGCGGCAATGGGAATGGGGAACGGGGAATCTCTCAAATGGGGAATCTCTAAAATGTGGAATCTCTAAAATGCAAAATCTCTTAAAGGGAGAATCTCTAAAATGGGAATCTCTAAAACGAGAAATCTCTAAAAGGGGTAGGTTCAAAAAGGGGGAGGTTCAAAAATGGGGAATCTGGGGGGAATTACTAAAGTAGGGAATCTCTAAGAGAAGGAATTACAAAAATGGGAAATCAAGAGTATAAGGGGGAATTATAGGGGATCTCTTAAAGGAGGAATTACAAAAATGGGGAATCTCTAAACAGGCCTTCTGATATTACGCGATGGTGCGATTTCGCACAATCGACCTCAAATCGCATCCGATCGCACAATTCACGAAAAATCGCATAATTCACAAAAGGACGCACAAAATTCATAAAATGAAACATAAATCAACGCGTTTCTTCGAAATTCCTGCATAAATATGCCATTTTTAAGATGATTTATCTTGGAAAAAGGCTAAAAAACCTTTGTCGCCTTCGATTTCGTAAACAGTCGAAGTTCAAGGCTTATTGTTCATGTAGGGGACCTGGGTACGAGTCTCCTTTTATTGGTGCAACACAAACACGCCCTTATATATACACACCACTGAAATGACACAGTTGCAGAGATTTGTGAAAAATAAGCGAAGTTACAAGTTTTTCGGCAAAATGTAGTTTCTTTCGTTGAAAACTGATAAAAACTTACTCATGGATAAGTTTGTTGTGAAAACGCTCGCTTTTTCTTCGATGAAGAAGGAAGTTCCCACCTTCCGCCCAATCTGACAGCTCACGATTGAGCAAGAAAGTACCTCACAGGTACGCTCCACGTGGACGATGGACTGATGTTTTTCTCGTCGTGCAATATTAGGGCCTTTTATACGAGAGAAAATAAGCCGCGGCTTACTCTGGCCACGGTGTACAAAATACGCAAAAGGAACTATTTATACGAATATATATTCCCAGGTCAATATAAGCCGCGGATTGAAAAAGACGTGAACGTAGATTTTGTACCATTTATACGGGGTGAACATTCGAGTCTTCTGTAAGCCGCAGCCAGAGAAAGCCGCGGCTTATTTTCTCTCGTATAAATGGGGGTATGGCCCTATTGTGATTGACCAACTTCGGAAGTTCGTGGTTGACGAGCACCTTGATCATTCATTTGGCATCTTACCTGTTTCCTTTCAACTTTTAACGTGGTGCACCGGTAGTGCAGAAGACCTCCTTTTTTTATTTATCCCAACTTATGTCGATCGAGATACATAATTACTGTTCCTTTGTGTTCAAAATGTCTTTAGGGCAGCAAAAAAGTGTTTTTCTTAACCTGAAACCTTATAAAACAAGCTTAAAATTGCTGAGAAAAAAATCGCATAATTTACATTATTTATCGCATAATTGGCCTTTCTAATCGCACAATCTGCCCTGAAAAAATTGCATAATTTGCATTTTTTAATCGCACCCTATCAGAAGGCCTGTCTAAAAGAGGGAATCTCTGAAAGGGGTAATTACTAAAATAGGGAATCTCTAAAAGGGGGAAATACTAAAATAGGGGATCTCTAAAAGGGGGAATCTCTAAAAGGGGGAATCTCTAAAAGGGGGAATTACTAAAATAGGGAATCTCTAAAAGGGAGAATTACTCAAATAGGGAATCTCTAAAAAGGGGAATTACTAAAAGAGGGAATCTCTAAAAAGGGGGAGTCTCTAAAATGAGGAATCTCTAAAAGGTGAATCTCTAAAAGGAGGAATCTCTAAAGGGGGAAGTTCTAGAATGAGGAATCTCTAAGAGGGGCAATTACTAAAACTGGGATTCTCTAAAAGGGGGAATCTCTAAAAAGGGGTATCTCTTAACATCTTTTTAACTCCTAAGAAAGTGTGACAGTCATCAATCACTGTGCAGGAAATAGCTTTCAGATAGCGCTGCATCAAAACATTAGCAGCTGGCAACTTCTCACTGGGATCGCAAGTCTCTCATACAGCATATTTATTTAATATATGTATCCATAAATGCATCAGTGAAGGTTCTTGACACGCCTTAGACCTAGCGATTGGCTCACTTGGCGTTCTTTCTCCACCGCTAGCCTTATAATGAAAGAGGGGGCTCCACAGAGGACAAAGTGTTCGCAAGCCAACATCAGCGGCAATTTCGCTTCAACTTGAAAGAAATTCAGTGTCAACAAAACAGCATAATTATTTGTTAGGTCACTGAAGGATGTAGCATCCCTTTATGTTTCAAGGGATTCATATTAGTCAGCCTTCACAAGCTAACAGATTGGCCTTGCAAATTAGCAATGTATAATTCTTTGCAATGAACACCGCTCCCCTTTTTGCTGTGTTAGTCATAGTCGATTTTTACAGCCACCATCCGCAGGCATCTTATGAGGTAGGGCAACAAATAATTTAATTGCCTGTCTGGTGGGAAAACATGATGGTATTTACTTTTCTCTGACGCATACAAAAAAAGCCATTTATGCAACAGTACTGTACAACTAAATTCAATAGTAATAAGAATATGTAGAATCATAAGCATCCTTGTGTTATATTGTTGGCTTTTCGAATCATTTCCTTAATTTTAATTCCGTGGTACTCAAGTTTATGGATACCTCACCATTCACTTGCACACAAACACATAAAGGGGAAATCTGAGTAGTGCATGACGAAAAGAATGAAAGACCAATAAAGAAATACTAAATTCTCCCAAAGATGTTCGAGATGGCGGGAAAACCATAAAAATTATATTTTCGTGACAGGCAATGTTTTGTCTTTTCTCAGCCAAGTTGATGCCTGAATTTCAGTTTATCTTGGCTTTTGCTAGTAAAAGGAAAAAGCTTGACGGATTTGCTAGTTTGCCGAAGTTTCGGTGGGAAGACTTAGTCGGCCAAGAAGTGATAGGTCAAGGGACCTTTGGAGCCGTGTTTTTGGTGTTTTCAAGCTGAAGGAAAGCCCGCAGAAAATGTTATTGTAAAAAAGCTGTTAAGTACAGCTCAGGATTTTACGGCAATGTTCATCAAGGAGGCCAAGATTTTAAAGGATTTACACCAAAACAAACATTGTTTCATGTTTACAGTGCGTTGTCAAATTCCGCTCATGGCTAATATCCCACAGTGCAACCAAATGTCAAAAATTAGATTATTCTTTCGCTTCTTCTTTTGCTCGAATGGTGAATTGTCAAAGGTGATTTATATAGAAGGACTCACTTCTCTACTCCTCTCACGTTGTACGTTTTTTCAAAATGTAATGAGCATTAGGTTTTCTGACTTTAAAGCCATTAACTTGTCTTCCAGTTTCTTTTCCAGCTTTACAACTTTCACATTGTATGTTTCCTTCATATGTATGTTTCGTCCGCAGTTTTACGATAGAAACAGTACTTCGTTGATATTTTAATAGCAGGCATTTCTGTGTGAATTTTACAGGCAGTCAACAATTGCACTGTTAAAATGGATGCTTGTCATTAAAATCAACCAATCAGTCCTCTCTTAATTTTCGCGGTCTCGAAGAGAACCCTTTTTAGAGATTCCCCTTTTAGAGATTCCCCCTTTTAGAGATTCCCCCTTTTAGAGATTCCCCACTGAAGCAGTGTTCCAGATAAGAGTCAATAACCCGACAAAGAAGGCTTCCTGACTCGACAGATGAAATTTAAATATTCAGTTAAATATTACAACAAAATGTCTGGGTGACCCGTCAAATGGTATAAATAATCCCCCAATTGAAAAATTTAACTGGAACTCTGTTTAGAGATTTCCCCTTTTAGGGATTCCCTCTTTTACAGATTCCCCCTTTTAGAGATTTCCCCTTTTAGAGATTCCCCCTTTAAGAGATTCCCTAATAATTTTTAGTAATTCCCCATTTTAGAGATTCCCCCTTTTAGAGAGTCCATATTTTAGTAATTCCCTCTTTTAGGAGATTCCCTATTTTAGTAATTCCCTCTTTTAGAGATTCCCTATTTTAGTAAGTCCCCCTTTTAGAGATTCCTCATTTTAGTAATTCCCCCTTTTAGAGACTCTCTATTTTAGAGATTCTCCATTCCCTATTTCCCATTCCCTGTTTTAGAACTAGCCAAGTACCAACATACTTGCTAGCTTTCACCAAAAGTTCTGAGAAAATAACAGGAAGGGAGTAAAAAGTAAGCTTAATCAAAACTGGTTGATTACGCTTAAATTACACGTAGTTGTTCTTGTTCATTAAGAAATGGTTATCAATGAGCAACTTACCACTGTCGCTCCAAATGGATGCAGAATGCCGCCAGGTCAAGCAATAGCTTCGTCAACGAAAAGAAATGAGTCTGCAATTACGATTTGATGTGGTTATTACATTATCTAGTATCACGATAAAACGATCATGTTTAATATGTAGAGGGTTTATCCTTACACATAACTCAAAGTAACTTCAAATTCGACGATCAAATTCTGTAACTTTATGAGAGAGTTTAACATGGATCAATGATGTTTCAGTTCTGTCGCAAAGCGAGACATAAGACTTACTTATGCATGTACAATTAGTCTACTAGCTGCTTGGTGGGACTTACGTACATGTAGTTTTCCAGAGCAAAACGTGTCTTCGTATCCTTTCAATTTTCCAACCACAAACTTCCAATCTGTTCTTACTTGCCTTATCTATCACAAATGACGGACAACTGAGAAAAGAGAAACCGAAACGTCTGTGTTGCGATAAACAGCTGAGAGGCACTTCCCACAATAATCCGAGAATAAGAGAGACCCTGGGAAAGAGGTTGGTAGGTATGTCATTGAACTTACTATTTATCAAATCTGTTTAAAAATATTTCCTGATACAGTTAACTTCGGAGGTAACCGGTCGCGTCGCGCACAAGTTAACTCGCCTACAGGTTAACTGACTCTTGTCTTCGATCGAACTG
This sequence comes from Montipora foliosa, assembly GCF_036669935.1. Taxonomy (NCBI): domain Eukaryota; kingdom Metazoa; phylum Cnidaria; class Anthozoa; order Scleractinia; family Acroporidae; genus Montipora; species Montipora foliosa. Next base: position 19,519,484 of record NC_090878.1, read on the forward strand.
AGTTTTGGTTTCGATCGAAACGAACTTCGATCGAAACGACCTTCGATCGAACTGACTTGCTACCGTATGTCATGTATGGGGACACATGATTTGGCATTCTCGTCGCCATCGCCCTTTTCGTTTCTCTTAGTCGGCGGGGCCTTGGCACGAGAAAACGAAGGGCTCAGGTGGTTCTCAGGTGTTCGAGTCCTAGATTCTAGGACTTCTGGTCTTCATGTATGCAGCCGTGATGTTTCTATACACTGTCTTTGACTGTCATGGCGGTTGTCGAGGCAGGATTCGAGGAATCCTTGTGTCGGGCTTTAAGGGATCTCAATATGGAAAATGTTTCCCTACGTGTACAACAGAAAGAGGCGATAAGGAACATTGTTTTTTTTAGGAAAGACACTTTAATTATTTTGGCGACAGGCTTTGGCGAGTCATTGATTTTTCAGTTGTTGCCCTTTGTTTTTGACTCGTGGCGTGGAGCAAAGAAATCTTTTATTTTGGTTGTTTCTCCTTTAAACGCCTTGATGAGAGATCAAACAGTCAAGCTGAACGATATGAAAGTTAGAAGTTTAGTGGTTCGGAATACTGAGTCGTTAAGTGATGTTGAAATTAACGAAATCAAGCAATCGAGGTATAGAATAATTTATGGCCACCCGGAGGTATTTCTTGGAAAATTGCGTAAGTTATTGGATTGCGAAGAAGTGAGACGCCATATGCGAGCTATCGTGATTGATGAAGCACATCTCATTGTAGAGTGGCAAGTATTTAACTCTTGTCTTTATTTCTTTCCAGTTACTTCGGTATAATCTATTGTAAGGCTTTGCTTACGGTTTATCTTCATTTTAGTCTTGCTCCGCCCTCAATTTTGTGGTGAAATTTGTGAAAAAGTTACACATTATTAAAGTAAAGGGGGACAATGTTTGTGTTATGGTCATTTTTGTTTTATCACATTCAGATCATCCCAATCATGCACAATCTGCATGTACCTTTCAAAACTGTAAAATTAGCCCACACCATATGATCCACAAGAAAATACTAATGCAAAACGTGGAAATCCAATAGGCCACTTTCAAAAATAACATAATACTCTTTGTTTGCCCTCAAAGATTTTGCATAAGCCTTGTTTTTATTTTCTCTTGGGACCATTGTGAGTCCCAAGAGAGACTGGAAACATTATGCTTATGGAGGGCAAACAAAGAGTATTATGGTAATTTTGATAGTGGCCTATTGGCTGAGCAACATGTACCTGTAGTGGTAGTGGTAGTGGTAGTGGAAGTGGTAGTGGTAGTGGTAGTGGTAGTGGTAGTGGTAGACTGGTAGTGGTAGTGGTAGTGGTAGTGGTAGTGGTAGTGGTAGTAGTAGTAGTAGTAGTAAAACTTCATTTCAATTTGGTATATTCCATTCAGGTGTAATCTGCTATCATTGCTCACAATCTATTGTTATAATCATTGTTACATAACATTGTTTTTCATCTTACTTGCATTTTATTTCTAGGAAGAGTTTTCAGCCTGCATATGCCCAACTAGGTATGCTAGGTGCCATATTTCCAAAGGTGCCTGTAGTCGCACTAACTGCAATTATACATTTATTTAAATTACTGATATAATAAATTATTTTGATTTTAAAAAGTATCCATAAGGCCCACCTCCCTGAAATTAAATAATTGTTTTTTCTTTACATATTGTGAGGTTGAAATAAGTAATTGACATTTAAATTGTAACAGTAAGTGAAATGTTGTTAGTAATGAAAGTTATCATTAGCCATAAACCTTGTAAATATTAAAGGTAGTGTCGTAGTGTGATAATAAACAATGTACATTGTATAAGCAAACAAATAATGTGAGTTTAAAGGGGCTAGGTCACACAATTTGAGGCAATTTCAGCACTGATCGAATGGTCATAGAATTGACTAAAATATCAAAATAACTGTTCAAAACTACCGGTATAGAAGAACTCTAACAAAATACAGGGAAGCCAAGAAGGGTGATGGATGGATAAAACTGGAGAGGATTGAAATGGATTGAATTTGGGTAAATTTGAAAAACATCGACCCACCTTTTTTCAAATTTATATCAGTCTGTATCAAAATGTCATTTACACAGCTGGAAAATCATTCTCAGTTGTTATGAGGCCGTGATTTTGCAAATGAAAGACTCTTGCTCTGCCAATTTGACGTTTAGAACTCATAATTAACAAAATTACCTAAAATAGCGTGACCTAGCCCCTTTAAGCATTAGAGTGTTGAGTTTTTTCCCCCTTAGAATTTCCAGTGGCCTTCAATCCCTGGGGTGCAGAGATATGTTCTGCTACCAAACATTATGAAATAGGTTGTGCTCTATGCAGCTGTGCCGTCTTTTTTTGAAATGTATAACTTTTTTAATGCTTTACTGCTTATTTACAGTGGTGGATCTAGGGATGATGTTCCTCCCTCTTGCTGATATGGACAAGTAAATTTCCATGTTTTCATGCATTCACCATTTGAGCCTGTCTGGATCCACCACTGGCATACCAGACATCCTTATCAATATTAAAGGAAAATAGAAGAGAACATTATATAGGAATAAGTACAGCCATACCCTTCATACATGTATGTATGTAAATTGAAAGGAAGTTTTTATTCCATGCTTACACTCACTTTGTTTTCCAAGGTGTAATAAAACAGGTTCACTTTGAAAGATTGCCACGCTACCAGTTGACCTATCTGTAGTATATTTTGGGCGCTGTTTGTGTTCATCACAGCTGTGACTTGAACTGCAGCCTCAGTTGGGGCTGGTTTTTCTGTCCTCGCAGAGTCATTGTCAACAATCCGACCAGCAGCAACAAGAAGGCACTCTGTTACTAACTCTTGGCTCTGCTTTAATAGCAGAACTGTAGTACCTTAAATCAAATGCAGAATAATCATCAGTACATAGTTAAATAATATTGTTAAATATTACAGGCCAACAATATGTAGCACTTTTCTTAAGAAATCCTTTTCTCTAGTGGCTCTCCTTGAAAAAAGGGCCACCAATAATACTATTATAATAACCCATAACAGTGGACTTGTGAAGGATTTTACAGTGTGATAAATAAATATCAACAGTTTTAGTATTTGAGGGGTTATGCAAACAACCTCTTTGGTATTTGTTTCTGGGCTTGAGTCCTGTTTAATGAAAAAATATTTCCCTTTGTTGTCATGAACAGCAGTAAAGTTTTAATAACTTATTACCTGGCCTGTACAGATTTTGGTTTGTTTGTGACTGCATGTGGTTGGAAACCTGTTCTGACTCTACATGCTGGGCTTCCTCCATCTCCCACAATCCTTTCACATCTGGAACTACCAATGCATACTTGTCAACAAAGTTGCCAATGCACCCATCAAGGAATTCATGTTTCTCTTGTACAGTTGCAGATTGTGGTGGTATTTCCAGATTTAATGGCCTTGATTCAAGGGTTTCCATTCCAGCCCATGCCATGAAGGCTTTGCAAATGTGTACACATGTTACCTGAAGCATAAGGGCCCCCGCACCTTCTTCACTTGTGGGGGAACATTTGTCTGTCCGAACCTTTGTCTGAAATAGAAGAGGGTGTCCATGTCACGTGAAGACTGTGTCTTGTACAACTTTTCCCAGGTAAACTGAAGGGAAGAGAAAAACAATGGTTCAAAGTTGGGGGACAAACACTTCAGTGAACAGAATGAATAATTATTATAATTATAATATGCATTTTACTTGAGAAACTGTTACAATTTACTGTCACTAATAATTCTGATGGTCAGGAAATACTGAATTATATTGCAGTACGATGAATTCGGTGAGATATAGCAATTATAATTAAGAATACAGTATTATAAGTCGAAAGTCAATAGTATTTCACGCACCTGGTATTTTCGTAAGCCGCTTTGTCTCATGATGTAGGCTTGAATAGACCGGTCGGCAGGACTCTCAGACACTTGAATCTTAGTTGCATCATGTCTTTCTTTATCACCTTGCAAAAATTATGGAAGGCGCCGTGGTGCAGTAGTGATATTCTTGGGAGCAATTGGTCTAAACTGAGGGGAGTGATGTTGATCGCCCTCCACAAAAAGCAGAAAGAGGCACATCCGAACACTGTGAACACTTTCGATATTTTCGCGGTTCAAGCTAGTCTTTTTCTCCTGTTGACTCGAAGAAGGAGATTCTCCAACCTGTTGCGAGCCACGGACTCGCTTCATACGAGTCTCTCCAATCAACAATTCCTATGCAGAAAGTGTTGCCAGTGACAAAGCGCGGAATTCTATAATATTTTTCACCTTCCTGAAGCACGGTTGGCAGAGTTTTTTCGGCAAACCATCGTCATACTTAATTTCTTTTCCGGTTAAAAACTGAAGCACGTTTAACAATTCCGGCTCTTTAATGCTTTTTTCCCCGAAAATATCAACCGGATGGTTTTTAACTAAAACCGTTTTATTACAACAACGACAACTATTGGGAACGTTGAACACAATTTTTTTGGGAGAGTCTTCTCCCAAGTCTTAGCTAAGTCTTCCATGTTGAACGCACCGCTGTTCTTTTTAATACACATGAACATTTTCACTTCCGCTTAGTATCTCTTTGTTTTCCATTAGCCAATCAAAAAATTCGAAAATCCTATGTCTCCAGAGCCCTTCGTTTTCTCGTGCCAAGGCCCCGCCGACTAAGAGAAACGAAAAGGGCGATGGGGACGAGAATCATGATTTGGGTGACCCTATTTAATGGATGAATTATAGAATGGAATGGAGGAATTGCAGAATACACGGAATATTCTAAAATACGGAATACATGGAATATTCTAAAACACGGAAAATATTGAATATTTTGAAACGCGGAATATACGGAATATTCTAAAAAGCGGGATGAGAGGAAAGTCTTTTAAGAAAGGAAATAAATAATACATTTTTTGCCCGCCAAGAAAATTGACAAGGCAGGCAACACCGAACCGCCGGCCAGTGACCTCGTCTTGTTCAAGCGGGAACTGACGCCAAACCAGTGAAATTTTCACGTTAAAAACACCAGCAACCGATCGATTAGGGATGTCCTCACACCTTCGCTGAATTTGAGCTTCAGTACAACCCGACCGTTGCCAAGCGTCGGCAAACTAACGGTCGTGTTGCACCGATTGGTAGATTTGATTAGACTCAAATGCTTCGAATTCTTTTGATCTGATTTCTTGCACCAATCATGTTGGGAAAGCATTATTATGGATTTCAGGGTCGCCTTTCTCGGTGAATTTTCGAAAGATGACGCCCAAACTCGACGAAGGTATGAGAACATCCCGCGAGGACATGTCGTGAGGAAATGTAAAATTATCATGCGAAGTTCGTTATCCTATGCAGACTACTCACGGGCAAAAAAAATGTATTATTTAAATCCTTTCTTAACCCTTTCAGGCCCGATAGTGCCAAATGGCACTTATAGATTTTACTCTGTCTAACGCCAGACGATTTTACTCGTCAATGGGGAACCCCTCGGGCCTGAAAGGGTTAATCCAAAAGCATCCAAAAACTATGTCCCCGTTTAACCCTTTCAGGCCCGATAGTGCCAAATGGCACTTATAGATTTTACTCTGTCTAACGCCAGACGATTTTACTCGTCAATGGGGAACCCCTCGGGCCTGAAAGGGTTAAAATACTTTCATCTCATCCCGCGTTTTAGAATATTCCGTATATTCTGCGTTTCAAAATATTCAATATTTTCCGTGTTTTAGAATATTCCATGTATTCCGTATTTTAGAATATTCCGTGTATTCCGCAATTCCACCATTCTACCGAATAGGGTCACTCCATGATTTTGTCCCCAAAGTAGGTGGAAGTAGGTGTAGTAGCAGTGTAGTTGATGTAATAATAATAATGATAACAATAATAATAATAATAATAATAATAATAATAATAATAATAATAATAATAATAATAATAATTTAATAACTTCTAGAGCGCGATTTACATTCACTGATCAATAGCGCTTTACAACTGAAAATACTTACTTACTTACTTTTGCTCAGTACCCCTCCTGGGGCATAGGCCACCTACAAGAGTTCTCCAGCTATCTCTGTCCTGGGCTTTCCTTACTAGCTGACTCCAGGTCAGCCCCAATCTCTTGATATCCGCTTCCAAGTCCCGTCTCCACGAGTTCCTAGGCTGTCCCCTTTTCTTCCTGTCTTGTGATGTTGGTAGAAGGCTTTCGGAGAGTGTGACCTATCCATCTCCAACGTCTCATCATGATCTCAGCATCTGCAGGCCTCTGCTTGGTTCTTTGCCATAGGTCTTCGTTGTTGATGGTGATCGGCTAACGTATCCGCAAGATTCTTCGTAGACATGAGTTGATAAAGGTCTGCACCTTCTTTGTAGTTGCCACTGTTGTTCTCCAGGTCTCTGAGCCATATAGTAGAACAGGTTTGACATTGCTGTTAAAGATCCTGATCTTAGTCTGAAATGGCAAATCTTTGGAGCTCCAGACGTTCTTTAACTGCAGAAAACCTGCTCTTGCTTTGCCAATTCTGGCTTTAACGTCAGCTTCTGTGCCCCCCTGGATGTCAACTACACCACCCAGATAGGTAAAGGAGTTTACCTCTTCCAACAAGTCGTTATCCGGCCGCCATGGCCGGTCCCAAGTCCGGGTGAGAAAGGAGGAAGGTTGGACGTAAGGCTAGCAACCTCACCCCGTAAAACATCTGCTTGCCACAGAAACAACCGAAAATACTACAATGAAACTCAAATTAGTAAAACTACTTACATGTCTATTAATAAAACAGAATATTTATAATAATGATAATAAACTTAATTAGTAATACTAATAAAAGTGAATATCAAACACGATGCGCTTTAAAAGCTACAGGAAATAAATAAGTTTTCACCTTACATTTAAGAAAACAAAAGGCACTAGTAGTAGCTGTAGTCGATGTAGTCTGTCTAGTAGTTGTAGTACGAGTACTAGCTGTAGTACATGTAGTGGCTGTATAGGTTTAGTAGCTGTAATAGGTGTAGTACGACCCCATCGTTGCGACCGTTGCGTTTTACTTTTCCTAAAACTTGTGTGGCAATGGAAGTTAAACAAAACAGTGTAACAAAGTTTCATAAAACCGACGATGTGATACTGTGCAACGCCTGCTGATGCCGTCACAGGCCACCCAGAGTCGGAGGGTGAAAAATTATAAGGATTTGTATGGGAATCTCGATAACAAATAGCCTGCGAACGTAGACGTATTTCCGGGGGTCGTTTCAACCGCCAAAAATACGTCTGCGTTCGCACGCTAGATAACAATCTGAAAAAGATATTTACATCTCGCCTATAAAATCAGACTTCTCCGGCATCAGTCACGCTCAAACTCCGTCGATGGCCACACCGATAAATTTACTTCTATTTGACAAAGTTTCAAGGTCCACCGAGTATTCATTGCTTAGAAAAAGCAAAAAATATCCAAAATTTTAAAATCATTCGAGGCCCCCTTACAACGAATTTGGACACGGCAAGTCAACGTCTCACTTGAGCCTCGATACGGTGAGAGCACTGAATAAGTGAACGGTTGACCAGCCGTGTCCAAATTCGTTGTACGCGACACTCGAAGGATTTTGAAATTTTGGATATTTTTCGGGAGAGGAACTCCCATATAGAAAGGGGAGGGATGCTCTTCGTCTCGCTTAGGGGTGTAAATTTCGGATTTGGTCTCACTTAGGGTGTTCTGGGCAAAAAACAACTTGATATGTAGCCGTAAATAGGGAGTTTAAGATCTTCGACGCGACGGTAACGAAAACGTCCTTTAAAATTGAAAGTTCAGGTTTATTAATCTTTTTCGTCCTTATGTCGGCTTGTCTAACTTCTAAAAACTAGTGTAACTCTCCAGGAACTGAATTAGGAGGTGCGGTATTGAATCTACGACAGAAAATTCAAATTCGCTGCCTTTTGTTCACGTTCTCCGTAAAACTTGAGAATTGGTCATTTCACGTCGTAGATTTGCCGAAAACGTGAAAGAAATGTACAAAAATGAAAAATGCACGTGCACAGCGTGCAAAGCTATTGTTTTTGCTCATTAAATATGCAAAATTTGTGACGTTTTCGTTGCCGTCGCGTCGTAGATCTTAAACACCCTATTGTCTCCTTTAGGCTTGCGCGCAAAGAAATCTAAAAGTGTGTATGTGTTTCACCTAGGTAAAGGAATAAAAGATGATAATGTCTTTGTCGTTCTTAAAAGTCACGGTATTTTGCTTCTCTGTGATTTAATATGGTCTCATTTAGGGGTCAAAAAAGCCTGAGGCACGCCCAAATTGGTCTGCTTTAGGGGTTTGATTTAAAATTTCCGACGAGCTTCCCTCCACTTTTTATATGGGAACCCCCCCCCCCCCCCCCGGGCGTGTGGGGTAGGGGTGAATCTTTTCGGAGCGAATAAATAGAATGGAAATATTGGGTGGAGCAAGCTGATTAGCAACATCATGTACCAAAGAGGCAACCAATCTAAAATAAAGCAATTTTACTGGTAAGATTCAGGGACTAACAAAAAGAGGAACAGTGTGAGATTTGTAGTCTGAAAAATGCATTAAACGAAGTACTCGCTTTTTTAAAATGACAATTTTGTTTAGGTAAGTATTTGTAGCTTGACCCCAAGCAACGAAAAAGTGTAGTAACCGGCACCAGATGCCTAAGCCTTGCAATAACGCCAATTCCTTTGCTTACTTTCGTCGAAATATAATCAATGTGGTGCTTCGAAGAGAGAGAACCATCAATTAGAACTCCAAGCTTCTTCACATATGTTTGACGTTCGAGAGATACTAATTGTTTAGAATTGTTATCAAATATTTTAAGGTTGACTTCTTCATGGCCTAGTTCCCGATGATAAGGATGGAAACTAACAAAGTTAGATTTAGCCGTTGTTTGAATGTAGCCACTCATACAATTTATACAATTCCTCATTAACAATGATCTCGAGATTGTTTAGCAGACTAACCCTAACCCTAACCGCAGACTATTCTTTCTTTACCAGAAACAGAAGAACCAATTGGTGTTGATTGTGTTCTGCCTAACAAATATTACGAGAACCAGTTATTGATTATTCCTCTAATTCCATAGTGGTGCAGCTTGTGTAACAATATAAGGTAATAAGGTCGTAGTTAGGTAAGGTAATAGTCTATTTAAGCATTTAAAAATGAATTACAAAGTGTATTTACAATAAAATTATTAAAAAACATATTGAATATACACATTATATAAAAATAGATATTCTAATTATTATTATTAAAAGAAATTATTGCACTAGGGAAAAAGCTTCTTTTAAATCGCTCCGTTCTACACTTATATAGGGTTCTGTGGGTAGGGTTTCTCATCGTACGTCCATTCGCGCTCACCCGCGTCATTGTCAGGTGCTTTGAGAGAGGGCCCTTCCCGTCAATTTTCTTTAAAGTTCTAATACAAAGATCATTGCGGCGTATGTCCAACCTTGGGCAGTCAGCAAGTTCACGTGCCCTGCTATAGGTTTGTTTGGGAAAGATAAGACCAAAAGCTCTTTTCTGGACTCTTTCGAACTGTTTAGACAAATAGAAAGGAAAAGCATAATGCAAAACTACGCAGCTATATTCCAAAATAGAGCGAATCAAAGACAAGTAAATTGAGACTAGGTCAGCTGCTGGGACAACGCCCCGACGTAAAACACGCAGAATATGCACGTGTTTTGATACCTTAGCAACTACTGATGCAATTTGCTCATTCCACTTTAAGTCATTCTGAGTAATAAGCCCCAGGACCTTATGTGCGCTAACCACCTCTAACGGTTGATCATCAATTGTTAAGGGGGTTAATTGCAGTTTTTCCTTGAAGAAACACAATCGCAACTCCTTGCATTTCTTAGCGTTAAGACGCATCCAGTTGCCAGAGGTCCAGCTGTTTATTAAGTCGAGTGTAGCCCGGGAGGATGATAAGCTACCCTTACTAAGGTTCTCTGACAAAGAGACATCATCCACGCACTTCCACATTCCAAAATTAGGTGACATGGCCCTCCCCAAATCATTGACCATTATGAGGAACAAAATCGGGCCTAATTTGGTCCCCTGGGGACTCCTGCTTTAACAGGGAGCCAGTTCAACAATGTCTGATTTAACTTAACGCGTTGTTTTCTATCAGATAGAAAGTTGATGATCCAAAGGATCAGACAAAGTCTGACGTGGGCTTAAAAAATCTCCTCTTTCATTTTTTAGCGAACCGTATAACTATTGTGAGTGTACTTTATAAATGGGGACTCTGTCGATACGGGTTTTTTTTTTGAAAATTTAATCTTGTGCTGTACCCTGCACATAGGCCGCCCATTTGGCTTATTCCAAGACATGGTCCAGTCGATTTGCCTTTGAATGGCGCGCGGTCAAAGCCAACCTTTGACCGCGCTATTTCAGAGCAAATCGACTGGACTAACTCTCGGAATAACCTAAATGGGGAGCCTGTGTACAGGCTATCTCGGTTTCAGGCTGAATGTCTATGCAAGATGTGCAACAAGAATGTTCTGAAAAAACAGCTTTATTTAAAGTTTGATCGGAGTCTTTCAAGGGATATATTTATTTCCCATCACCTACGCATCATACGCTTTAGGAAAGTAGAGAGCGCGTGCTAATTCTCGTGCAAAAGAGATGATACAGCGGGAAGATCTTTTCTCACTTGCTGTTACTGCATTCACGATGTAAGAGAGTTGTAGTATTTGTGACTGAAATTGATAACAATCCAGCTGAAAGTTGAAGTTCACTCTACCTGTCAAAAACTTTGTTGGTCGAAGAGACATTGCTCCCAGCCAAGGAAAAGTAAATGAACGTTAATGTGCCTTCTAGAAGTTTCAAGCGTGTACTTAAACGTCAATAAACACCGAATATAGGTCCCTGCATTTTTGCCAGGCTTAAGTCTCGAACGTCTATGGAGTAAAATCTATAACAAACTCAACACATAGACTACTATCTTTGAACGACAGATGAATTGGCCATCAAGATCAAGAGGTGCCAGTTTTAATATATGCACGACAGCCAGCGAAGAGAGCCTACTCTCACTCATGGTACATCTCATGTACTGAATTTTTGAGCCTTTGCATCATGATCATTGAACGCTTGCACTGAGTGTCCTAAAATATCTGAGAGGATTGTAATCATCCGAATCGGACCAAGTGCATAAATCAGTGGCTATACTATCCCGGTTGGTACTTTTGAATCCTGCATAAGATCAAGAGTTTACTTTTCCCCTTTTCAGCTACAGGCCATCAAAAATACAAATTTCATCTTTGGCTTCACTTTGAGGCTAGTTAGATCCCTTCGAAACCCCTGCCCTTCATACATGCCTGTACCATAGGGAGCTCAAGCAACGACAACGGCGACGGCAACAAGAACTTCACAAATTTGCATACTTAGTGGGCAAAAACAATAGCTTTGCACGCCCTGCACGTGCGTGATATCACTTTTGTCCATTTCTCTGCCGTCGTCAGCAAAACAACAACGTGAACAAGCCAAGTTTAAGGTTTGGTGAAGGACGTCAGCACTTGAGGATAAATTTTCATTTTCTTCCCTAAATTAAGTGCTATTCAGACAGATGTCACTTTTGAGGAACTACCACGCCCTTGTCAAATTTTAAAAAAGTTAAAATAGTCACGAAGCGATTAAAATAACGCGAATTTGTATTTTGAGATGACGTTCTCGTACGTTGCTGTAGCCGTTGTCGTTGCTTAAGCTTTCTATTGGAGGGTTGCGTCAAGGGATAGCATCAGAAAGAGGACAGGCCAAAGGAAAATTGCAGGTGGTTAAGTAGCAGTTATGGTTATGGGACAAACAATTGATTTGAAGCGGGGCGTCAAGATAGATACCAGCGGAGCCAGACCTGGCGGTGATCTGGGGGCCCCGCTCTCAAACATTTTGTTTTTGCCCTTTCACAGTTTTGGTGTCTTATGGTGTTTTGGTGGCTTTGGTCCAAAAATAAGGGGGGAAGGGGGTCAGGGCCACCCCCCTGGATACGCCACTGGATACTTGAGTGAAATTGAGCAATTCAAGTTAACTCTAGTGGGGATAAGAGTAACAAAATTGCAGTAATCAGTCCTTCGTGAAGACCACAAGAGAGACCAGACAAATTATACAATGTGTAGTTGTACACACCATCTTTAATGCCCTTCCTGGCAAATGGACAGAGCTTCCATGCAATATCTACTCGCTCCCTGAACTTTCAGGTGGAAAACGTTCGCATACCTGTAGTTCGTCAATCCAAAACTGGATGTGAAACTTTTTCTCTCGTGACCACCATGACTTAATTGTCGAAAAAGATGGGATAATATTTGAATTATTCAAAGTGTAAGTTCATACCCATTCACTTCAATAAGTAATATAGCTCTTATAAAATCTAAGTTTACCGCAGATCGCAAACAAGAGTTTCTGGTTTGACGTTGGGTGTTTGAGTTTGAAACAGTATCAGTGCATTTAGATTAAAGTTAACAAAAGCCACGCTCCGTGTTTCAGGTGGGGAAAAATATAACATTATTGACTTTTTGATTGCCAAATTGTTTGGAAAAAATACTTAATTGATTAAACTGGGATGGTCCTCTGCGATGCGCTTGGTTTCATGCATTTTTCTCTTTGTGGTTTCGGCAAAGAAACAGTTGACACTGGGCCAGCATGGTACCTTCAACTCCGTGATCGGATCTTGTACAGTAACCTTCAGTTTATTTATTTCTCTCCATCGTCATAAAGGAAGTTAAGCTAAAAGTGAATGATAATTGCATAATACGCACTGTTAGAAACACCAATATTACAGTGTAAACAGTGGGTATTTAAGGCGACTTCCTGGTTTTATATTGCGCAACCCTTCTTGCATCATTGCCGTGAGCACAAGCTCGCGCACATTGATATAATGGCGGATTTTCATTGACGCCAGGTTTAATCCGTCAAAGAATGGCTATTTTCCCCTGTGCAAACACAGTGATCACCATTTTGCTGAGAATGGAGCCTTCATGGAGTAGTAAAAAAATCAGCAAAGATCTATCACCAGTTTTTTGGTTGCCTCCCACGCAGACACTCTGAGGGTTTCGTCCCCTCGTGGGGGAGGAACATGTATCGAAGCCCTAAGAGTGTCTGCGTTGGAGGCTAGCATTTTCCCGATCGTCCCAGACTTTGCCCACATATCGGCAAATTGCCAGACGCTTGACCTAGCTTCTCCCGATATTGACTTTGGCGGAAAATGGAAATTGCAATTTAGAAGATCGATAACGAGCTAAAATCATCGCCGACGTTCCCAAAAGTCAAATTTGTGTTTTCATATGACGGGAATGATCGCCGACGATCCCAAAAATCATGAACATGTTGGGAAAATAGAAACGCTTCCTATTTTGCCGATTCGTCCCCGACCATTCCAGATTATCGGGGATATCTACCATTTATGGTTTTCATCAGTCGGCAAACACTGCATGGGACGGTCGGTAAACTGCGAAATCCCCGATCGTCTGGGATTTTCCCGACAAACGAAAACTAGGTTTAACATATTTCCTTGGTTCAATTTTGACTGAAAATATGACAACTACTGGTACAAAGGATAAAAATCAAAGGCAAATGTAGAATTAGAATTTAGTACATGAAAACCAGTCAATCATTTCTATGTTTTAAATCGATTTTAAAGGAAATAACCAATTATGGAAAAACCAGCAGGAGTGTCAAGACACCGAAAACAAAACATATTTACAGAGGTGGACAGAATCAAGGAATTTGTAGTTATTGATGGAATCCTCCACTCCTGCGACAAACTCATCCCACCAGGTACGCAGGCTATGGGAAGGATGGAAAACTAGTTGTTTTGTAACGGGTGAAGGCACAGTCCTAGGCAGGTGAATTATGGGATATAATACGAACTCCCCAGTGACGAGAGTGTTTAAATAGTCCTGTGATGAACTATTCCGCCAGCTACGCAGGCTATGGGAAGAATGGAAAACAAGTTGCTTTGCGACGGGTGAAGGGACAGTCTTAGGCAGGTGAATTATGGGATATAATACGAACTCCCCAGTGACACGCTCTCAGATGTTCTGATAGGACGACGAGTCATTTCCATCAAATGAAAAGCGCCCATAGTCCTTTTTCCAAAGGATATCATGAAGTCGTAGTGTTACGTGCAGGAATAAGAAACCAAGAACCAAGAGGGTTAGCCCTCGGGCAAAAGAGTTTTTTCTATTATTTACAAGCCTGCTTTTATACTTTTACTCTAAGCATCTAGAAAATTCTGTTGCTATTTATAGTCTATTACAAGGTGTACTATTTGTGGAAACTGCTGAGTCACATCAAAGAAGTCTCTGGAAAATTACGAATTGTAAGACAATTCTAGAAAAGTCTGTAATTGCATGACAGATAACCTAAAAATAATTCAGATCCTCATAACTGCTGCTTTCATGTATTACTATTAAATAACCAACAAGCCATAGTCCATTTTCCAAAGAGATTCATGAAGTGGTAGAAAAACTGTTGACTGCTTGTTTCAAAAGCGAGTTAATGTAGATTGTTTTCACGTGACGTCACGGCTGCCATGTTGGTGAGCCTAAACAATGCAACGGCGGCCATGTTGATGTACCCAACTAATCCTCCGGGAATTGAGCTCTATTATCATGCAAAAGTTTTCTTTTGTTTCGGTGGAAAAACAAGGTTACTATCACGTGAGTGAAAACAAAACATATTTACAGAAGTGGACAGAATCAATGAATTTGTAGTTATTGATGGAATCCTCCAATCCTGCGATAAACTCATCCCACCAGCTACGCAAGCTATGGGAAGGATGGAAAACTAGTTGATTTGTGACGGGTGAAGGGACAGTGTTAGGCAGGTGAATTATGGGATATAATACGAATTCCCCAGTGACCAGCTCCAAGATGGCTAGATAGCTAGCTCAGTGACGCAATTGCACGTCGAGTCATTTCTATCAAATGAAAAGCGCCCATAGTCCATTTTCCAAAGGAAATCATGAAGTGGTAGAAAAACTGTTGACTGCTTGTTTCAAAAGCGAGTCAATATAGAATGTTTTCACGTGACGTCACGGCGGTCATGCTGGTGTGCCTAAACAATAGAACGGCGGCCATGTTGGTGTACCCAACTAATCCTCCGAGAATTGAGCTCTGTTATCATGCAAACGTTTTCTTTTGTTTCGGTGGAAAAACAAGGTCACTGATCACGTGAGTGAAAACACCCTATAATACTCTCTTCTGTAGTTACGGTAGCCAATCTGCGCTCAAGGTGCCATTTGCGACGATTGTATCGACGGAGAATAAAATGGACAACTTAATTCTTCTCCTCGAAATTCTGTGTAAGTAAAGCACTGGTCATTCAGAGATTTCTTTTGTCAACTACATTTGAGGTTTCATATGTTTATTTATAAAACAAAGAGACAATGACTATATGAGTCTTGTATATGCCTAAGATTGTTCATTAGTATAACACCGACCGTTTGGATTAAGGGGTTTACTACTTGGTATGAACCAATAAATATATGCATTGATCGTAATCTCCGAACAACTAAAAGAGGAAATATTTCTACAGTTTAAACTTTCAATGCATACTAAATATTAGGATCAAACATCACTCTTACTTCCTAGTTTTTAACCTTCTTGAAGTTTCTCTAAGAAATTGCCCAAAGAGATCGCTCAAATCTTGAAGTTCATTTCCTAGTCTTTTACATTCTACAAATCTGCCTCAGAAATCGCCCACTATTAAAAATATTCTCTCTTGCACCTCTGTGGCAATATCTTAGAAAATCCGCGTTTCTGAGAAACTTTCTATTTGTTTGATTCTGGAACCTTTTTCTAGCATTTTCTTGAATACAAAAGTTCGAGTCTTAAAACCACTATGTATATTAATTAGGACATCAGGTAATTTCTACTTTCTTAATTTGTTAGCTTTTAGAAATTTGCCCCAGTAGTCGGCCATTTTTTAATTTTGCGTTGGCCTTCTTAAAAAATTTCAGGAAATCTACAGTTTAGATTCCTCAGAAAAACTTGCCATTTCTTTGTCTATGGACCCTTTTTCGCACCTTTTTTTTCAAAGAAAGACTAATGAGAAGACCTGGCAACTTTGTCTTAAATTTTTGCTTTTTTTAGAAAAAAAAGGATGATCATGACATATGACAGCATTGATATTTAACGTTCCCAGTATGAATGAAAGACGGTTCTTCCTGGAAACTCTGTATCGGTCTTTAATGGAAAGTTCACCATATTCCTTTACCGCTTATGATGAGGTTAAATGCTTGAATGCTTACAATAACTCATTTAATAAGTAAGGAAAATGACATATTGACGCATTACAGTCCAAGAAGTGGTTATCTCAAGTTTTGGACGCCATTTCTGAAAAAGAAAGTAAGAAAAAAAAGAGAAAAAATAGCGGGTTAAATAACGATTAGAAATTTCATTCTGATTGATAAATGATTTTTAAAGTGCTACTACGACCAAAAATACAATTCTTTTTCTTTGGATTTCAAAACTATGTTAACTAAACACTAAGTAACCCAAGTTTTAAGTTCTGATTTTAAAGAGACACCTGTTTATTCTAACTGGAATTTTCTTATTTATTGGTCCGCCATTACTAACTTTAAAGTCTTCAGAGAGCTGGGTCGGGAAGAAAATGACGTCAAAGACTCACTAGTTTAAGAACGCAATGTTTGTGTATGCAGCTCAGGAGTTTTGGTCTTTTACATTTTCAAACTCGTGTCTTGCATATATAATAAGTTGCGTTTACACGCTGAAATTTTAAGCCAGTGAGTAAATGACGACATTTTCCCTAGATCCAACCCTCTGAGGTCCAATCGGTCAGTGAAATCCAAAACTTACACTCAAAATAAACAGCCTTTGGATATAACTCACAACTCAAAATTTTGCCAGTCAAGCATTAAGCGAACAAGCTTTAAAAATCTGAAGAAAAAAAGGAAATAACTTTTTGATCATAGTATCACTATAAGACAATTCGTTTCATCCATGAAAGCGATTTTACATAGATAAGATTACTTCATAGCAACAATTCATATTCAACCAAGTATAACCGTGACATGATGCAGTCTATAAGCTCTCAATAGGGAGCTTAAGCATGCGCTTTTTTAGGACACGGAAAGCAACCAGAAGTGAACAGTTTTCCCTTTTACCTCATCTTCACGCAACCACATTTACATTTTTAAGTATCTTTAGAGATTATTACCATAAAAATCTGGGAGACACCAATGTCCTGGCGCGAAATGTTCTCTCGCAGTTGCCGTCCGCGCTTCAAAAACGCACGTGCTTAAGCTCCCTATCTAACTTCAATTTACTGCGGTAACCGGCAATAGGCCATTCGCAACAAACGATTACATGGTACAAAATCCGCCATGCTGGAGGGCAAGCTCATTATTATCCCCGCACTGGGACATTAAAACAAAGGCAAGTCAAGCTTAACTGGTTCAGGTCTCTTTGTTTTAATGTCCCAGTGCGGGAATAATGATAAGCTTGCTCCCTAGTGTGGCGGATTTTGTACCTGTGATCGTTTATTGCAAAAGGCCTATTAGTGATAGTCCATTGCACTGTTCAAACAGTTGCGTACAGAAAAGAAAGTACCCTACCCGGTGAATGGGGTAGGCTTTCATATACCGGAGTAAAATGGCAGAGGACAAAAGAGCCATTGTCACTCCGATTAGGCCTTGCTCATTAGGCATTATTACGTTCGCCTTGTTCTTTTGTTTCATGAACATTAATTATTTCGGATCCGGTATATAAAAGACCAGCCGGTGAATGCAATTAATATTTATTTTAGTCCTTAGCCAAAGCAGTTCGTAAAAGAACTACATTGACGACCCATTTGAAAACTTTTCTCTACAAGGAACTTACCTGCCCTGGGTGCAAGAGGTTTTTCTTGGGCTGATTCCGGTGTCAGTCATGTCTCTATTGTGACCAGCTCGTCTGCCGCGCGCGAGAAAAAACCTCTGGTACCCAGGGTAGAACTTACCTTTTTCTCTCGACAACTTTCCGACACGAAACCTGTACATCATATTTCTTTTCAGTAATTAAAATCATATTCGAACAGCACTTACCATTATTTTCGAGTTGTTGTGGCCCAAATTCAAACGAGACATCATCGCCAATTAGAACAAATGGCGCCCAGTATTTAATGGCGGAATACTCCTTTGTCTCCCGAAGAGATTTCATGGCATGGTGAAGAGCTAAACTTGCACTTTTTCTATTTGCCAAGTGTTGGTAAAAACTCTTCATGAACAGCAAGGTCGCTTCATCATCAATTGCCCAGAGTGACACCAAAACAGACCGGGCACCAGCACACAGGAAAACTCTGGCTATTCCAACCACACCCTCAGATTTTACCTCTCCCTGACCACTATGACAGCAACTCAACACAACCAGCTTTGCCTGAAGACGAACTGCATGAACGTCGCTCATCGTTAACATGTAATCTTCCTCTTTGGGGATCTGTGATGGGCGGTCGGGATTTGGGGCCAAAACGATTTCTCCAAATTCATCATCTCCATGAGCAGCAATGTGGATTAAAGCAACTGACTTCATTCTTTTCAGGACCTCACCTTTCGTTGCATTTTGACCAGTGAGAGGCGCGGTCTGCAGAAGTTTTCCAATCATCTCCACCTCTTTTTTCGCGCATGGCAACTGTTTAAATATGGGTCCACCGGTGCCCCAAGTGATTTCCTTCAAGCACGGATCGCCCACAAGTAGTGCTTCACTCTTACTGTTGAAAACATTAGGTGCACTTGAGATCAGTTTCAAAGCGGACAACGAGGGAACAGTACGGATCCTGACAGAGTCACTCAATGCAGAATAAGGAGCCAAGCAAAATGTTCCATCAGGAACAAAGATCAAGTCATCACCTTGCAGCAAGTCTGCAATGGGACTGATTAAGAAATCATACAAGGACTGCAAGGGGTTGTCGGACACGATAAAAGACTGTAAGGATTCCTCCACAGCTTCTCCACTGCACGAGAAGTCGCTGCGATGTCTGAGCACCGAGCGATTCTCACATTGGACAACAGCCCCTGCGCCAATCTGTTTCAAAGTAGTCTTTATCAGTGAGTCAGCACTTCCATTTTCGATTTCCTTTTCCCTATAGTTTAATCCGCTTCCTCTTCTCAGAAACCAAAAACTGAGAGTGTTCCCTGCAAGTGCTATGAAAACTGTTTGTAGAGACAAATATTGCATAACAGCGGAGATAGTTTCTGTCCTTGCAATTGCCGAGGAAGGTTCTTCATCAACGCCAAATTGCACCTTCAAAATGTCTGTCAAGGCCTGTGCTCGTCCTTGTTCAGCAGCAAACAAAGCCTCATCAACCTCTCCATTCTTCAAAAGTGATCTCCACAGAGCTGTGTACGCTACTTGGTTTGAATCACGAAAGCTTATTTTCCATGCATCTTCTGACTGAAGAAGACGTCTTGTTTCATCGAAATGTTTTATGCTTAGACGACAAAAATTAAGGGCTTTGCACAACGAGCCTGATAATTCATGAACACGACCAAGACAATGGCAAGCAATTCCCTGTCCTACTGGATCCTCCGTTTCCTTGGAAAGCGTAAGATGTTGTTCGTTACAGAAAAGAGCATTTTCAACCTCACCTCTAATGTAATAAGCATAACCGAGATTATTATAGGCAACGCCCTCCCCGGCCCTATCCCCTACTTCTTTTGCAATGCTAAGATGTTGTTCGTGATAATTTATGGCTTCCTTAAAATTGCCCAGACTGTAATAAACTTTGCCGAGATTACCATAGGCCTTGCCCTCCCCGGCCCTATCCCCTACTTCTTTCGCAATGCTAAGATATTGTTCGTGATACTTTATGGCTTCCTTAAAATTGCCCAGACTGCGATAAGCGCCGCAAAGACTACCATAGGCCTGGCCCTCCCCGGCCCTATCCCCTACTTCTTTTGCAATGCTAAGACCTTGTTCGTGATACTTTATGGCTTCCTTAAAATTGCCCAGACTGTCATAAGCGTTGCCGAGATTACCATAGGTACTTCCCTCTCCGGCCCTATCCCCTACTTCTTTTGCAATGCTAAGATGTTGTTCGTGATACTTTATGGCTTCCTTAAAATTGCCCAGACTGCGATAAGCGATGCCGAGATTACCATAGGCCCCTCCCTCCCTGGCCCTATCCCCTACTTCTTTTGCAATGCTAAGATGTTGTTCGTGATACTTTATGGCTTCCTTAAAATTGCCCAGACTGAGATAAGCGTTGCCGAGATTACAAAAGGCCCCACCCTCCCCGGCCCTATCCCCTACTTCTTTTGCAATGCTAAGATGTTGTTCGTGATACTTTATGGCTTCCTTAAAATTGCCCAGACTTAAATAAGCGTTGCCGAGATTACCATAGGTCCTTCTCTCCCCGGCCCTATCCCC